>NC_081565.1:26298391-26607725 GCF_022355385.1 Mustela nigripes
TTGTAGGATACATAGTCACCAACTTACTCCCAAATGGTTCAGGAAAAAGATATTTGTATTTTATTTATAACTTTCCTGAAAGTTTGAGAATGTTTCTCAATGAAAAAAAATATATTAGATATAGAAAGAAGGTTGTTTTATGAGCTCTAATAGATTAGTTCATTGCTTATTATACACGAGGCATTATATTTCAGATTGTTTGGCGCCATCATGTGTTCAAAGTTATGTATACTCACTTCAATTTGAAAACTGACCCTCCTGGTACTTTTAAACGATGATGAAGAATGAAACATTTAAGATAATAAGAATGAAGAGTTATCAACCTAATTAGGCACCCCACATCAGTCATACCAATACAACAGGAAAAGAGAAAAGCAAATTAGAAATCACAAGTATACCTTACTGTAAGGGAAGGACACACATGATCCTACTATAAATATAAACCTCCAATCAGGATTACGGTCTCCAGTATGATGGTACTTTTCAGCAAAACCATGAGGCTATATATGATAAGCCCTCTGAGCATCTGTCATTCATATCCTTTACTCAAATGCTGATTGAGTGTTTGACTGAGAATTTAAAAAGCAAGAATGAAAATATAGAATTAAAAAAATTTGATACTATCCTAATAATGTATCAATATTCTGAAGCATTTTACATTTTATACTGCTTTCTCACAAAAATCAACAAAATGAGTCTGGGCAAATGCTTGCTAGGTAATGGAGTAGTCCTAATAAGTGTCATTAAAAAAAAATCACTTGATTCAGATGAGCTGCTTATTCTCCATACATTTTTCCATAATTCTAGGATCCTTTCTTTGCGCCAGATGCTATTCTAGATACTGGGGTTACAGAAGTAAATAAAGAAGATGCCTGTCATCAGTAAGTTCATGGGACAAGACATACATTCACAATTCACTGTGATAAGAGCTCTGACAGAGGTGGCAACCAAAAAAAAAACCCCTTAAGGCCCAAAGTGGTCAAGTCCAAGCACTAGGCGGCATCTCCTCTGTGTTCTGTTACTATTGTGTGATAAATGATGATCAGCACTTGCCTATGAGTCGGCCCATCCATCCACGCAGTTTGCCAGCTTTTCATCCATGAGGCTGACTGGGGTACATTTCACAGCTCCATGATTACAGATTTAAGGGGACGGGGTTGGGAAGACCCACCAGGAAGGCTGGCAGGCATCAGTCCAGGGGAATAACACAGCTTACCAGAAAAACCTTGCATTTGAGGGTGTGGGGCACTTGGCCAGTAACGATACAGCTGGTACTTCATTTCCCCATTCCACTCCTATCCATGTGTCTACAGGTTTTTTGGAAGGGAATCCCAGAAAATAAAGGGCAAGTGGAAGGATTAGGGTACTAAAACCCCTCCATAAATCTGTTTTTATTGTATTTCTGTTTCCAGTCATATCTTAGAGCTGAACCTTCATGTCTCTCCAAATCATCTTTACATTACAAGGTCAGCAGAGTGCCTGGGAAACAGGCTTTCAATAAATGTTTATTGAATTGAAAGCTACAGCAGCAGAATAAAGTAAAGTTCAAAAAGCACTGGTCTCTGTGTAGCATTTACCTTCAAAATTCTTCATAAATACAAAAAAATTCATATTCATTGCCAGCCCTAAGAGAAAAACTGTATTTTCCATGAAATCATTCCCATATCTACATGTTCTGTCTTCTACAGCAGCTTCATCCTAATGGGGGTGGCTTCAAGAACACACCACCTTTGATAAAGCAAATGGCATATCCCAACTGAAAGCAGAGCCAGTGCCAAACCTACCAAAAGTCTATCCAAATAAAACAATGGCTCCATAAACATTGTACCGTTCAAATAGGGAAGAAATCATTTTTTAAGGTTAATGTTTAATCTACTTTAGGGCACCCGGGTGGCTCAGTTGGTGAAGCGCCTGCCTTTCAATCATGATCCTGCAATCCTGGATCAAGTCCTGCATTGGGCTCCCTGCTCAGTGGGAAGTCAGCTTCTCCCTCTGCCATTCCCCTGCTCATGCTCACACTCAATCTCTCTCGCAAAAATAAATAAATAAATAAATAGATCTTTAATCTACTTAAAAAATTAAAATAAAACAATCTAGAAGAAACAGATGAATCAAAAAGATGTTTTCTTACTGATTTTCCATAAGTCCCTTCATTTCCTACCCCTCCCCAGAAATATTAAAAATAAACACATGTCCTTTAATTTAAAAAGTACATTTGATTATTTCTAACCTGAAAGAATGCTCGAGCTTCTTTATACCTACACTCAATAAACCTAGAGTGTGGTATTTCTTCTAGAAAGCGCACTGGATCTTTTGGGATGAAAACTTCTAGTCCATCAATAGTAATTTGTTGCAACTCTGGCCTGAAAACAAAAGTTAAGATTTATTACAAGGACTTAACCCAGAAAACTGGCAGCCTCTTCAAAATATACAACATAAGTAAAACAGCTAAACATCAAGCACATTTTCCTCAGTTAACCTCTGATACCACTTTTTAAGATCTACTCTCTCAGCAACTTTTAAATATATAATACAGCCCTGATAGCTATAGTCACCAAACTGCACATTATACCCCCCGGAATTTATTTCTCTTATAACTGGAAGTTTGTACCTTTTGACCATGTTTACTATGTAAGCATATATCCACAAACATATTTTCTCCTCTGCTTGTACTTTTTATAATCAAGAGTTGTACTATTATACATCTTGCTTCTGTCACTCAACATTGTAGAATTCATCTTTATTGTTACACAGAGCACTAATTCATTTATTCCATGCTCTACAATATTTCATTGTATGAATATACAATGTTTGACGGCATTGAGAACAATGTTGTTATGAACATTCTTATATCTATTTCCTGATGCACATGTCCATGAATTTCTTCCCAATGAACATTAAGATTTCAAAACTGGTTTGTGTGAATTACATATTAGATTTAATTACTAAGTGTAAACAAAGAGTAAGAATTCATGACTGAACAATAGAGGTTTCAGAACACCTATTCAGATCCTGAATTTACCTGTCAAAAGCTCCAGGATAACGACCAAACTGTAACTTTCGAAAAGGAACAAATTTTCTATCCATGTGTCCTTTGAGTCGTAAATGGCCATGCCAGAGGTAGTTGCCACTCCTCTCATGAAAGACCACCAAGTGGATGGCATGACTGGCCAATCTGCAGATATAGTGCAGGGGAATTTCAGTTCCAGAAAGTGAGTCTATCCCATCTAGCCGGGGATCTTTGCTCTCAATCTTTAGGCATTGAAATCCCATATTTTCAGCTATCCGAAACCAGCCTTCCTAAAAACCAAAGAAACATCAAGTTTAAATATTAACCAAATACTGGTAGCAAAACTAAAGTGATTCTTACACCGAATTAAGCCACACATATTTTTTTGCTCATCTGCTCTTTGCCCAAAGATTTCAAACTAAGAGTGGGGGAAGGTGGTGGTGGGAGAATAAAGAATACCAAAAAGGGAAACTACATAGCTTGGTGGACATGTTCAAAGATTCCCTTTATGCAAATTAATACCAATTTCTCCCTTGGAAAGAGAATGCTCAGGTTAGTGTTCTCTGATTAAGATCTATAAAGTAAATGCTAATGTAAGGATGACACTTAAAATAAAACTTGTAATTTTTTTTTTCTTAAAGACTTTATTTATTTATTTGACAGACAGAGATCACAAGTAGGCTGAGAGGCAGGCAGAGAGAGAGAGAGAGAGAGAGGAGGAAGCAGGCTCCCTGCTGAGCAGAGAGCCCGATGCGGGGCTCGATCCCAGGACCCTGGGATCATGACCTGAGCCGAAGGCAGAGGCTTTAACCCACTGAGCCACCCAGGCGCCCAAAACCTGTAATTTTCAATTTAACTTCTATTAATCTTTTATCTTCAAAAGTGCTTCATGGGGTGCCTGGGTTGCTCAGTTAAGCATCTGCCTTTGGCTCAGGTAGTGATCCCAAGGGTTCTTGGACTGAGCCCCACAACAGGCTCCCTGCTGGGCACAGGGCCTGCTTCTCCCTCTCCCACCCCCGGCTTGTGTTCCCTCTCTTGCTGTCTCCCCCCGTCACATAAATAAATAAAACCTTAAAAAAAAAAAAAAAAAGAAACTGCTTCAAAAGAGTACTTTCATCTCATAGTTTATATCCCAGCACCTTCAACTGCTACCTCAACAGAAGTCCACCATAATGCAAATCATTAGAAAACAGACAGACTATGGGGCGTCTGGGTGGCTCAGTGGGTTAAAGCCTCTGCCTTCGGCTCAGGTCATGATCCCAGCGTTCTGGGATCAAGCCCCACATCGGGCTCTCTGCTCAGTGGGGAGCCTGTTTCCTCCTTTCTCTCTCTGCCTGCCTCTCCACATACTTGTGATTTCTGTCAAATAAATGAATAAAATCTTTAAAAAAAAAAAGAAAAAGAAAAAGAAAATAGACTATGAAACAAAGTGTATTTTCCAACATTATTAGTTATGGTATAAATCTCATGTAACAAGATTAATCTATCTTGTAGATTTTTAGTTCTAATATCAACAGCCAGTGCTATGGATGATTAAATAGTATTAATTATTGAGAACACCTGAGATTCTAACAGAACTTTATAATTTCCAAGCAACTTTTATAACCATTATGGTATTTACATATGACATCTATCTTATAAAATAAGTAGCACAGGTACGCTAGATTAAAAAGCAGACTCACAGAAGTCTAAAAAACCGAAATTAATAAAAGGCAAAGCCAGTTCCAGTATTTAGGTCTTATCCAACCAAATCTAAGGTTTTTTTCATTCTTTTCTTTTTTTTAAGATTTTATTTACTTGAGAGAGAGACAGAGAGCTCACAAGCAGGAGGAGGGAGAAGCAGGCTTTCTGTAGAGCAAGGAACCTGATGTGGGGCTTGATCCAGGGACTCAGGATCATGACCTAAACCAAAGGCAGATGTTTTACTGACTAAGCCACTCAGGAAGCCCATGGTTCTTTCTATTCTTAATACTACCTCTTTAGTCTATATTTATATAATGTACCTGAAGCTCTTTCACATTCATTATCTCATCTGATGTCCCTAGAAACTATTTGAAGTTAGAAAGGAAAATATTATTATATCTAGTCTATAGTTAAGGAAAACAATGCCCTAAGTGGTAATATCAGACTTAAATGTTATTAAATTACGGAGCTGTGTTTATAAGTTTATCATCTTAAAAGCCATAGCATTCATAAACATTCTCCAAGACTACATTATTCACATCACTTACTGCTTTTGAATGTTGTCATTTGGATTAGGTGTAACCTCATCCATGCTCTCATTTCATTACAGAAACAGACCTCTATCATAGTACTGATTATACTGCTTTTTAATTGTTTGTTTAAACTCTATCAATAAACTACAAGTTCCTCAACCATAGGAATCAAGAGTGAGTAGTACCCAGCAGGTCAAAATAGATATTTGTTGTTACTGTTGTTCATACTGTTCCATGTGAAAAAGTGTTAATTCTGGTAGAGAACCCTAACCAAGCAATAACAAATGTCTTCTCCTTTATGGAAATAGAGTTAAATTGTGTCTTGGTGAAAATAATGTGGAGGAGGGGCACCTGGGTGGCTCAGTGGTTTAAAGCCTCTGCCTTCGGCTCAGGTCATGATCCCAGGGTCCTGGGATCGAGCCCCACATTGGGCTCTCTGCTCAGCAGGGAGCCTACTTCCCCCATCTCTGCCTGCCTCTCTGCCTACTTGTGATCTTAGTCAAATAAATAAATAAATAAATAAATAAAATCTTAAAAAAAAAAAAAAAAAAAAAAGAATGTGGAGGAAATACCACATAATACTTCTAGGCCTGGCCTTACAATCTTCATTAAATTTCCACACTTTCTCCCTTCTGACCTTTTGCTTCTTCCACCAGCTACGGTCCTACTGGTTTTTGCCAATTCTAGCACATTCTCTTTCTTCTAAAGGACTGGTGTTCAAAGCAAGTGGTACTGTATCCAAGAGACATTTAAAAATGTGGACAGGGGTGACTGGGTGGCTCAGTTGGTTAAGCGTCTGCCTTTGACTCAGGTCATCATCCCAGGGTCCTGGGATGGAGCCCATGCCAGACTCCGTGCTCAGGGGAGTCTGCTTTTCCCTCTCCCTCTGCCCCTCCCCCTACTCATACTCCCTCTCTCTCAAATAAATAAATAAATAAAGTCTTTAAAAATAATCTGTGGGCATATTTTTGATTATCATAATGATTGAGGAAGACACAACTGGCATTTAGAGGCATGGGTGAGGAATACTAGATATCCTACAATCTAAAATACAAAAATCTGCCCCGTGTCCTGAATAATCTCAAATGTTCTATCAGGGAGTCCTGCAGTGATAACCTTGTTCATAATGATCTGAGTCTCTATTTCCCAGGATTGCAATAGCTATGTTAAAGGAGAGATAATTTTACTCTTCTGTTGTTGGAAACTTGTTTACTATTTAAAAAAAACCACATTACTAACAATATCATTCATAATGAGTCTATATTTGATGCTAATCATATTTAATAATCCTACTGAAAAGTGCAACCATCTGAATTACTTCATTATGCTTTCTAATGTAGTCATGACTAAATATTTACATACTGAAATAAACATTTCCTTTTATTTTTAATTTATATAATAGTTAAGACCTTATATTGACTTAGTAGATTATGTGTGTAGACAGGTTATAATTTCTATGAACTTTATTTTTTACTTTTTAAACTGGTTTAACCCCACACTAATTTGTAAAAGACACATTCTATTATCTAAAAGCCAATCATATTACCTCATTCTTCCATAGATGATACCGTAGTGCAAACGCAGTAAAGTCCCTTGGAACACAGAAAAACTTGCATTCTGAAGTGGAGCCATGAGAAGTATTTTTTACTTGTTCAAAGTCTTTATTAATCAATTCCAGAATCAAAGGATCAATAAGGAACACTGGTACATTTTGGCTGGATGTTAGCATAATAAATTTTTTAACTGCACGCTGTTTGAGAGGAAAAGAATCCCTTTAAATCTTCTAAACCAATACAACAACCCATCTTATTAAATTTTTATTAATTTTATAAGAATATATATGTATATTTCACTCAGTAGATTTATAATACAAGGTAAAATATGCTATAACAAAAATATATGCAACACACTATTAGAGAACAGTAAGCTACTAACTAATTATATATCAAAAGAGTAACAAAATCTTTATAGGGGAAGTTGTATCCCAAATGAAAACTTTGGGCTTACAAATTATTCCCCTGGTATTAACTAAATCTTTTTGAGCCAAAGTGGGAAAGGAAATACCAGATGTCAGTTTTTAAAAATTGGTCATGTCAACCTTTTCAAAACAAAAAATCAATTGTATGTGCCACTTTTCTTCATATTTGTAATACTGCTTACTAATCTTTCTAAGCAAAAAATTCAAACTAAAATATATTGCCTGCTTTACTATTCCCATATATAGTTTGATTTTCAAGTAATAATGTGATATTTTAAAATATAATTCTTTAAGGCAGTAAGTAGAGCCCCCTACTAAAAACACAAATTTCAGATAAAATGGACAAATTTCTTTAAAGACACAATTAACAAATTACCACAAGATGAAACAGAAAATCTGAATTGCCCTATACCAATTACCAAAATTGAATTTAAACATATATATTTTTTATATTCATATATATTTGCTATACATATATATGTAATATATACATTTGTTATATATCAAAACAATAGCAACAACAAGAAAAAACTCCAGACTCAGATGGTTCCCAGGTAAATTCTATCAAAGATTTAAGTAATAGTTCCAATTCTACAAAACTTATGAGAAAACTGAGCAGGGAGGTATCCTTCCTAACTCATTTTTACAAGGCCAGTGCAATCCTAATACCAAAACCTAACAAAAATATTCCAAAAAAGAAAATTCTAAACCACTATCAAGATACTAGAAAATCAAATCCAGTAGTTAAAAAAAAAAACAACAAAAAACCAAAAAAGTAAATATCCTGACCAAGCAGCATTTATCCCAGAAAAGAAAGGTTTAAAAAAAAAGAAAGAAAGAAAGGTTAGTTTAGCATTTGAAAATCAATGAAATTTATCATATCAACAGAATAAAGGGGGAAAACGCTATGATAATTTCAATACAGAAAAAGCATTTGACAAAATTCAATACCTAGTCATGATTAAAACTTCTCAGCAAATCAGGAATAGAATACTTCCTCAACTTGATAAAGAATATAAACAAAAAAATCTGCTTTTGAATTGTAGGAGTTCTTTATATATTCTTGATACCCTGTCTTTTGTCAGATACATGTTTTGCAAATACTTCCTCCTCCATGGCATTTCTATTCGTTTTCTTAATGGAGTCTTTTTTTTTTTTTAATTTTTTATTAACATATAATGTATTATTAGCTTCAGGGGTACAGGTCCATGAATCACCAGGTTTACAGACTTCACAGGACTCACCATAGCACACACCCTCCCCAAAGTTCATAACCCCACCCTCTCCCTTCCCCCAGCCCAGCAAACCTCAGTTTGTTTTGTGAGATTAAGAGTCTCTTATGGTTTGTCTCCCTCCTGATCCCATCTTGTTTCACTTTTTTTAATGGAGTCTTTTGAGGATTAGAAGTCTTAAATTGTGAGATTTTAATTTATCTTTTTTTTTCTCTTATGGTTGTTGCTGTCTGTGTTTTATACCAGGAAAATAAAATAAAAGATTTTGAAAGAAAGATGATGAAGTGACAGACACCACCACATATAAGGTGCTTAATAAATATTTGTTGAATGACTCTCTTTCAGCTTAGTGTTAAATACAAACATGATGAACACACTTATGGCTTCATTACAATTATTTTTATAAATATAGATTAGGGCAGGGTAGAGAAGAGAATCTCTAACTCACCTTCTAAATATGCCTTCCAGGTTGTTATCAATGCAATCATCAATGCTCCTTGGAAACAGATGGCCAACTGATTCTAAATCCAATTAATTCTAAATAAACATGACTATTACCATCTGACCTTCATTTTGTTTGTAAGAAAGAAAAATGTCTTGTTGAAAAACAGGGTGTACTAAGACTGTAATAGCCTCGTCATCTAACAGGGCTTGGTGGGACTTGTTCTTGTGAAAGGCTAGCTCCTAATAATCATTTTCTTTCCTAAGTGCTCTCATCTGTTTAATAACTCATTCTAGAATTTTATCAGGCTCAGTCACACTTACTGATCAGATTTCACTTTTCCTTCCCCCCTTTTTTTTTTTTTTAAGATTTTATTTATCTATTTGACAGAGAAAGAGATCACAAGTAGGCAGAGAGGCAGGCAGAGAAAGACGGGGAAGCAGGCTCCCCACTGAGCAGAGAGCCCAATGCGGGACTTGATCCCAGGACCCTGAGATCATGACCTGAGCCAAAGGCATAGGCTTTAACCCACTGAACGACCCAGGCGCCCCTCCTTCCTTTTAAAATACTATTACAGAAGTATTTTAGTACTTCTCCCCTTCCTCATGATTCTGCAATTACAAAGACTGATTCTTAGTACCATGCAATGTAATTAACAAAGAGAACTCACTGAATGTAGTGAGCCATTCTTTAATTTTTGCTCACTTATCTTGGAAGTAAACTCTTTTAAAAAAATCCATTATTTTCTCCCACCTCAGGATCTTTCCCTGAATGAAAAAGACGAGGCTTCCTGTTCTACTATTTTTAATAAATTACAAGTTCATCTTGATACTTCATAGTTGAGGAGCCTGGTATAGGATATCCCAGACTTTACTTTTTAAATAATAGTTCAAAACCAACGGGTGCCAGCAACGACCTAGAATTACTACTCTTTCATTGCTGCTTCATGATTTTGAAAATCTACATTCTATCTTAGAAGCTTCGTGTCTCTGGTTAAAGAGATGCCAAAGACTGAAGTCATCTACAAGAAACGACTAGTCACATCCAAAGTGTATACTAACAGGAGAAATGTAACTTTTTATTAGTAACTAGTAACCTAGCATCCTTTTTCATTCTAAATTTGCCTAGAAAAAAGGTAACAGGGGCGCCTGGGTGGCTCAGTGGGTTAAGCCGCTGCCTTCGGCTCAGGTCATGATCTCAGGGTTCTGGGATCGAGTCCCGCATGGGGCTCTCTGCTCAGCAGGGAGCCTGCTTCCTCCTCTCTCTCTCTGCCTGCCTCTCTGCCTACTTGTGATCTCTCTCTGTCAAATAAATAAATAAAATCTAAAAAAAAAAAAAAAAAGAAAAGAAAGAAAAAAGGTAAGAAAACTTATTTTTATAAATGTATAGGTTCTGAAATTTATAAATCAAAACAGGGATATATCATATATCATATACACTGCTAGTTTTCCTTATCTTAAAAAGGAAACCAGTTGAAGGGCACCTGGGTGGCTCAGTGGGTTAAGCCTCTGCCTTCGGCTCAGGTCATGATCCCAGGGTCCTGGAATCAAGCCCCACATTGGGCCCTCTGCTCAGCAGGGAGCCTGCTTCCCCCTCTCTCTCTGCCTGCTGCTCTACCTACTTGTGATCTCTGTCTGTCAAATAAATAAATCTTAAAAAAAAAAAAAAAGGGGGCGCCTGGGTGGCTCAGTGGGTTAAGCCGCTGCCTTCGGCTCAGGTCATGATCTCAGGGTCCTGGGATCGAGGCCCGCATCAGGCTCTCTGCTCAGCAGGGAGTCTGCTTCCTCCTCTCTCTCTGCCTGACTCTCTGCCTGCTTGTGATCTCTCTCTGTCAAATAAATAAATAAAATCTTTAAAAAAAAAAAGGAAACCAGTTGAATTGATTTTTATTCCTAATCATCATTGTCCCTTATTCATAGTTCAATTCTTTTTTTTTTTTTTTAAAGATTTTATTTATTTATTTGACAGAGAGAAATCACAAGTAGACGGAGAGGCAGGCAGAGAGAGAGAGAGGGAAGCAGGCTCCCTGCTGAGCAGAGAGCCCGATGCGGGACTCGATCCCAGGACCCTGAGATCATGACCTGAGCCGAAGGCAGTGGCTTAACCCACTGAGCCACCCAGGCGCCCTATTCATAGTTCAATTCTGATTCATACATTTTTTCATTTGGGGATGTACCATAGATAAGTGAGTAAGGATTTTGAAAGCAAATACTTACAATCTAGATTCATTCACTTATTAGCCAACTAGCCTTAAACCCTTTAGTGAACTGAGGATAACAGTATATATGACTTCATAAAGTGTCCATAAAGACTAAATGAGATACTGCATGTAATGCACTTGACCCAGGGCCTACCTCTTCCACTCTATCACCCACTCCCACTGCCCACCAAGACAGCTATTACCATTGTCACCATTCAACAAATACTTATCAAGTACATAAACAAACGAACCAAATGAACATTGTAAAGCAGGAATTTCACTCATGCTTATCGTACATACCCACTGTGTGCTATCAAATCCAAGTCGGCTTCCTTTAGATTTTGATAAACCAGCTCCATTCTAAGAAGATAACAAAAAAAATTTTTGGTAAATTCAAAGCTATCTTTCTCTGACTTATTTGGCTTGGCATGCAGAGAACAAACTAGTGGCGGGTACAGGGGAGGAGTGGGAGGATGGGAAAAATGAGTGACGGGGCGTAGGAGATATAGGCTTCTAGTTATGGGGTGAAAGGGACACACGGGAAATACAGTCAAGGGAATACAATCAATGGTACTCTAATAGTGCTGCATGACAGATGGTAGTTACACTTGTGGTGAGCACAGCATAACTGCTGAGTCACTGTGTTGAAACTAATGTAACACTAGGTGTCAACTATACTCCACTAAAAAGGAAAAATTTTTAAAAATATTCAGGTCTAGAGGATCAGAAGAAAGCATTATGAGTTTTCATCTGATAAGCCCCCAAATACTTTGAAAGTATTTTGAAAAAGAATGTCTGATGGTCTAGAGACAATAGGAAGAATGTTTCAAGCCCTAAGAAGATCCAGGGAAGTTTCTTATGCCTTGAATATGTTCTTGACCTAGAAGATATAGATGAGAGGATGCTGAGGAACAGGAAGAATAGCCTTACCCTAAAAAATGAAAAATACCCCAATTTCCTAAAAAGGAGACTCATCTCCCCCCTACACTGCATATTTAAGGGCAGGGACCAAGTCCAATCCTTCTCTGTATTGACAGTGACTAGTGTAGAGCTTAGTAATGAGTAAATGTTTAATGATGGTTTGTTAAACGCAGGGAAGGAAGCAGGAAAAGAGGTAGAGATATACTGAGTTATTAAGGTAAAGCCAGAACTGGTCTCTCGTAAGCTCTGCAACTTAGACAATAACATTTTAATAACAAGGGATATTTGAGAATAAAGCACTAAGAGACAGCTTTGTAATCTTCATCCTTAAAAAGAGACTGAAAACTCTGTAACACAGCCCTTGTTGCTCACCATAGCTCTCCATTAGTAGATGAGGCTGAATTTCCGAGCTGTTTGCTTTCTCTGCTGGATCATTTCCATCAATATATAAATATGATAGTATTTCTCCTATCTTAAAACAAACAAACAAACAACCCCTCTTTTCCCAACTAACAATTTTCTGTCCTCCTTCAAGCAAAACCCTTAATGGGCTGTCTGTTCTCATTGCCTCCAAGTCCCCTCCTCGTGTGCTCACAAGATTAAATTCACTCCTCCAAGTATTCAAGATCACCAATGACCTCCATGTTGCTAAAACCAATGACCAATTATTATTATTATTACCCTTGTCTTTTTTGATCTATCAAGAATTGTAGATCACGTCTGTCTCACTCAAACACTTCAGTTGGTTGGCTCTCAGAATCCTGACTGCTTCTGGTTTTCCTGCTATTTCTTTCTGGCCGCTCCTTCTTAACTCTCATTTGTTAGGTCTTCCACTTCTGATGTATTGGAGGGTCCCAAAACTCACACAGGGAGACTTTTCTCCCATTTCTTTACTCTACGTTCACTTTCTTGGTAACTTATCTACTCTTACTGACTTTAAATACAATCTATACACCTATATTTCCAACCAAACCAGTCCTTTGAATTACAAATTTATTCAACTATCTTTCACCTTCTTCATCTGGCTGTCAAATAAGCATCTCAAACTTAACATGTATGAAAAACAAAAAACTCCAGATCTTTAACCATCCCTCAAGCTTACTTCTCCTAGTCTTCCCCATCTCAGTAAACAGCAACTTCCCTTTTCCAATTATCTAAGCCCAAAATACTAAAGTTATCCCTCATTCTTTTCTGTATTTTATACCCAATATCTAGCCCATACACTAATTCTGATAGCTCTACTTTCCACTTTTCATGAACTCTACCACCAGTTCCCTTATCCAAGACATCATTCTCTTGTGTAAATTACTAGAACAGCCTTTTAACTGGTCTGTGTTAGCCCTTGATCCAATAGTCTATTCTCAAGAGAGCATTCACTACTACTGTTTTTTTTTAAGTCAGATCATGTCACATATCAGCTCAAATCTTTCCTATGGCTCCCAATTTCACTTGGAATAAAAGCAAAAGTTCTCTATTGCCAAATTCATCTCTTTGCTATTCTTAAAACTGCCAGGCATGTTCCTGCCTCAAGACTTCTGTGCTTCCTTTGGTCTCTAGGTATCCACATAGCTCATCCTTTTCTAGATATCCACATAGATTCCACACAGCTCATCTTTTCCAAATAGGCTGTTTCCTCTATTTGTAATGCCCTTCCCATCCTTCTTTACCCGGAAAACTTATACTCATAAAGCTTATATTCATAAAAACCAACTCAAAATTTATTCAATATTTCGTCCATTAAATATTCAACCATAACTTCCCTAAGTAGGTTATTCAGCTGTTTTTTGTTCCCTATAAACTTTGAAATTACCTAAGCTTGAAGGATCAAGGATAAGGACATAGGAAGATCCAGTTCTATAGGGGCCTGAAAATTACACAATTTTGGTGGTCCTATTTAAGAAAAGGAATGCAAAAATATCTTCTGCAAATGTCACCAAAATATATAGCTTTATAACATACTCCTAAGGCCCCTTCAAGGGCCTTTGGAAGTTTGCAGTTGAAATTTCATTTGTCTGAATGGTTAATCTATCTCTGGTGAGGAACAGTTACTGGCACCCAGTGGTTACACTGTAACTGTTTTGAAGGAATGCAGTCCCTATGGAGCAATGATCCTAGAAAGAGAGAACCAAGAGAATAACCTGGCCCCTCTTTCCTCCTGGTCTCCACCCTTTGGGTGATGTTTCCCATTGGCTGACCTCGGCTAGAAAAGGCAAGGAATTCAGCTAATGCAGTCCATACAGGTTACCTCCTGAAGCCCAGACTGCAGGGAAGACAGGATCTTGAGTAGAAAAGACTATCTACCATACCATGGTAAGAAATTAGGATCTTATTCCATAGGTATGCTATGAGAATACGTGGATCACATCTTAAGAAAAATAACTGTGACAGCTGTACAAAAGAGGGTTACAAAAGCTAAAGACTAAAGAACAGAAGAGTTCTTAAACTATAACTAGTAAAGTAGGCAGAACAGGGTTTATGAAGTATGCTTTGAAGAAGTAACATATTATACTGTCGTTTGCTTGTGTGTCTCTTTATAGGTTTCTTTCTTTATTTCTTTTTTTTTTTTTAAATAAGATTTATTTATCTTAGAAAGAGCCAGCAAGCAGGGGGCAGAGGGAGAGGGAGAGAGAGAATCTCAAGCAGACTCTGTGCTGAGTGCAAAGCTAGACATAGGACCCTGAGATTATGACCTAAGATTATGACTCCATTTGTGACTTCCTATACAGCAAGGATTACAGCTTAGTACTATAACTTAGTACTCTCACAGCTTAGTACTGTGCTGGTCACATAGTAAGCACTCAATGAACACTTGAGAAATAAATGGCTGAATGTTCTAAAAGAAATATTATATAAAATCAGGAGTTTTAAAAAAATTTTTAAAGCCTAAAGATAGTCCTGTAGGAATGTAGAGTAAAAATTATGTGAAGTGAATTAATAAATGGAAAGATGGAATCAGATACCAAAAAGCAGGGTAGAAAAAGTCTGGTGGCTATTGAACTCCACTGATAAATGAGTCAAATTAAGATATGCCATTAAGTATTTGGGATATAGGAGGTGAATATTTAAGGAAAAATCCTTTCATTTTTTCAAAGGCAGTATACAACAACCAGTTGCTTGCAGAAACCAAAAACCAGAATTGTTAACCTAGCATGATTATTACTCCTGCCTATAAAAAAATCAAACAGTCAGACTTAAAAACCTGATCTTTTTCAACTGTTTATAAATTTGCAATCTGGGGCATAAGTCTGTGTATGCCTTAGTAAGTGTATGCCTCCAGCTCAGGTCATGATTCTGGAATTCTGGGTTGGAGCCCCTGGGTCAGGCTCCCTGCTCAACAGGGGGCTTCCTTCTCCCTCTCCCTCTCCCTCCACCTGCCACACCCCCTGCTTGTGTTCTCTCTCTCTGTCAAATAAATAAAGTCTTTACAAAAATTAATTTGCAATCCTAAGGATCAGAAACACGAACCATGGTAAATTTACCAACCCTCTAGGCAACTTTCCCCTCTGTATCTCAGTGCCTTTCCTTCCACTAGATGCAGTGTTCTTTTACTTACTCCCAAGTCACTGAAGTTCTTACTGTTAAGACTCATAAATGTGATCTGAGACACTAGAAAAGCTTTGTTTATTAAGAAGACAAAGTGTTTGGCTAAAACACCTAAAAGTCTCAAGTCTGGGAATACATGGAAGTACTGTTTAAATATCCCTCAATTCTAATGGAAGAAATTCTTCCACATTTCTCCTGAACGATGGTGGTAATTGGAGGTGGGTGGGTACAGGAAAGAATAAGAAGAGAGGAAGAACAGTATTTATCAAAGTTCATCATACTACATCAGATTATCAGATGGAATACTCTTCCTCAAGAAATGACCCATATATTATCCTTCAGAGCATAGCCAATAGTCAAAGAAGATTTTTTTACAATCATGTTTCTTTTTTTTTTTAAGATTTTTTTTTTAATTTATTTATTTGACAGAGAGAGAGATCACAAGTAGGCAGAGAGGCAGGCAGAGAGAGAGAGAGAGGAGGAAGAAGGCTCCCCGCTGAGCAGAGAGCCCGATGCGGGACTCGATCCCAGGACCCTGAGATCATGACCCGAGCCAAAGGCAGCGGCTTAACCACTGAGCCACCCAGGCGCCCTACAATCATGTTTCTTTCATGATTTTAGCAAGCAACTGACCAAAATATTTTAAAAACCTTTGTCACACATGATCTAAAATGGCTACCAGATTAATTTCCATGTCTAATAATGGCACATGAAATTGTTCACTGTGAATGAATATTGCCGAATTTGAAATCCAAACTCCCCTTTCCACTCCCTCCTGGCCTTCTAACCAAACACACAGAGGTCACTACATATAATGCAAATAAAGACATCCTAGCACAGAACCCTGTAAGTGGCTTTCCACGTAATAAGAATAGCTGAATACTGCAGGCACAGGTGTTGCTTATGGTTCTAAGTTAAGAACATCACTAAGGTTTGGCTCACTCAATGCTTTATACAAACACTGTCCGTTAGCTTTGTCTTCCTTCCACTGAGGCAGCAATACTCTACAATTTTCTACTGTGACCCATAATACCTTAAAGCCATCTCATTTCATATCTTATCAGTGCTACAGTATTTTGTTTTAACATATTCCTAGAAGACTCTATGAGTGAAGATGTAAGTTTTAGGACCTGAACTTGGCAATCTTTAGCAAGAAGCTTAAGATATCTGGGCCCCAGATAACTTACTTATGAAAAAATGATAAGTGTAGGCTCGTGAGAAGCCTATAATAATTAAATATAATTTCACTTATTGAACAGCAATGTAAACTTTAAAAGGACTAGAATGTGTAAACTACTAACAACTACCATCTATTGAGCATCTACCATATATAAAACACTAAGTGAGATGCATTTCATACATTATCTCAACCAGCAATGGTGCTATTAGGCCCATTTAAAGAAACTGAGGCTCAAAAAAGTTAGGTGACTTTGCAGTAAGCAACAACCAAATGAGGATTTGAACTCGGGACTATGTGGGCCTTGAACTCAAGAATTAATGCTCTTGCCTCCTCCATCAAATTATAAGTTCCTTGAGAGCAGGACCTGTGTTCTATTTATCTCTGTATTCCTGTAAAGTAGCCTGTATGAAACAAGTAATCAATAAACACAGACTGAATGAACACACAGAATTATAATCACAGTCCTGGTTGGTGCAGGAAAGAAACAAGGAACAACTGACATTCCCAAGTGGGTCCTACAGACACCCCTTCCTTTGTGATGCAAACTGTCAGCCAATTACTTGAAAACTGGAGCTCAAAGAAAATGCTCACAAGGTCATCACACAAGAGTTTGTGTTTCAAAGATCTAGAGAGTTGTTTTTTGCAATGTGATGAGTCAAATCCACCCATGTATGGAGTTGTAGCCAACACAAGAGCTATATTAAATCCTTCTCTTTAATGCTGACAAGTAACTAGATAATTCAGACCTCATTGAGAAAATCTTGAAAGGTTAAATTTGTCTAACCAGCTAGGGCCAAAAGGAATTCTGTGGTGAAGCCCTAGAAATGATCAAAAGTAGATCTCCTTAACCCTAAGATAGCAATAACCCTTCTTCCCTAACCAATGATAAGAGTATTCTCTCCTGAAAAAAGCCTGAAAAGCTTTGCAGTCCTGGACATTTACTGCTGCAGGAATTCACTACTACAAGTGGACTGTGATCACAGATAAAACCAACTTTTCATTCCTGTCCTAGCTTTAATACATAATCTCAAATGTCCTTCTAAATTGCCTTGAAGTTCAAACATGACCTAAAAATCATGGTTTTTCCACTGATGCTGCTGACCTATAAGTGAGGGCTGATCACGGCTACCATTCTGTAATCTCCTGCTAACAAATCAAACTAATTTAACTGAACTAGAAATCATTTTATTTGCATGAATTTTCTTTATCTAAGATTGAGTATATGAGAATGTTGAACAAATGAGAAATGCAATTCAGGTACAATCAGTAAACAACGTTTATAAAACTGAGTTCTCTTCCTGTGTCACAAGAAACTATACTAGAATACTCAAGATCCATCTGTATTTCCCTAAAGTTTAAGTGAGATCTTGAAGTTAAATAAAAAGCTAAAAGGGTAAATATTTTCAACAAAATTGAAAAAAATTTACAAGTTGGGAGCTTCAGGGGCACCTGGATGGCTCAGTCAGTTAAGCATCTGCCTTCCGCTCAGGTCATAATCTTAGGATCCGGAGATGGAGTCCTGCATCAGACTCCCTGCTTGGCAGGGAGTCTGCTTCTCTCCCACCCCTGCTTGTTCTCTCTCTTTTTCTCTCTCTAATAAATGAATAAATCTTAAAAAAAAAAAAAAAAAGTTGGGAGCTTCAGTATCTATTACTCTAACTACACCTACTATTTTTAAATAAAGCATTTTTTCCCTGTTGGCATAAACTGCTTGTATTCCTTACAGATTGTATTTTATCTTCACACTAATAACATGCAAGAAGCGTCCATACTTCCAGTAGCATCCGTCCCCAATAAATAAATGGAAGAAAGAAACCATTTCTCATTGCTTCTATCACCCTGTCAAAATGCCTGGTGAGGGACGCCTGGATGGCTCAGTTGGTTAAGCAGCTGCCTTCGGCTCAGGTCATGATCCCAGCGTCCTGCTTCTCCCTCTGCCTCTGCCTGCCATTCTGTCTGCCTGTGCTTGCTCTCTCCCCCTCTCTCTGATAAATAAATAAAATCTTTAAAAAAAAAAAATGCCTGGCGAATGGGGACTTTCAAATAAAAATTTTGAGATAATAAAGTTTAAAACTTCATTTTATAGAATGCAAAATTACTGTCTAGGAATAGTTTAATATAATTGCCGTACTTTTAATAAAAGTAACCTCTGATATTTCAGAACTTAGATATTATCATTTCTACCTATTATTAATAGTGAACTTAAAAAGCAAGAACTCTAGTACAAATAATAGAAATTTTCAAATTTAACAATATACAGATTTAGTGAACTTTATTTAATTTTATGCCTTATTTTGTTTAATTAATGAATATGGGGCTTATTACTAAAGAAGTTTGTATGTCATGGACACAATATAACAAATACAACTTTTGATTATAAAATTGAAGATAATTAATAAAAATAATAGCTCATGGGGTGCCTGGGTGGTTCAGTCGGTTGGGCGTCCAACTCCTGGTTTTGGCTCAGGTCATGATCTCAGGGTCCTGGGATCAAGCCCCATGTCAGGCTCTGCGCTCAGCAGGTCTGGTTGAGGATTCTCTCTCTCTCTCCCTTTGTCCCTCCCCTTGCTGGTGTTCTCTCAAATAAATAAACAAATAAACCTTTGAGAAATAGCTCATAGACAAACCATAAGAGACTCTTAACTATAGAGAACAAACTGAAGGTTGATAGAGGGAGGTGGCTGGGGGATGGGCTAGATGGATGATGGGTTTTAAGGAGGGCACTTGTTTTGATGAGCACTGGGTGTTATATATAAGTAATGAATCACTAAATGCTATTCCTGAAACCAGTAATACACTATATGATAACTAGCTATAATTTAAATTAAAACTTGAAACAAAATGAACGAATCAATGAATGAATGAATCAATGAATGAAAGACATTACTTGAAAAAAAAAAATAAACCTTGTATTAGGTGACATCTTTCCTTAAAAAAAAAAAAAGCCCACCCTGCAAAAAGCCCATATTTCCTGATTTGTATGTGACATGCACTGTTCCAAATGTTTTACATGCATTCATTTGTTTAAGCTTCACAAGTCTACAAGGTGGTACTGTTATCTTCCCTGTATTATAGATGAGGAAACAGCATTTAGAAGTAATTTGCCCAAGATCCCACAGCTAATAAACAGTATAGATAGGTTTAATCCCAGGCTTGAGTTTGTGCTTTTGACAAGTAAAGCTATAATACATTCAGGGGAAGGGGTCAGGATAGTAGTTATTTGTAGGAATTTAATGTATAATTAAGATGGGATTTCTAAGTTAATGAAGGGAATTCAAAAAGTGATATCGGAGCAAATTGTTAACCATCTGGGAAAAACTTAAAGTTAGATATCTAATTCATACCTTATCCTAAAGTAAATTCTATGTAGTTAAAAAAAATATATAAATAATTTTTGATGAAAATACAGGTGAATATTTCCAGTCTTGGGCTACTTATGACATAAAAACCAGATCCCCTAAAGAAGAAAGCTGTCTAACCAAAAAATTAAATACAAATGTACTGGGAGAGTTATACATGAATATAAAGTTAAAAGGCAAATTAATAAACCAGGAAAATGTTTGAGATATATATGATAAAGGTATATTATCCTTAAAACAACATCGAACACACCACCAGAAAAATATGCAGATGGAAATACAAAGAAATAAGGACAAAAATGAACTAAAAAGAAGCAATAAGCATATGGAAAGATGTTTAGCCCCATTAGTAATCAAATAAATGACCACTACTAGAGTTTAATATTAGGAACAAGATTTTTGGGGTAGACTCCCTATGTTTAAATTCTATCTCCCTCATTTAATAATTATGTGACATTGGGTGCCTGGGTGGATCAGTTAAGTGTCGAACTCCTGATTTTGGCTCAGGTCATGATCTCAGGGTTATGAGATCGAGCTCCAAATCAGGCTCCACACTGGGCAGGGAGGCTGCTTAGGATTCTCTCTCTCCTTTTCCTTCTGCCCCTGCACCTGCTTATTCTCTCTCTCTCTAAAAAGAAATTAATAGTTATGTGATATTGGACAAATTAATAAATCTCAACAAACCTCAGTTTTTTTCTCTGGGAAAACCGAAAGCACAAGATATACTCAATTTGTTGTTATAAGAATTAAATGTATGTGAAATGCTTAGCACAATGCCAAGCATATAAGCAACAAAAAGATGTTAGCTGCTGTGGCAGATACTGTGTAAGCTGACCTGACACCCACTTTCACACTTTTTTTCTTCAATCTCTATTACGAAGTGTGGAAAAGCTAAATAACAAGAACAACACGGTAGTAAAACCTTGCTCTCCCAGATTATTTTATATCTGGAAATCTGCTGGCTAATGTCACAAAAGTAGAAGCCTTCTAGAATGCAATATTTCTTCTTCCAGCCTTGTCTCGCACAAGGAAAATGTCAAGAGAAGTTTAGAAGCTCTGAACTTAAAGGTAGAAAATACAAATACCCCTCTATTTGTTTAAGCTACTATTAGTCATCCAAAGCATCTCTAACTAATACAGATGCCATTACTGTCATTACTATTGCTATTATTTCCATATTTGGAAAGGGTACAGGAAATCAGGCACACTACTCATCCTTACGGAATATAACCCTGCGATATGTGACAAAACCTAATACATGCATATGAGATCCAGAAATTCCACTCTAGGACGTTCTCCTAAGAAAATAATCAGAAAGGGATAAGAGATGTCACACACAGACATTCATTGGATAAACACCCAAGATAGCTGGTAGCCTCAGTATTTGTCAATTTTTTAAAAAATAATTAAGCCTGGAAAGAATGGAGTAAAGTATAGACTGTCAGCCCTGGATATTAGAAATTGGGTGATTTGTGTAGGTAAGTTACCTAACATCTCTGTTATTTGGTTTTCTCATCTGTACAATGACATCCAGCAATCCACATAACAATGCTTCATAATTAACTTGACCAATCTTAAAGCCTAATACACATTACTTTCTGTCAGATCTGCAAGTCAGCCAGGCAGCTACACCTTGGTCTGCTTCATACATTCCATCCAGGGCCCAGACTGGAGGGGCAGAATCTACCCAGGGCACATTCCTCTCCTGGTAGGTCAGGGTTGAACAAAGGGGAAGTCACATAACAGCCCCTCTGAAATTTCTGCATATGTCTGTTACATTCCACCAGCCAAAGTAAGTCCGTGGTCAAGGTCAACTAGGGCAGAGAAGTATCCTCCCCTAGAATGGGAGGGAGAAGTACACTGTACTAAAATAAACTAATTTTGGTATTTTATCAAAATTATTTATTATTCAGTTCTTTCCAATAAGGGATGATGTGTTTAGAAGAGTAACAATTTTTATATAACTGTATCAGAAAAAAATTTCAATAGATTAAACATTACCAAAACTTGGCATCTTTGAATAGCATGTTATTACAGTAACATTTAACTGCAATGGTGAATTGTTTGCCACACTTCACAAAGATGAGAATCTCAGTAGGAACTATTTCTGCAAGAATCTGAAAAACTGAGATTATTTTTATGTACTGAACTAGGGAGCTAGGTTAGGAAAATATACAGTTAAAATGAAGCCTAATGATGAGAAAAGAGAAAAAATATTACCTTTGCTGATAAATAGTGCTTGTAGTAGTACAACTGAAACAGCAGAAATGCAGAACTTGCCAAAGTTAAAAGCGCCAAAATCACGTTCTTATTGATTCTGCTCATTAGTCTGCAGTGCTCACTTGGTTGTCTTTTGAGAGTAACCGTGTTCGTTTCATCTTTTTTGGATAAGAAGACACTCTTTTTTTTTCTGTAAACAAAAAAGATATTTCTAAAGAAACAAAAACCTACTTTCAATTTTTCACCTCTAATAACCAGCACCACAACAAAGAAAGTTACCTAAAGTTCTACAGAACATTCGTTGATTTGCTAATTTCCTCTCCTAAATAAACAGATACAAGACCAAATATGAAAGAACAAAAATATTTATCATGGCATTCTACAAACAACAACTGCAAATAATAAACATAAATGGGATATCTGTAAAACCTGACCAACAGAGATCTGGGGACTTTACCTAGTTTCTGATTCAGTAGCTGTGGTATGGGGCACTTCTGACAAGTGGCCATGCCTTGCTGATGTTGCTGACCACATGAAGAACCACTTCCATAGAAGAAATTGAGAAAACTTCTGGTCAAGAAACTTCCTCTGTATGATAGCTTTTTGTTTTTTGTGATCTAGGATATAGTCAGTCTTGATAAGTATCCCATATATGTTTTCAGTTTTTTGCCAATGTAAATAATGTGCAAAGATAAAAAATTTTACTCTTTCATCTTTGGCTGCATCTGACTATTTAGGATAAGAAATTTAAAACAGTTCTACTTCTTTGAACCTCCTATGCACTATTTGATTTTGGTTAAACATATTATATTTAGTCTTCAAGTGTTCATCTTTATTCCTTTAAATATACTAACATCTCTATAACTTGATGTCTAAACTTTTTATCCTTTGTTCTCCAGCTGAATAAGAAGAGGAAATCAGCAAAGTTGTACTTACCCTCCTGCTTTTTCTCCTCCTTCAATCTGGACTTTTTTAAGTTATTTCTACCATGTTATAGTTCTATCATATTCTGTTACTACAAATCTCACAACTATTTTGCTGTATCTTCCCTGTCAATCCTTTTGCTGAATCATCTCTGTTGATCTACTGAATGGCTGATATTCATCTCCTTGCAGTTAATCAAAAAACTTACAGATACTATTTACCTTGAGTTCTTACATTGTTCAAATAAACTAGTCAGCTGATAGTTGGACTGAGATGATACTTTCTTTCCCCTGATGACTTGTAGGCTTTGTACTACTGTTCTATAATGCTAAATATTCCCTTCATGGTATCTGATCCTTCCCCTAGGTCTCCCCTACAGGTAAATTAACCTTTTTAATGGGATGAACAGAGAATGCATTCCTTACCTCTGAAATCCAATTTTTTAAAAACTAGGCCACATAATGATGTTGATGACTGTATAGTTGACACTTGAACAACATGGATCCACTTATACATAGATTTTTTATAGTACAGTACTATAAATTCATTTTCTCTTCCTTATGGTATTCTTAATAACATTTTCTTCTCTCTAGCTTACCTTATAGTAAAAATACAGTATATAATACATTTGGCATATGTGTTAGCCAACTGTTTATGTTATCAATAAGACTTCTGGTCAATGGTAGGCTATCAGTTGTTTAAGATTTTTAGGGAGTCAAAAGTTAACGCAAAGATTTTCAACTGCATGGGGGGGGGTGGTCGGTATCCCTAATCCGCACACTGTTCAAGGGTTAATGTACACTGATTTTTCTTTATTACCTGCCTTTTTGATCTGTAGAACTAAGATTTCTTTAGTAGGAAGTTTCTTAAGTTAGACATTTCAATATTTCCAGAACAAAACTGAGCATTCGTTTTATCTCTTTTCATTCTCATTTCACTTTGTTCAACTTTCAAAAGCCTATTGTCATGCCCCTTACTGACTTTTCAACAGTGTTAATTCTCCCTTTTGCTTCCAAGATGGCCATTTACTTCTCTGATTTCATTTTTCTTCCTTTTCTTTCTTGAGCTCTGCCAGAATATGATTTATCATCTCCTGTTGACTTACTATTTCTCCCTGACCAATAAACCTTGTCTATTATTTTAAAGAAGTGATTGTTTCATTAAATTTGTTAGGCCAATACAGTTTCCTCATGTTTCTCATGTCACTTGTTTTTCTGTTTCTTTTTTCCTTTTTCTCACAGCATTTTTGTGTAGATACTGTGCTTGTTTCCTTTTTATTATTTACCCATGAATGATGTGAACTCTACTAGGATCAGTTATTTGCAAGAGGATTGTGGAAGGAAGAAGCAGGCTTGGTTCTAGACTAAAAGGTAGTCACTGATGTACAAGAAAGCATTTTACGACAGAGTGTTTTGTGCCTGTGTGTGTGAGAGAAAAGAGACAAAGAGAATGTGTCTGAGAACAAATGAGATAAAGTTATTTAGCCATGACTTCTTGCTTCACCAAGAAAGTGTCTTCTGCAAAGACAGTTTATCTCTGTTTTATCCTTTGCTCTTCCTTTCCAGGCAGTTCATGCAGCCAAACAATCCAAGGAAGCTCTCACTGCCCTCCTATCCATCCTGATCCCACTGTAAACAGATCTCTCTCACGTTGCTCTAAGCTCTGAGATCTCTTCCTACTAGTTCCCTCTTTTAATCTCTTCCTGCTTACATTGGACAGCATTTCTCAAATATTTTGGTTTGGGGTTACAGGATTTCTGGTCTCATCAAAGACGTAATCTCTGTGTCTCGTTCTCCTTGTTGTTTCAGGGTAATTTCAGATAGAAGAGGGAACCAATGTCTCTACTCTGCCATCTTAAAAATCAAAAGTCTTGGCTTAGTTTTAAAACAACACTAATGAGCTTCCAGAGCCAAAGTCTACATGAAGCAAACATGGTATTATATAAAGTCAACAAACTACTTAAGACAAATGATACCAACACTAATATGAATAATCCATTTGATGTACAGATAATGTACAGAGCAAAAACAAATGAGTAAATCACGATCATGTTGTTTCCTCAAACTATAAAAACTAGCAACACATATAAAATAACATTGATGATGACATCAGTTTTTGCTGTCAGCTAAAATCTGCTAAAATAAAACAAATACTCTGATAAAAGTAACTCACAAGATAATAAGGAGAATATCCTTCACTTTCAATATTTCAGTGCAGTTTCTTGTAGTTATATTAAATAGTGCACCAACATATTGTATACTGATTCCTATGTAATTTTCTAAAGTGGTATTCAGAGTGTGCCATAACTGAGACTCTTCTATGCCTGAATAAACAGAAAGAAAGCATAAAAGGCCTATATATACTACTACAGCATGTTTCTAACCTATAATTAATTCTTTTTTTTTTTTTAAAGATTTTATTTATTTATTTGACAGAGAGAAATCACATGTAGATGGAGAGGCAGGCAGAGAGAGAGAGAGGGAAGCAGGCTCTCCGCTGAGCAGAGAGCCCGATGCGGGACTCGATCCCAGGACCCTGAGATCATGACCTGAGCCGAAGGCAGCGGCTTAACCCACTGAGCCACCCAGGCGCCCCTAACCTATAATTAATTCTTAACATAAACCTCCAACACATATAATCAATCACTTAATTCTACTGTTATCAAGATGATATCTAATTAACTTTATTATTTTCTATAAATGCCAAGGCAATTCAATTGTAAAGGAGGAGTATTCAAAACATTCCTTTTGGGGTGCCTGGGTGGCTCAGTGGTTTAAGCCACTGCCTTCGGCTTGGGTCATGATCTCAGGGTCCTAGGATCAAACCCCGCATCAGGCTCTCTGCTCAGCGGGGAGCCTGCTTCCCCGTCTCTCTCTGCCTGCCTCTCTGCCTACTTGTGATCTCTGTCAAATAAATAAATAAAATCTTTAAGAAAAAAAAAAACCCTCCTTTTTGCTAACATGATCTCTTTATTAGAAATGTTTACCACTTTAAAATGAAAAATATGATACGTATAAGAGAGGCCAAGGCTTATTGAATGTACCTCTAAAATATCTCTGGCATCAACTTCCTCTTCTCTCTTCACTGTAACTCTAACTTAGACTCTAATTGTATCTAATGTCGCAATTTCAAATGAACCCCCAGTCTCCACTTTCTACCTACCCATAACCTCACTTACACAGTAACAAATCCACCAAGTTGCTGACAGATGAATCAAGATATGCCACGATAACTATTTTTCAATGACTCTCTACCACCTACAAATAAAGTTCTAATTCCAAACGAGAATTCACAATCCGACTGAATACAAGCAAATTCTGTAGGCTTCTCCCACTTCATACACCCTGAAATTTTTGCCCAAGAATCCCTAGAATACATACCACACTTTTCTGCCTCTGCTTTTGCTCATTCCCTCTTGCATGAAATGCTCTCATCCATTTCCATAAACCTAGCTCAACACCTCTTTTTATAACTCTTCTCAAGTAACCCTTGTATAAAGTCTCTCATGCCCTTCTGAGTCAAAATTAATCTCTCCTATCTCTAAATCCCTAGTTTTACCTTCCTTCTTGGGAATATTTACTATTTGATAAGTAAGATAGTTTCCTATTTTCTAAGACTTTAGAGATGAACAGAAGTTCTCAGAAGAACGGTGGTGTTGATGGTGATGGAAGGTGTGATGTATCTACAGAACAGCATGGGAAGTTTTTTCCAAAATGTAAACCTCATTCCTTACCACCCCACATCTAGTTTGTGATAGACTCTATTAGAAGCAAATATGGAGGCAATGTAAACGGTGTTATTGCTATGAAGGCGTAGGCACAAGTTCCTATGGGAGCACAAGGAGGGGCTTTTACTACCTTCCACTTTGGATTATACTTATTAGTACAGATGAATCATTCCCCTCACCAGCCTAAAACTGACTGAATTAAGAAATAACACATATGCGTAGTATACTAATACTTTGCATAATACTCAAGTACACAAAATTATTTTTAAAAGTTTTTATTTTAAGAAGTTCTCTGTCCTGCAGGAACTTTTATGTTAAAACAAAACATGAAATATGAAAAAGTGATTTTTTATTAGAATTTAAAGACCATACTTTGTTATAATCCTGAAGAAGAAACACTTAAAAATATCATATGGGGAAATATAGCATAGAAGCAAAATAAAAACATTCTTTGTGTATACATTTCTTTTTGTATGTGATATTTTACCTATCATAATAAAAGCTCTGGGGAGGATAAGTAATGTATTTTTTTACTTATACTTAGGGAAACCTTCCTAAAAAAGACAGGATATCATGTCTAATGAAAAAGAGATGAGTATTGTAGAGTTAATAAATTAAAATGAGGGGAAAATAAAGGCAAAAGACAGCAAATGTTTTCAGAAAAATATATAATGCAGAGGCACCTGGGTGGCTCAGTGGGTTAAGCCTCTGCCTTCGGCTCGGGTCATGACCTCAGGGTCCTGGGATGGAGCCCCGCATCAGGCTCTCTGTTCAACAGGGAGCCTGCTTCCCCTCCTCTCTCTCTGCCTGTCTCTCTGCCTACTTGTGATCTCTGTCTGTCAAATAAATAAAATCTTTAAAAAAAAAAAAAAAAGAAAAATATATAATGCAGACACTAAGGGGAGTTAGGAGGTTTAAGTAACTCAAGGTTCTTCAAGATCTAATGCAAATATGAGAAGGTTAATGTAAGTATGGTATAGTATAGCAAAGTATGTGGCTCAGATGACAAGGAAGCTTGCCATCCCTAGTGCCATAACCTGAGAATGGGCAATAAAAGGATTGGGTAGATCTGCTTCCCAACGGACTTTTAATGGGTTATGGGTGTCAGAGCTATCAATCCTCTGTCTTTGGGCCTGGGGTAGCCAGAGCCCAAAACTGGCCATCTCCAGCCAAGAATAAACACCTTCTTATATCCTTTATTATCATTTTCACTATGTGTCAAGACATGAAACAGTTTGGAAAAAATGGGTGGTAGATCAAAGCCACACACAAATGTGAAGGGAAATACAAAGGATGGGAAATTCAAGACAAATGCTCGGGCTCTCTCTATAGCCACAAGCAGTATTTCGTGTTCTTTCAGCTTCCCATTTGCCCATTTTACATTATTTGTTTTTTTGCAGGTAATGGCAATGAAAGACTCTGACACCTGGCTTACCCGACATCCCATGAACACCACCACCACCACTCCTTTGAGAATCATTTGTGTAAGGATCTGTCTGAAAGAATGTCTAAGTGCCTGGTTTTTTTATTCCTGCCTTCTGGATCATTTCTCTTGACATGAGAGGCCCTCCAACAAGAAATGTCAGCCTTGACACTTAATTTAGGTTCACAGATGATGTGTGTTAGCCTGTTCCCCTCAATGCTGCTAGGTCGCAACTTACTTAGGGACATGAGGGAAAGGAGAGAGAGGCATTGTTGGTATGAATCAGAAAGAACTGAAATTCAAATATGGCTTGCCCTGCAAAATAAAACAGACTAACCCACAGAGAAGAGAACAGTGTAATTAGGCAAAGGCACAATTAGAGAGCTGAGGCAGAATTTTAGAAAGCTCAAAGAGAAAATGCTTCTGCAAATGTATTCAAGGTAAGACATGAAAAAAAAAAATCAACATTTCCAGCTGCTATAAATAAAAAAAGGCCCAGTAGTAGTAGATGCTACTCATCTTCCCTAAATACTGCCAGTCTTTCTTGCTGTTCATTTCCTTTTCTTTCACAGCTAACTTCTTAATAGTTATCAGTAGCCTGGGAGTTAGGTTAGACTGCACAGAGTTAAGAATTCTCTTTATCTGCTTACTACTCATTTACTTCTTAACCTTTTGCAATATAACCTCTAATTCAACATGCTGACACGTGGGATTAAAAAAAATAGTCGATCTGATACTCCAGAAAAATTGCAAATATATAGTGACTTTTTTTTTTTTTTAAAGATTTTATTTATTTACTTGAGAGAGAGACAGTGAGAGAGAGCATGAATGAGGAGAAGGTCAGAGAGAGAAGCAGCTCCCATGGAGCTGGGAGTCCGATGCGGGACTCGATCCCGGGACTCCAGGATCATGACATGAGCCGAAGGCAGTCGTCCAACCAACTGAGCCACCCAGGCGTCCCTATAGTGACTCTTTTCTAAATGACTAGGGAATGATAAGGTTCTGCATAGAGTGTCTGAAATGAAAAACCTAGATAAAAAAAGTCTAGCTGAGGGGTGCCTGGATGGCTCAGTGAGTTAAAGCCTCTGCCTTTGGCTCAGATCATGATCCCAGGGTCCTAGGATCAAGCCCTGCATAGGGTTCTCTGTTCAGCAGGGAGCCTGCCCCCCACCCCCGCCCCCGCTATGCCTGCCTCTCTGCCTGCTTGTGATCTCTGTCAAATAAATAAATAAAATCTTAAAAAAAAAAAAAAAAAGACTAGCTGAGAAAGGAAGAGAAGATAGGAGGGGATATTACAAGGGCAAAGTAAAAAGGTGAAGGAAATGGTGTTAATATGCCTACGATTCTCTGCTGGATATAAAATCCAGATGGATGTTCTCTTTACATTCTCTTGCTTTTTTTTTTTTTTTTTTAAAGATTTTTATTTATTTGACAGAGAGAGAGAGATAACAAGCAGGCAGAGGGGCAGGCAGAGAGAGAGAGGGGGAAGCAGGCTCCTCGTTGAGCAGAGGGCCTGATGTGGGGCTCGATCCCAGGACCCTGAGATATGACCTGAGCTGAAGGCAGAGGCTTAACCCACTGAGCCACTCAGGCACCCCTTCTCTTGCTCTTAATCATTTTATTAGGGATACTTCCCTAATCTACTGGCTAATTATGACTTATAAATATTCTAGCTGACTGCTGGCTATTTCTTCTCGAACATACCACTACCACCTAAAGCGAATCACTGTCCACCTTCACACTAGATTTCCTCCACAACTTGACCATCTATTTTATTAACAGTATCCCTATATTCTCAATTACTTATGTTCAAAACAAAATAGTTTTTGTGGTTGTAACTCTTCATCTAATGAGTCAACAAACTGTGTATCCTTCTCAGTACCTCTAAAAGCTATCATTTCTTTTCCATTTGCATATAGTTAGCCTCGTTTAAAGGCCTTATTACCTCTGTCTAGATAGAAAGCCTCCTCAAAATACCCATCTTAGGGATCAAAGTCAAATTATTTCTAGCATACCTCTTTATGTCACTTCCACTGCTTTAAGACCTTCTATGGCTTATTCTGTACTATTCTTTTATACGAATCTGCTGATACAGTGCCATCTCACCTGGGTGCCTTCACCTATGCTATTGCTTCTATCTACAATGCTTTCTCCTCCCCACCCCCCTGCCCCTCTCACTGTCTACTGAGTAGTTAAGAGTAGAGGCTCAAACACAGACTGCTCTCTTCAAATCCTGCTCTGACACTTGCAACCCGTAGGACTTTGGGAAGGTTACTTAACATCTTTGTGCCCCTGTCTTCAGAGTGCATCTATAAATTGTACTTGACGCAAAAGGCTCTTCTGAGGATTGAACACATCAATTCATGTAAAGCACTGAACAGCATCTAGAACATCAGAGTGTACGGTAATGCCAGCAATAATTAATAATAGTCATCTTAAAGCTCTACTAATAATTTCCTTTGCTCACACAATTAAAGTCCTCCTCTCTCATATTCCCACACCACTGTATATCTGTACTATTTTTAGTACAGATTTAGTCTTAAATTACAGTCCCTTGAGACAGGAGGCTATCATTCATGTTTTTTATCCCATGGTTTTCTTCTGTGTTTCAAACTCTTCCACAATAGAATCTAAGCACAAACACAGATTTTAAAAGCAACCTTTTACAGAAGAGAAGAGTTCTGTGTGGCCAGGAGAGTACAAGAGAATGAGATGAGAGATGAATGCAAGCAGGTGCAGGTGAAGAGTGACAGCCAGAGTTTACGACAGAGGTCAGTTTGCCGTGCTACCTCGTTCATTCATCCTTCCATTAACTTCACAGATATTGCTGAACCCGATGTACTAGACACCGGGCAAGCTGCTAGCAGTTCCCTGTCACAAGACTATGTATCACATAGACAAAAGATTATGGTTATTTCAAAGGCAGTGGAAACTTGAGAAACCAAGGAATTTTTTTTTTCGACCCAACCATTATTTATATAGGCTATTCCTTGAGGTCATTTAGAGTTACTTTAGTTAGCGTACACTCCAGAGTAATAACAGTGGTTGTCTTTGGGTTGGGTGGAGTGAAGGTATTTTTTTCTGTTTATCCTATGTAAACATCAATTGATTTTCAAATATTAAAATTTTTTTTAACTTTTAAAAGTTTCCTTTCAGGGGCGCCTGGGTGGCTCAGTGGTTAAGCCGCTGCCTTCGGCTCAGGTCATGATCTCGGGGTCCTGGGATCGAGTCCCGCATCGGGCTCTCTGCTCAGCAGGGAGCCTGCTTCCTCCTCTCTCTCTCTCTCTGCCTGCCTCTCTGCCTACTTGTGATTTCTCTCTGTCGAATAAATAAATAAAATCTTTAATAAAAAAATAAAAAATAAAAAAAAAAATAAAAGTTTCCTTTCATTTTGTGTCAATTAACAAGTACTCATTGACTACAGCTTACATGTTATAAGCTTTAATTATGTTAATCTCTTCCCATTTTTTGAGAAAAAAACTTGTTAAACCAAGTTATTTTTAATTGAGTCTTCCCCTCAAGAATGCAAGTACTTGGGGCACCTGGGTGGCTCAGTGGGTTAAAGCCTCTGCCTTCGGCTCAGGTCATGATCCCAGGGTCCTGGGATTGAGCCCCACATCAGGCTCTTTGCTCAACAGGGAGCCTGCTTCCACCTCTCTCTGTCTGCCTCTCTGCCTACTTGTGATCACTGTCTGTCAAATAAATAGATAAAATCTTAAAAAAAAAAAAAAAAGAATGCAAGTACTTGATTGGTTGGTTAACATGTGGATATTGAGCTTAGTAAAATTATATAACTAACAGAATCAAACACAGGGCTCAGAATGTATTCAGTACTTAAAACAATATATAAAAACTTACTGATTTAGAATCTACATTTTACACAAATCAAAACCACAGTAAGATACCACCTCACACCAGTCAGAATGGCTACAATTAACAAGTCAGAAAATGACAGGTGATGGAGAGGATGGAGAAAGGGGAACCCTCCTACACTGTTGGTGGGAATGCAAGCGGGTACAGTCACTCTGGAAAACAGCATGGAGGTTCCTCAAAAAGTTGAAAATAGAGCTGCTCTACGACCCAGCAATCACACTACTGGGTATTTACCCTAAAGATACAAACGTAGTGGTCTGAAGGGGCACGTGCACCCGAATGTTTATAGCAGCAATGTCCACAACAGCTAACTATAGAAAGAACCTAGATGTTCATCAACAGATGAATGGATAAAGAAGATGTGATTGATATATATATATATACACACACATATATATTTATACATATACATATGTACATATATATTTATTTTTATATATTTATTATTTTTATACTATTTTATAATATTATTTATTTATATGCATATATATGTGTGTATGTATACATATATATATGGTTACTATGCAGCCATCAAAAAGAAAAACAAAATCTTGCCACTTGCAATGATGTGGATGGAACTAGAGGGTATCATGCTAAGTGAAATAAATCAGAGAATTATCATATGATCTCTCTGATATGAGGAATTTGAGAGGCAGGGCAGGGGGTTGTGTGGGAAGGGAGGGAAAAAATTAAAATAGATGGGACCGTGGAGGGACACAAACCATAAGAGACTCTTAATCTCAGGAAACAAACTGAGGGTTGCTGGAGGGGTGGGGGTGGGAGGGATGGAATGACTGGGAGACGGGATGTTGAGGAGGGTATGTGCTATGGTGAGCACTGTGAATTGTGCAAGACTGATGATTCACAGACCTGTACCCCTAAAGCAAATAATACATTATATGTTAATTTAAAAAAAAAAGGAATCTACATTTTAACAAGATCCTCAGGCGATTCCTATGTATGATTAAATCTGAAAAGCACTGACCTAGAAGCTAAGACCCTTACAAACAGGAATAATAGGAACAATATCACATCTGCCTTGTTCATCAGTACTTCCTTAGGACCCAGCAGTGCCTGAAACACATAAATATTTGTTGAATAAATATGTAAATGATATTACTTCTGAGTAGACAATTAGACAGTGGAGATTATATTTATTTATTTTCTGCCAGAGTTCCTAGAAAAGGGTGCTTAGTATTTGCTGCAATACTGTCAAATTATTTTAATAAAATGTTGGCCTAAACAATCTACAAAGGCTACGTGTAATCTTTTCTAAAACGAGTCCTTGCTCATTGCTCTGAGAGCCGTGTGTCTCCTTCAGTCATTTTTCTAGCCTCCCATCTTTTTTTTATTATGTTACATTAGTCACCAAACAGTACATCATTAGGTTTTGATGTAGTGTTCTATGATTGTTTGCATATAACATCCAGTGCTCCACGCAATCCATGCGCTCCTTAATACCCATCACCAGGATCACCCATCCCCCACCACCCTCCCTTCTAAAACCCTCAGTTTGTTTCCTGGAGTCTGTAGTCTCTCATGGTTCATCTCCCACTTCGATTTCTCCTCCTTCATTTTTCCCTTCTTCTAATGTCCTCCATGCTATTCCTTATGCTCCACAAATAAATGAAACCAAATGAAAACTGACTTTGTTTGATTTATTTCACTCAGCATAATCTCTCCCAGTCCCATCCATGTTGATGCAAAAGTTGGGGATTCATCCCTTCTGGTGGCTGTGTAATATTCCACTGTGTATATGGACCATATCTCCTTTGTCCATTTGTCTGCTGAAAGGCATCTTGGCTCTTTCCACATTTTTCTAGCCTCCTACCTATGGGCACATCCTCTAGTTACTCTAGAATCTATCCCTCAAAGCAAATATTTCAAGATTTTTAACTGCAACCTCTGAGAGAAAACTTACTTTTTAAGTTCCAGTCTATGAGCTCCATCTGCCTGTATTTCCACCTCTATTTCCTACACCTCAGATTCAGTATGTTCAAAAGTAACAATTCTATTCTCCATCAACCATCTCCCTCCCCTATTTCAGAGAGGTTGCTCTCCATTCTTAGACTCAAGTTTTATAGGTCTTAGAGGAGAGAGACCACCTTGTCCAACAATATCATCTTACAGAGACCAGGTTCTAGAAGAATTAAATGACAGCCCAAGAGGCTAATTATTGGCAATATCCAGATACAATCCGAATCACCATACTGCCAAAACATCATTACATGCTGGATTTCTGATAAAATGCTCATTTTTGTCAACGACACTTAAATTCAGTTTTTCAAAACCCAAGTTCTAAATATCATGTAGATCCAAGAAATCAAGTCCTGTATATTGCTGACATGTCTCTTGTTCCTTTTTCTTCCTTTTCAGACATACTGCACTTTCTTTCCACTCGGGGTTCCTTTGATATCCAGTGCCATCCTTCCCAAGTCCTCTATGTCCTTGAAACCTACCACCAGAAACGGACTCTAAAATATGAAAGCCTCAGGGCTCCTGGGTCTCTCAATCAGCTAAACACCCAACTCTTGGTTTGGGCTCAAGTCATGATCTCAGCTCATGAGATCAAGCCCCGAGCACCTCCACTGGCTCCACCTCAGTGCAGAGTACGCTTTGGATTGTTTCCCTCCCCTATGACCCTCCCCCATCCTCTAAAATAAAATATATAAATAAGTAAAATATGAATGCCTCTTCTTGCCTTTTCTATTTTTATCCAAGGTGTTCAACCGAGATGGTTCCTGATGATTCAAACCCTCAAGCCCTATCCATCCCCAGAGTATCCCAATCTTTTCTACAAGGCTTCTCTCTTTTCCCAATCTCTCTCTCTTTTTTTTTTTAAGATTTTATTTATTTATTTGTCAGAGAGAGAGCCCAAGAAGACAGAGTGACATTCAGAGGCAGAGGCAGAGAGAGAGAAGCAGGCTCCCCCCTGAACAAGGGGCCTGATGTGGGGCTCGATCCCCAAACCCTGGGATCATAACCTGAGCAAAGGCAGCAGCCCAACCAAATAAGCCACCCAGGACCCTTCTTTCCCAATTTTTTTTTTTTAAGATTTTATTTGTTTGTCAGAGAGAGAGAAAGCGCACAAGTAGTCAGAGTGGCAGACAGAGACGGAGAGTGAAGTAGGCTCCCTGCCGAGCAAGGAGCCAGGTGCAGAACTTGATCCCAGGATCCTGGGATCAGGACCTGAGCAGAAGGCAGCGGCTTAACCCACTGAGCCACACAGGTGTCCCTCTTTTCCCAATTCTTAATGCAATGCTCCATCACTCATTTTGAGCCATGTTCATAGGCTGTTCATCTGTTCATAGGCTGATCTTTATTCTCTGGAAATCTGCTATCTTCAAAAGTAGAAAGAATCTGGTATCATGAAGGTCCTCTTTTACATCTGAGAAAACCAAGGCCCTGAGAAAAGTGACTTGCCTCATGTTACCTGAGAAATTGATGGTGATGAATTCTGAACACAGTTCTCACTCCTATTCAAAGCTTCTAACAACCACCTCTACGCATACCGACATCCCCCAACTGACAGTGCAAACAAAAGGCAGACATCAAAGCCATATGAAACTTTAGCATGGCTAGCAACGTCCATCTGTTATGAGGCACAAAAAGGGGTTGCTTCAGTAAATAGTCCTCCAAATGAACTAGAAGTTGAACCCACGGGGAAAGCATCAGAATGAGCGATGGTTAATTAAATTATCCCTCACTATACATCTGTTGTAGTTCTCCACTGCCCGAAGAACCGAACACTCAACAGAGCATCAAGGTCCTTCCCGGTGGAGACCCAACGTCAGCTGCCGGCGCATTCCTAGCCTTCACTTCTCTACGTAGACCCATTCCTCCAGCCATTATGCTAATATGCACGCGGTGCTGCCCAAACCCGGTCGTTCCTTTCATGATTTTGCACGCTTGCACACACTGGTCCTACAATATGCAGTGCTCTCCACCCTCCCACCCGCCACCCCGGTGCCTGTCCTCTCGCAAATCCTGAGATGGCTCTCACGACCCTGCTCAAACATCACTACCCCAAGCAAAGTCCTATGAGGGTCTCGATCGCCCTCCAAAACTGAACTTGTCCCAGGATGCGGATTTTACTTGCTGACACAACCAGGAGCGTGGGAAGGACCGCCCCAGTGGTGAACTGACTCACTGAGTGCCCTCACGCCCCGCCGCCCGCAGCGCGCTCAGCCTCTGGCCCGCCTCGGTCCTGGGGGGGGGGGGCGCGGAGGAAGTAGGTGCCCAGAATGCTGGGGGATGCCCGGTGAGGGGACCCGAGAGCCACCGGAGATGCCTGTCTGAAGGTACCCTCTCATCCCCCGCAACCAAAAGGAACCTTCTACCCCTTACCTCACCCAAGAGAGGCGGCAACTCCGCTTTACGGCAATCACAGCAACTGCTGCAAAAGGTGCGGTCAAGTGCAGAGCCGCGGTGGTTCTGGTTGCTGTCGGGGACGATCACGTTTAACTGACTGGGACCCCTACGTGGCCGGGCGTCCTGCCGCTTCTTCGCCGTCCGAAATTTACGGATCCCTGCGGATTTCCTAGCTTTCCAGAGTCCTTTCGTCGCTTGCCGACGTAACAACTGCAGTATCGCACTGAGGCGACAGGAGATTTCAGGAAGGGGAGCGAGAATTGGAGAGGCGCCACCTGAACCGTGTTTCTTAAAGAGTGTGAATTTAAAATATGGGATAAAATATGGGATGCCTGTGAAAAACGTGAATGTCAGATAAACCACGAATAGTTTTTTAGTGCGTGTGCCACGCAGAGAGATTCAGAATAACTCCCTAAATTCTGTTTAGGGTACACCCATCAGATGGGGGGGGCGGGGAACGGATGATGTAGAGGGAAATAGCAGCTGCATTTAATATTGCTCGTGAGGTTGAGGTGCATGACATCCAAGCTCCAGAGGACCATTTTACCCCGATTTTCGTCTGGAAATAAACACGCATACAGTTCCGGCCCTGGCTTTTTGGATCCACAGTGTCACCCAAAGGATTGTTAAGCATCGGATATGTATCCATTTTGACGTGAATATTGAAAACTATAAAGCACTAAATACTGTAATTTTAAGTTGTTTCTACAAAAATTACTATTAGGCCATAGTAAAGACTAAAAATACTCCTTTTGTATATTTGAGCTTTCTAAACTTTGTTTTTTGGGAACAGTATATAATGAAACATTTCCTGTTATGTTTTTCCTTCTAGAAACTTTCTGTGTACATACAAGCTTATTTGGTAGAAGTCCTCTTATGACTTAGAACTAGTTCTATAGACTTAGAAGTAGTACTTGGTAGATCAATCAAAAAACGTAACACCCAAAGGAAGGAAGTTATCAAGGATTAAAGGGATCATTGGGACACGGGTGCTAACTTGACACACCTAAGATGAGAAAATTTGAGCACCAAAATGAGTAACTTACTGATTGAAACATTAGATACATAAAAATTCTTGACTTCATAATAATTCGTTAAAAATGAAACACACTAGTCATGATTGAAGGTTGCCAGGGCATCCAATCACTATTCTAAAACTTGATCAAGAGAAAAACATCAAGCATTTATCCTTTCTTGCATGAACTGCATTTCAGTGTAGCCAACATGCTGATGAGAATTCTAGCTAGCAAGTGAGTGACAGAACAATTGCCATGTTGCTACTCCTGATGAGATAACGCAAGATACAACATTCATCAATAGATGTTAAAATTAAGCTAAAATGTTGGTGGGAAACTTTAAAACATTTTTGTAATCTTCTTCATAGGAAACTTATTGTAGGTGGATTAGTCTAGCACCCCCTGAACCCACTCCACTGATTAATGATTGAGTCTGGGATAACCAGGCGTTAATTTCATGATGTGATGCCACCCAGGCACCCCTCAAAATGTCTCATGGTTGCTTTCTTCAAATCAGGATCCAGACAAGGTCTATACACTGCCTTTGGTTATGGGTCTCTAAGTTTCTGATTTTGTAGTATTTTCCTCCCTCCCTCCTCTTTAAATTCCATTGATCATTTATCTTGTAGAATATTGCACATTCTGGGGCATTTATCTTGTAGAATATTGTACATTCTGAATTTAGCTAAATTTTGAGGGGTGCCTGGGTGGCTCAATTGCTTGAGTGTCTGATTTAGACTCAAGTCATGATCTCAGGGTGGTGGGATTGAGCCCCTCATCTGTCTCAATGCTCAGTGTGGAGTCTGCTTGAGATTTGCCCTCTCTCTCTGTCCCTTCCCCACAAGCTCAAGCTCACGCTTGCTCTCTCTAAAAAAAAAAAAAAAAAGGAAATTTTGAGACAAAATTTTAATATGGATTGAGCCATTAGACGATATTAAGGAAGTGCTGTAATTTGTTCAGAATGTCAACAATGTGGCTGTGTTTAAAAGAACAAAAGAATAGATCATTATTGATGCATATTGCAATGCTTATGGTGAAATTTTTTTTAAAACTTTGAAAAAAGACATAAACATGGTAAGATATTAATAAAATACTAATATTTAATACAGTATTAATAACGGATATATCTGTGATGAGCATAGAGATGTTATCAACAATAGCCTCTATCTACTTCTCTGTATATTTGAAAATTGTCTGGACGCCTGGGTGGCTCAGTGGCTTAAGCCACTGCCTTCGGCTCAGGTCATGATCCGAGAGTCCTGGGATCGAGTCTCCTTGCTCAGCAGGGAGCCTGCTTCTCTCTCTGCCTCTGCCTGCCTCTCTGCCTGCTTGTGTGCTCGCTCGCTCTCTCTAACAAATAAATAAATAATTTTTTTTAATTGTCATAGTAAAAATTAAGGAAAAGGAAAAATTATGAGGTTCATAGAAAAGTTTTCAAAGGCATAACAAATCTTGTTCCATGTAAACCTAAAAAAAAAAAAAGGCAATTAAAGAAGAGGACTACACTGGATATCTTTTGAGTCAAGATCTTTTAAAATACAAGCCAACTGATTCGAGCATCTGTTTCTCCTATATAAATCACAGACATAGTGCATCACCTATGATTTCTACCTTTTTAAAGTGGTCCAAGGACTTACAGAAACCAGCAAAGGAATCAACTCAGAGCCCTAGTTTTGTTTTGTTTTTGCAATCCTCCCCTATCATTTAGAATTATCTTGGACACAACTATCTTATCAGCAACTTTTTTTTTTAAGCTCGTTAACATTTCCCTCAACTCTCATAATTTTTCATACTCATATTTTATTAGTTTATGTAATAAGTTGCATCATTACAACAATGACTGCCACTAGCATAAACATGTTTGTGAACAAACAGCTAACGGGAGGTAAATGTGTAACTCAACTAGTGTTGAGAAGCAGTACTTCTCCAGCATACCAGAAGGGAGCTGAGCTGTAAGCCTCCAGCTGTCAGTATGCTTTAACTTGGTCGGCCAATCCAAGTGGACAAAGGGTATGAGAATGGGTAAAAACAGCCTCTATTATAGGCAAAGAAATGTTTTAAAAAATAATTAAAAAAAATTATTTTAGAGTGAGCGTGTGAGCAAAGGGAGGGGCAGAGGAGGAGGGAGAGAATCTCAGACTCCCCATTGACCCTGAAATCATGCCTGGAGCCAAAATCAAGAGTTGGACACAACTGAGTCTCCCAGGCACCCCGAAGATCCATCTTCTAAAAATTACTCGAATGTGGGATTACAAACACATCCTGGCCCGCCCAAATATTGTGGGTCCTAAGGCAAGAGTACAAATGGAATCTAATCCCAACATCTTTTAAGTGTCCAGGTAAAGAACTATCAAATATTATGTATCTTTCTACCTTGGCAAATATTCCTTCCCAAGGAACAGAAATCTAGGATCAAATTTGGAATTCCTATATACTACATAAAGCGCAGCACGAGAGCTAGGACTGCTTGTTCTTCCCACAAGGCCGTGAGTCTGCATGCTTTTACCCGTTTCAGCTTACCACGAGTGTCCTGGTATGCATGCATGTGGATACCTGTCTGCACATCCAAGTTCCATCCACAGTACTCATGAGCTGCCACTTCTCAAGAGTAAGGGTAAATACACCTGTAGCACAGTCTGTTCTCAGGATTTGAGAGAGGCCTGCATCTGTTCTGGGATCAAGTTTTGGGCTGGTCAGGCAGGGAATTCTGGGGCTCTGGCTATCTGTGCATAGTGGGTAGAGGAATACAAACTACCAGGGGAGTACAATCCCTTGGTTCCTTCCATTTTTCATTCCGTGAAGAGAAGCACAGCCAGTGTGAGGATTGGGGCAGGGACCCCACTTGCCCAGGTCTAAGTACACACCACCCCCCCATGGTGTCATACTATATAAACTGTTAGACTTGCCTTTTCCATTTCCCATCATGAATACCTTTCCATCAGCAGCATATTCTGTAAAAGGTGTGTAGTGTTTCTTGCAAGCATCACATTCTAATCATTCTGGTGACCTTGTGCAAAAGAGGCAGAAACATACTACTACTAGTACCATCAGTATAAATGTAAAATGGTGGGCGCCTGGGTGGCTCAGTGGGTTAAGCCGCTGCCTTCGGCTCAGGTCATGATCTCAGGGTGCTGGGATCGAGTCCCACGTCGGGCTCTCTGCTCAGCAGGGAGCCTGCTTCCTCCTCTCTCTCTGCCTGCCTCTCTGCCTGCTTGTGATCTCTCTCTGTCAAATAAATAAATAAAATCTTTAAAAAAAAAAAATAAATGTAAAATGGTGTTTAGTAAAGGAAACACTTGACACTAAGTAGTGTTCAAATTCCTTAGCCTTCATTCCAGAGATTCAGACAGGCACACTTTTTTTTTTTTTAGATTATTTATTTGATAGAGCATAATTAGGCGGAGCAGCAAGCAGGTAGAGAGAGAGGGAGAAGTAGGCTCCCATAGGGCAAGGAGTCTGACATGGGGCTCAATCCCAGGGCCCCTGGATCATGACCTGAGCCAAAGGCAGATGCTCAACTGACTGAGCCACCCAGATGCCCAGACAGGACTGGTATTCATGGAAAGAACTCTAACTGAGGAAACAAACTCCCCCATAATAGTCTACATATTCATAACATTTATTGGGGAAGGGACATGCAGAAAGTATCTAGACAAGTATGTAACAATGGTAGCTTGTTAAGGCAGCGATTTACAAAAGGAGAGCTTTTAGAATTCTGGTAGCCCATTCTTTTCTTAAATTAACAATTAGGTTGCTTATATTGCTCTTGTAATGCTGCAATGAGTGCTTATTTGTGAGTATAAAGAGAAATATGTAGAAATGGAATTAACTCTTCAAAGGTATGTATATTTAATATTGCTCAACTCTTCTCCGCTCCATCTTCTATACAAGGGTACTGGTTTCTCAGTATCTTTGTTATGCTCTCCTCCCTATAACACAACGCTATCCAGTCTCTTTCCTTCATTCTTCCTTTGGTGAAAATGGTCATAGTTATAGGAGTTCCAGTCTCATATAGTCCCATTGACTGGTTTTCTTTCCTAAACAGATTTCAAGTTAGGTTCGGGGGACCTGGGTGGCTCAATGGGTTGGGCCTCTGCTTTTGGCTCAGATCATGATCTCGGGGTTCTGGGATCAAGCCCCGCGTTGGGCTCTCTACTTGGCAGGGAGCCTGCTTCCCCTCCTCTCTCTGCCTACTTGTGATCTCTCTGTGTCAAATAAATAAATAAATAAAATCTTTAAGGGAAAAAAAAAACGTAGGTTCTTATTCTAACTCTTTTAGCTACAATCTGCCAAAATGCAACCCAGGATGGGACAAGCTCCAAAGACAAAACTAAGTTCTTAATTTATAGTATAGTCATAGCATGTTTCATCTTCCATTTATAGCTGCACTGTATAAAAAAGTAGCTATTAGTAAGATGGCTTTTTATATTAAAATTAATTACAATAAAAAAATTAGTTGCTTGGGGTGCCTGAGTGGCTCAGATGGTTAAAGCCTCTGCCTTCAGCTCAGGTCATGATCCCAGGGTCCTGGAATGGAGCCCCACATTGGGCTCTCTGCTCAGCAGGGAGCCTGCCTCCCTTCCTCCCTCTCTCTGCCTGCCTCTCTGCCTACTTGTGATCTCTGTCAAATAAATTAAAAAAAATCTTTTTAAAAATTAGTTTCTTAGTTGAACTAGTTATATTTACACACAAGAGCTGCCTGGGCCTAGGGGCTACCATGTTGGACAGCATGAATATAGAACTTCCCATCACTGCATAAAATTCTGTTGGACAGCACTGCTCTAAAAATATAGGCTTTGGGGGCTTTTTATCTTCTCATCCCCAACAGCATGTTGTATATATTTAATAAAAATTGATAAAAATGCAAGCACTGAAGCAAAAGAAGGCTGAAAAAAGTTTAATTTTTAGATGAGATATTCCAGGTGCTTTTGTAAGAACTTAACTTGGTCATTCTATACAGGACATACAATCATTTCAACATACAAGTTATTCCACTTTGAATACTCTATTTTAAAAGTTTAAAAGTTTCTAGTTTAAAGTTTAACAGGCTTTGTCTTGTTTCCAAGGATAATGAGGCAATATGCTTATTAAAACACTACTTTGCAGAACTGAGTACCTTTTAAGTAGTTCATTAATGTTGTTCATCTGTAACTTATAGGTTAATCCTGAGGAATCAGAATTATTATCAGAACTGCATAGCAAAACCATATCCAGATAATAGACATACCAAATAATCTATAGATCAAGATAACCTATAGACTATTTAATAAATCCAATTTAAAGCAAACAAATGTTAGGAGAGATACTAAGTGATATCCATATTAACAAAGTTTTGAAATGCTTCATCAAATTTTTTTAATGCAACAAAAGTTGTAAAAATGTTAAGTGGGCACATATACCTAATATCATTTATCTCGTGACAACAAACCGGATATTTGGTTGTTTGGAAATAATTATTTGGGCTAAATTTACTCTGCATGTGGCACCGAGCAGTCATAAATGGAAAGTGCAAATCCCTGAATTAAAACATAGCTTAAATCACTTATATATGCTACCATTCTACACTGAAACCCTAATGCTGTGAGAGACATTTATAATTTTACAAAGTCTTGATACAGGGTAATAAACTTGATGAGAAAATACAAAAAGGCCACAGGTCATGCACAAACTAAAGACTGTTAAAGGGCATTTTGTTCAGGTAGGTTTTTGTTTTTGGTTTTTGAGGTCCTGGTGATACCACTTCAAGCACATGCTTTACGAAAACAAAGAGCATCTGGAAGTATCCCAACACTTAAATCCATTGTTAACTGAAAATAATACCTTACATTTACATAGCATTTTACTATGTTGAAGCAATTTCACATACTCCATTTCATTTTATTTCTCACAAATCCTCATAAATGTGAGATAAGCTAACAAGTTACAATTATTTTATTTAAGGCAGTGGAGGCCCAAAGATGAGAAACGATTTATGCAAACATCATAGATCTATCTAGTTAGTATATGGTAGAGCAAAAGTATTCCTTTTAATTAATTACTTCAAAAGAAATGAAACCAAAATACTTTTTAAATTATATCCAGAATTTTAAAGACTAGTGGTTTTCAATGTAAATTGCTCCAAAACTTTATATCTTAAAGCATGAATTAGTTATAAATTTGACTTAAAGAGTCTCCCTTAAATGGCAAATTAAGACTCCGTGCTGTGGTACCTTAGGAGATACTGAAAATGTTAAAAAATTATGCCTTCTTACAGCCCATATGCTTTCCAAAAATTTCCAATACTAATAAAAAGACCTTTTAACCACTCACAATTTGACTTTTTTTAAAACTGGTCCAAACTTATGAAGCTCCAAGCCAATGCAAACACATTCACCCACATTCTGTCCTACTTACTGTGAAATCCTCCACGTGCCCATTCCCAAGGACCAACTTACAGTGAATGGGTATCATTAAGAAAATATATCAGGTTAAACTAACATAACTCAAATGATTATGAATCAAAAGTCAGTACCTTATATTGACTTAGAAACAACAAATACTGTTTTAATTTAGTAATTGGGTAGTCTGAGGAGAAAAGTACCCTGGAAATCTCAATTATTTATTTCTAAGCCAGTACTAACCTTTATATGGCAAGTCAAAAATGTCTTTTCAGTAAAAATAACATATACCAAATGCAATCCATTTAAACTCCAAATTACTCAAAAAGCCTTATGTATTTACATTAATCAAATACTCCAGGTAACAAAGCATATCAGGTCACAAATATTTGTATAATATGAATACTGTAAGATACACACAAAACTAAAACTATATTGAACATGAGGTGATCATTCTGTAATGATAAAGGAAACATTCATGATCTTATTATAACGTTCCAGTACCAGCATTATGAAATGTACATTTTGGTTAAAAATAGCAAATAACTTTATGGTTACTCGGGTGTTGAGTAAATTTATGCTGACTACACATTTCTGTAAAAGAATATATCCAGTTTAAAATAAAATCAAGGAAGAAAGTTTTCTAGACCCATTTTTTGTGACTATATAAAGTGAACCATATTATAAGCAGTCAATTTGAATTTTTTATAAACCGCAACAAATTTACTTTTTAGAATTTCTGACTTATTAACAAAACATTGTTTTTAAGATACAAACTTTGTCACATTCCTCAAAAGTAGCAAAACTATATGCACAGTAAATCAAACTTCATTAATTATGGAAATCTAAATACAATGCATTGATGCCATGTCACAGACACTTAAATATCTGTTGTATGAATTAGCTGATGAATGGACACTGATCTAATAAACACGGGTTTTAAAAAAAAAGAATTATGATAACAGATTTTAAAAATAAAAAGAATTATGGTGATTTGAATACAGTCCTTAGTATTTTTAGCTTGGAACCACAATATTTTATAGTAAGAAGTCTATAGTGTCCTCTTCCAGAATACTCTTTGAAATAATCATTTTCTGTGTATACCCTTTTCCAATTTTCTTCCATGTTTTCAAAAGAAACAAAAATAAATAACTCTAATTTTAGAAGTATAGGTAGTCATGAAATGGAGTATGTTAGCCTTATTAAACTCCTTCATTACAAATTATTTACTTTATTTGTACCACTAAGGATCAGTCACAAAAAATTCCAATTATACATGATACTGTTCATACTTTAATAAATGAGCAAATACAAGCCATATGTTTCTTCAAAAGATAATACAGGGAAAGAATTACTGTTTGCAGAACAAAGTAGGCCAAGTCTAGCTGTATAGTGGCAGTTAATGGTTTGTCGACATTACCAGACGCCATCAATAAAACCCATGTACAGACAGGCACACCTCTAATACCTTCATTTTATTTATCTACACCCGGAACCTTCAAAGAATCACTGTATATTAAATTTCTATGTGCTCTCAGTTATCAAGTGTTTGATATATACATATTTACCAAAAGTTAAAGACATATGTGACATGGTAAGCCCAAATAGTCAAAATGAATTCTAAAAAAATTCTTTTCTAAAGTGCTTAAGGCAATTCCTTCATTTCTTTATTCAGTTTACTAGGACTGATTTGGGATTCAACTGCTAAAAGAAATACTAAATGCATGTTTTTATATGACAACTTTTTTATACCTGTGATACATCCATTACTGTCAACCTCTCATGCATTTCTTTTACAGAAAGCAATCACGTTTGACCAGCCAAAACAAATAGTAATAAGTAAACTAACAAAGAATGTCTGAAAGGGTATACTCTCTTCCCATAATGCATTAAATTGAGCAAAAAGGCCCAATATTTTTTAATTCAAATACCAATGAGAATGTTATATATTATCCTCAAGTTAAGAGTTACCTTAATGTGAGACTATTTAAATAGGCACTATTGTTGATTATTTTCTAGTTTGAAAATGAGGGTGGCAAACTCTTCCAGTTTAACTTAACACATACAAACTCAAAACCCTCCACGTTTTGTTCTTTATATCTAGAGACCTTTAAGAAGCACGTAAGAGGAATACCTCAGATTCTTATTTTGAGTAAATGAATTTTCCAAATGAGTATTAGAAAAGTTTATATGAAGGGTTTCAAATGATGGCATGAGCACATTAAAGACTCATATGCACTCCTCCAGCCCCTGATTATTATCTCCTCTTCTCCACATCCCTGCAATAGAAGGCCCTCACCAGTATAATAACATAACGGTCTCTGGCTCAAACGTCAGTTGACACTGCATGGGGGCATGGAACAAGAGCACACTTAGAGGAAGAAGGCACTGAATTAAAGAGAAGACAATTACATAAGACATAACAGTAAAAAATTTTATACAAGAACTTCTGGCTTTTTCTGTGTTATTTTTGCTAAAATATACATGTGAAACACTGTTCACATTAAAGCAGCTCCACTACTAAATTACTGCTTTCAGATTTGACTCTATGAAAGAGAATTATAACTTCCTGTTTCCTTAAGTCCTTGAATAATCCCACTGTAGGGAACAGAACACTCAAAAAATTTTTTCAAAATCTCTAGGAAGAACAAAAACTAAAATTCTACTTGTCTGGAGGATCAAAAGGGTATCTATTGACATATTTCATTCTCTCAACTGCCTTATAAAACTACCTTTAAAACTCTCTTTAAAACTACCAATATGTCATGAGACAATGGTGGACAGATATAAATGTCTTCTGAAAAAAGAATATCAAGTTCAAATAAAACTTCTCGTTTAGGTTTGTTTTACCAATAAACAAAACATCCTATCAGTAAGCAGTAAACTTTAAGAGAGAATGAGCTATCCCTTTCCACAGGACTTTCTGTAAAAGGTAACTCAGCTATAAGCAGCAACAGTCACTTTTTGGGAGAAGGTTGTCTTGACACAATACACTTAAAATGAGAATGAAAGAAAGTCAACATGAGAATGCTCAAGGGATCCTTAAATACTGTAATCACAACTTTCAGTTTGGCTCAAAGAACTTGTATTACAAATTTTAACCAATTAAAAAAAAAATAGGTATGTTCTGCCCAATAACCATGCATGGGTTTTACTCACTGTTTAAGACACTTTCCCTAAATTTGGGAAAGATTCTTCTATGATGATTTTTGGAAGAATTATACCCTTTTAGAAAATAAATGAATGCTGCAAAAGGATTAAAAGAAAAATAGTTACGTTTGAAAAATTTATGTGGCAAATAAATCAGAAATACATAGGAATCTTTCAAAACACTTGCTTAAACCATTCCAAACCTTATTAAAAAGGACACATAAATGACTTCGGTATAGTTTCAGGCACCTCCCTTTATAACCCATCCTTCTGAGATAAAACTTAAATGGTGTAGGTTTTCCGACCTCATATGTAACTTTAACATTTCATTCCTGCTTGAAATATTAAAAATCAGTATAATTATCAATTATTACCAAATTCAAGTGGGAATTTTACCAAGATAACTATTAAAGGTAGTATTAAACTAGACAACAAAATCAAAAAATAGAAAGCTTTTAAAAATCTTATCCATCATCCAAAATGATGGAATGAAAAGAAGTCTAACTAAACAAGGCAACAAAACATATAAAGCATATCCCCCTTTGCCACTGTTAGTGCAGCAGGTAAAAAACTAAAGTATCCGTGATTTTAAGCTACTATGCCTAGAAACTCTTCCTATCCACTCTATTTTGAGTTTTAACCATAAGAGAAATATCACGGTATTTGGAAAAGAGAAAATGATATGTAATCTAGTCAGTAAACAAAAGAGGATAATTTAGCAAAACCCAACTTACTTACAAAAAGAGAAAAATAAACCATTATAAGAAAACCTTTCTAGTATCCCCAACCAATTATTTCAATTTTTAGAAAACCTTATAAGACTGTATTTTTGTTAAAGCTTCGGTTTAAGAATATAGTAATAGGTAGTGATGAGATAAAGAAAAAGTGTAGAGGAAAGAGGACAAGTTTTAAATGCTTTCCCCTCAGGTCCTAGGGCTACAATATGTAACTAAACATATTAGAAGGGCCAAAGTAAACCAAGAAACACAAAAATGAGTTTCTATATAAGTATTTAAACACTGCCTTTCTTCCCATTTATTCTTCAAAGCATCAGTTTCTTCCTTGGTGTCTGCTTGCTTGAAGATACTGCGCAGTAGACTCCTGTGAGTACTTTGCATTAGATGCTTAATGGTAACACATTCCAGGCCTTAAAGCAGAGCGTAGCAAACCTGATTTTCACCACTCATAAATTTCTGGGATTAGCAACTGCACAGAAAAGGCCACCCAATCAGAAGGGGGGTAAACATATTCTGAGTAAGCATTACTGAGTAACATTGTTTAGGCTGCTTGCTGAACCAGTCATTCCATTTTCAGTTTTCTGAAGTGTTCTCACAGCACTTGGAACCTGCATCCCAGTATTCAAAGAAAGTCCACCACACCAAACCTAAGAAAAGACAAAACAAAGCTTCAGTCAGCTTTCAAATCATTAGAACTTAGGTGACCCTTAAAGTTCCCTTTGAAAGGCAAAATGCGGGTGCCTGGGTGGCTCAGTGGGATAGGCCGCGGCCTTCGGCTCGGGTTATGATCTCAGGGTCCTAGGATCAAGTCCCGCATCAGTCTGCTTCCTTCTCTCTCTCTCTGCCTGCTTCTCTGCCTACTTGTGATCTCTCTCTGTCAAATAAATAAATAAAATCTTAAAAAAAAAAGAAAGAAAGAAAGGCAAAATGCTACATATGTGAACATCAACAAATTCCAATTGATAACCTTCATATTTGAACTGAGGGGAAGTGGAAAGGCTAACTCAAGAGTCTTTTAGAACCACTGAGGCCAGAGTGCATGGGTGACTCAGTGGGTTAAACCTCTTCTTTCTACTCAGGTCACAATCTCTCCTGGGATTGAACCCCAGTGTCAGGCTCTCTGCTTGACTGAGAATATGCTTCCCCCTCTCTCTTTGCCTACTTGTGATATCTCTGTCAAATAAATAAATAAAATCTTAAAATAAAAAAATAAAACCAGCGAGGCCAGAGGAAGTCTTTGCGGAAGCAGAACACACTGGAGCTGCACACAATAGAACTAAGGGCTGCAGAAATTTTCAGATGAAATTTTTAGGGTTAACAGGCAAAAGACATTGGCTGTTATTACTGTTGCTAACCTTCACAACCAAGAGAAGTGCACAAAGAGCCAATTTCCTATAGATTGTGATAATGAAGTGTGGCCTGAGACTATAGGAATCTAACACTCCTTTGTAAACAGAGGAAAGCCCATTATTTTCTTCCCTCACTTGTTAACAGTAAGAACTCTTTCATAATTCTTTAAAGACTTCTGAGTAAAGTGCAAATGGCAATATCCACATAAACCATATTGTCAGTCTATTAATTGCCATAAATTTAAGTTTATGAAAGATGAAAGTGCTCTGCTTGCAAACAGAGTAGGTACCATTCAGTAAGGTGAGTAATAACTGATTTGGAACAGACTCAAAAGAATTAAAATAGAAAGAATGGATCAGTTAAAGTATCCTTAATGCTGGTTTGCAGCAGACATAGCTTGAGACAAGGGACCTTCTAGAAACTCTTCAAATATTCTAGAAACTCTTGAAATATTCTAACCTTCAATCGTGTCCTAAAGTGTTTAGTATTTATTAAGTGATTATAGTATTGTACCAAAGAATGTACTGACCTGTGAATTTCATAACTGTATGATTAACATTCCAAATTTTTAAAACTAGCAACTGTATGATTAACATTCCAAATTTTTAAAACTAGCATGTTCAGTAATGATAGCACCCAAACACAAAAGCAGCTCTGTGATTATAAAACCTACTATATAACTTCTTTGGAAATTATTTAAGTGATTTCCAAACCTATTTACTCAAAACATCTAGCACGGGGCAAATCAATAAAGAAAGGTTAGCCTTTTTCAGAAAGTCTTTTTCAGTGGCACTGGAACTCTTAGAATCCATATGTAAAAAAATAGATCTCAAACCATACCTGGTACCATATACAAAAAATAACTCAAAGTGGATCACAGATCTAAATGTAAAACCTAAAACCAAAAAATTTTAGGAAGAATGCAAAAGAAAATATCTTTGTAAGCTTGAGTTAGGCAAAGCATGATGTATAAAAGAAATACATGGATAAAAAGGACTTCATTAAAATGAAAATTTTCTCTTCAAAATGCTCAGAAAATGAGAAAGTCCACAAATTGGGAGAAAATATTTGTAAAACAGTTATTTGATAAGGGACTCATATCCATCACACATAAAGAAATCTTAAAACTTATTAATGAGAAAACAAGTAACCCAATAAAAAAACAAACTGTAGGGGCACCTGGGTGTCTCAGTCGTTAAGTGTCTGCCTTCGGCTCGGGTCATGATTCCAGGGTCCTGGGATCAAGCCCCGCATCGGGCTCCCTGCTCAGCAGAAGGCCTGCTTCTCCCTCTGCCTGCTGCTCCCCCTACTTGTGTGTGTGCTCTCTCTCTCTCTTTCTCACTATCAAACAAATAAATAAAATATTTAAAAAAAAAAAACTGTAGATACTTCACGAAAGAAATTATACAAATGGCAAATGTGCACATGAAAAAATGCTCAACATCATTTATCCTTAGGAAAATACAAGTTAAAACCACAATGAAATACCATTACATGCCTATTAATATTGCTGAACAACAAAAAATCTGACAATATCAAATAATGGCAAGAATGTGGGGAACTTTCATATATTGCTACTAGGAATGTAAAAGTAACGTAGTCTGGAAAACATTTTGGTAGTTTCTTTTAAAGTTAAACATGCACTTTCAAGTGATCTATATCCTCACCCATAGGTATTTACCCAGGAGACATGAAAACAAATATTCACACAAAAACGCATTTGCGAATATTTACAGTGCCTTTATTCAAAATTGCCAAAAACTGGAAAGAACCCAAAAGTCCTTCAACTGGTGAGTAGATGAATAAGATTTGGTATATACACAGTCAGTAATAAAATAGACACTCACCAGCAATAAAAAGAAGGGACTATTGATAAACACAACATCGGTGAATTTCAAATGCGTTATGCTACAGAATCAGAAGTCTACATACCATACAATCCCTTTTCTGTAATATTCTAGAAAAGGCAAAACTATGAAGACTAAAACCTGGTTAGTGATTGCCAGGGCTGATTATGATCTGAGAGGTCCACTACAAAGGAAGATGACTTTTCTGGGGTGATAGAAATGTTCAATGTCTTGATTACAGTGGTGTTACACAACTGTATACATTTGTCAAATCCCAAAGAACTGTATACTCCTATAGATTATCCTCAATAAAGCTTACTTTTAAAAAGAGAATTAATCTTGTACACAAAAAATTAAAGTTACCTAGTTAATAAAGTCTTTAATGAAGGAAAAAAATTATTCCTACCAGTTTGAAATTACATTTCCTCATAATTACTAATGTAATTATGGCTTAATTATTTGGAATAAAAAGCAATAAACTCACGGGACGCCTGGGTGGCTCAGTTGGTTGAGCAGCTGCCTTCGGCTCAGGTCATGATCCCAGCGCCCTGGGATCGAGTCCCACATCGGGCTCCTTGCTCAGCAGGGAGCCTGCTTCTCCCTCTGCCTCTGCCTGCCTCTCTGTCCGCCTGTACTCGCTCTCTCTCCCTCTCTCTCTGATAAATAAATAAAATCTTAAAAAAAAAAAAAACTCACAATATATGCCTATTTGAGAAAGACTCAAACATAAAACTGACCCTTTTAGATGTAGGGGGAAAAATTACTTTGAGCTTCATGTGGTAAAAAAAATTTGTTCCTGATTGGCCTACTTGGAAAAACAGCCCAAAACACATAATACAGCAGAGGTTTATGGCAAAGTACTACTAATAAAAACTTTCTCTAAATCCTTAAGTATTTTTCTATGAATAACTTCATTCACTGATCACTTTTACCTTTTAATGAAAAAACCAAGAGTCTTGGTTATTATAAATTTAAGATTTCAGGGTATCCAAAGTGAATTATCACTATGAATTGTGAGATTTAAAAGTATTGTGTTTAAACCCACATATACCCTGAATACTTTCTTCTCATAGTTGAGAAGCTACAGTCAGGATAATGATGGAAGAAGACACATAAAACATTCCACCAACCCTACAATGGAAATATACCATTCTAGAAGTAGCCCTCCAAATTACGGAAAGCTCTAGCCAGAATAATGAGGCTCTCGACTATATTGCACAACTCCCCACAGTAACCCAAACTTACAGAGAGGATAAAGGAGTTGGAAGAAGCAGAAACATCTGCTTAATAAAAAAACAAATTCAAACCAAGTTTCATTTTGTATGGAGAAAGCATGACTTTTCCTTGCACAAATCAACCTGAAATTGAGTGGTCCTGAATATATGTGTGTCTGCCTACCACATGTGGACTGTCATCTAGTACTTTACAAAGATGACACTGCACTGCAGCAGAAAAGGGTGATGCATTGTCTCAGTAAATGGTCCTGGAACAAGCAGATACCCACAAGGAATTTAAGAATTCCTGACACATAAGTTGACCCCAACTTCATACCAAACATAGCAATTCTACATTGTACTTGTGTTGCAAATGCAGTCTACATCTAAAGGTACAAAATAAAAGAAATATTTCTATCATAAAAAAAAAAAAAAGCACAAGGAAAAGCTTTTAGAAGAAAACAAGAATATTTTCCTAACTGTGGGTGAAAAAAGATTTCTTTCGTTCTTTTTTTTTTAATTAAGATTTTATTTATTTATTTGAGGGAGAGCACACACGCACCCAAGAGTGTGAGCAGGAGAAGAGGGAGGGGCCGAGGGAGAACTGGACTCCCCACTGACCTGGGAGCCGGATGCAGAACTCCACACAAGACAAAGACAGTTGCTTAACCAACTGAGCCACCCAGGCAGCCTGAAAAAAGATTTCTTAAATAGAACACAAAAAGGCTAACCATAAATTTTTAAATTGATAAATTGAGCAACATTAAAATTAACAACTCTTGTTCATCAAAAGACACCAATAAGACAGGGAAAAGAAATTTACAATACATATATCTGGCAAAAGACTCAGGGTATTTAAAGTACTCCAGATCACTCAATAAGAAATAGGAAGAGGACTCAATAGAAATACAGGCAAAAGACTTGAGCAACTATTTTATAAGAGTATACCTAAATAGTCAATAAACATTAAAAAAATACTTTTAACAGCACTAGTCATCAAGGAAGTGCAAATGAAAAACCACAATTCAATATATCATACCCCCTAGAAGGACTAAAACTTAAAAAAGATACTACCAGATGTTGATAAAGATGTAGAAGAATCAAACTCTAATATACGACTAGCAATAAATTAGTATAAGCAACAACTTTGAAAAACCCTACAAGAGTTGATTACATACCATATCATCCAGCAACTCTAATCTCAGTTATATACTCTGATGGAAATATATACATACATTTACCAAAAGACATGAATAAGAATATTCATAGCTATTCTATTTGCTAATGCCCCAAAGGGAAACCACTCAAGAACCCAATGGATATATAAATGATGAAAGTCACATAATGGAAAACTGTACATATAAATACAATGAGAAACTATAAGAATGAATACCGCACCACAGAGAACAAAAATAAATCTCACAAACATTATGTTGAACCAAAAAGATATAGCAGGATTCGATATACAAAGTTGGAAAGGAGGCAAAATGAATTTCATGGTATTAAAACTCAAGACACTAATACCACTTTGCTGCCTGACCAGTAGGCACTAGAAAGAGGCACAAGGAGACTTATGGGGTTCTGGTAATGTTCCGTTTCTTGATCTAGACAGAGGTTACAAAAATGTGTACAGTCCTATAAAGAGTCATCAAACTGCATTCTTATAATTCACATACTTATATGTAGTAATATTTACTTCATTAAAAATACCAAAAGACACAACCACAGATTTGGGAGAGGTAGATTAGGGAAAGAGGGAAGAATATGGTAAAAAAAAAAAAAAAAAAGATGTTTGGCTTCCCCAAATATATAGCAAAGATTGTTCTCCTTAAAGTTGCCAAACGAAATAAAATAAAAATTAGGTACTAACCATGAAGCCAGGTAGTACTGGCTGAGTAAATTTCGTCTTAAAGGAATACAACAACTGTTTTGAGCTTGCATCATAGAAAGAAAGTTGACCTAAAAGGGAAAAAAAAACACACCTAATTTATTATAAGAAACATTTAATTAAATCTGACATATCATCATGAGTGCAAGTAATAATATGTATTTTGGCACTTTTTTAAAATTACAAACTATAACGACTAGACTCAGAAATTCTCACTTGAAAATCAGTAGTATACATGCTTAAGAGAAAGCCCAAATCTAGTTTTCTTTCCTGATTTTCAGGATCTCCATAATGCTTCTATAATCTGGCACTATTCTATTTATTCAACTATAAACTATTTGTTTTATCATTATTTAACAAATGGTTTCCTTAACTCAGTTAAAACCAGGCTATTTCTTCCTCACTTTTACCCTAACCAGTCTCTATATCAAAATCCTATTATAATTTAAGGCTTATTCTATTAAACTCTGTCTTCCAAACATTTGCAGTCATACTCATTTCAGTCTCTGAAATCATGATTATCATTGCTTCTGCTTTGTTAATTTTAAAAATACCCTCACAGTCTGTCTTTCAACATGACCACGCAACTAAAATAACTTTCTGACCACCTAGCTGTCCAACCTGATGGCCTCCTGACATCTGTTACTGCTTCTTGAAATTCTTGTCCCATGGTATCTCTAACTCTGAGGATATCTTCTGTCTCCTTTTCTCCTATTCTGAATGTAGATGCTTGTCTAGGTTCTGTTTTCTCTCTACAATATTTCCTTAATGACTCAGCTGCCACCAAACAGAGAAGAGAAACTAGTATTTATGTCTACCATTAAAGCACTGCGTTCTTTATATACAGTACCTCAAAACATTAAGCAACTTATGTATGGTCACAAAGTTAGTAAAAAGCAGATCAGTAACATTTAATCGTTCTTCAGTAGCCACTCTGATGCTGTGTCTAACATTTAGCTTTAGCTCTACTTCTCTTCTGACTTCTAACATTGAATTTCTAAGTATTAGCCAGCCATGCCACATGGTTGTCCTGCTAGCATCTCATCTTTCTCCAGGACTATGTTCCCTATGCTGCAGATGACATACCATCCCCTTGACCACACTGGCTGGAATCTCAGTCATCTTCAACTCTTCTTTGTTCGCCCTCCAAACCATATTTATCTACTGAGTCCTATGAAGTCTGCTTGTCAGAACCATCAAATCCATTGCTCCTGATTCCCCACTACTCGGGCCCTTGTTACTACTAATCACGCAACAAACATTTATTAATGGCTTGCCATGTAAATGCACTTGCCAGGCAATAAAGATATAATACCTAAGAAGATAAACATGGTCCTGCCTGCACTGCTTAAAGACTGACTCCTGAAAAGTCTTAACCCTGTATTTGAAATCTCTTCCATATTTAACCACCTACTCTCCAATATTTCTAAAATTAGGTTATCATCATATGACTACAGTTTTCTAAAATGCACAAAAACCCCCTTCCCTCGACTACTATAAAAAAATCAAGCCTCTTATTATTCAAGGCTCTCAGAATCAGATTCCATCCTACATTACAACTCCTTCCTGCACCCTATGCGCTAGGCTAGCAATTACACTTCTCACTTTGAGGAACCACAGAGTATGAGAAAAGAGACAGAAGAAGAGAAGCAAAAGGTATGTTGAGAGTTGGAAAAGAAAAAAAAATGTGTCAATAATAACATGTATCCCCAGGGAAATTATAAAAAGAATGCTGCAAAACTAACATGTCATCACCAAAATTAAATCAAGACAAAGTTAACTCTTCTCTTTTGAGTAACTAGGTAGAAGGCTCAGCAAATTATTTGGACATGATGTTACTTAAAACGGTAAAATTGCATTTTATTAGCTTAAAGTGTCAACTTGGAGAAAAGTATTTAGGGAATTACTTTTCCTCCTACTTTGACAATTTCATCTTCAAAATTCTTATAGGAGTGCCGGGGAGGCTCAGTCAGTTAAGTGTCTGACTCTTGAATTCAGCCTGGGTCATGATCTCAGGGTCATGAGATTGAGCCCTGTGCCGGGCTCCATTTAAAACATAGGGCCTGCTTAAGAGTCTCTCTCTTCTGCTTCTTCTACTTTGCTCATGCTCTTTATTATCTCTCTCAAAAAAAAAAATATATATATATATGTAGACAGATAGATATAGATAGATGATAGTAGAAAAGATACTTATCAAATACCTAGTTCAAAAAGCTAGTCATTAAGTCATATTACTAGAAATTGTGTTGCCAAATCACACGTCTTATGATGGTCAGAAATTGCATGACCTACTTTGAGAACCAATCTTTAAGAAATATGTTGACATAGTATGTAACCATAGCAGCTTATAAAGATTTGGAAAAATTAAGCTGTAAGAAAAATGACTGATGGTAGAGAGAATGTACAGTCTGGAAAAAGACCAAAAGAAGTTAACGTTAATAGTTTTTAAACAAATAAATATTATCATGTAAATGTGAATTAGGGAACATAATTCTTTGTTTCTTCAGATGACAAAATTTAAGGACAGTAGTCTCAGAAGTTATAAGGAAACAGAGTCAATTTGCAAAAAACCTTCTACTACTGAGTACTATCCAATGGTGAAATAAGCTGTCTTCCAAGACAATAAGCTTCACATTAGAAAGTTCTTCAAGTATAGGAGTGACAACTACATGAGATATAGTTGATGAAATAACTGTAAGGATATTAACTGTATAGTAGGTAGACTAGACAATTTCTAAAGTCCATTCCAACTTGAAAAATCGGACTCCACCATTCTTTACAGGTAATAAAATAGGTCAGGTAGGAATTAAAATGGACAGAAAAACTTTAATGCTTAAAACTAAATTAAGGAAATCATTCTTTCAGACTTATTAAGCATATATATATAGATGAGTGCTTTTATAACGCTTCAGGCAAACATCAAACATCCCTTCCAGTCAATTCTAGAGCTGAAACTATGTTTGTGATCAAATCCTAGTAGATCAAAGCACCCTGACCACCATAATAATGAAAACTGTATATGAACGATTGCCAATGAAAAGTACTAGAATATAAGCAACTATGACAAAATGACTTATGAGAAAATCAGTAAACTTACCCCCATCAAAGTCACAAAATACACCTATTCTCTCAGGAACAGTAACATCCAAGGCTTTGACTTTATTGTTATGCTTTGCTGCAAATGTGTTCTGTAGCCAGTTGTTGACATGGATACACCAACTACTGTTTGTCTTTCCTAACTGGTCAAATTTCCCCAAAGTCTTGTATGCTACTCCCACACTGTAGGATTTACAATCCTTCTGGGCCTTGACCTCCCAATAATGTTGTCCACTTTCAATAGCAGTGTCTCCTGCAAAAGATCAGAAAGGTAAATTTGGCTCTAACTTCTTTCTTATGAGTCACACAGATTTTTACCTACCTCTCATCTCACAAAATGGCACAAAAAAATACGATTCAGAAAAATACCATATTAACACACAGACACTAAATGCAGAGTACCTGCTATAACTTTACTTGTTATTTACTACTAATTTTTCTGATTTATAAAAAAGGCTTTAGAACTTTTCTTCCTTACTATCTCCTCAAAAGATATAATATATAGAGAGAGTACTATGTAAAAGGAAGCAATCAATGATTAGACAACCTGAAACCTACCAAAAGTAATCAAAAACTTTTGCAAATATTCATTCAGTACACAGGCCACTCCAGCTCTAAGTGAGTGGAAAGCCCATGAGTGTGACCATGACGTCTTTAATATTAACTGACAATGAAGACGATGTTTATCCTACCCAGCACTGTGTATGATTCCCCAGTAAAACGATCTCTGCTGCCTCTTACTGCTGGTGGCCTGGAGCCTATAGATGTCCGTTTGGGGGATGGTGTTCCACTTCTATATAAACAGGAAAAAAAGAAAAACAAATATTCTATATTATAAATGTTTCACAAACTAAAATTATAAATCATGAAATGAAACTCTGAAAAGATGTTTAATTATGTTGCACAAATAACACCATTTTACTTTTATCTGAATTATTATCAGAGTTGTCAATTATAAACACTGAAATGTAAGAAGTCATCAACACAAAGCAGGCTGAACACTTATATCATGCAGACTGAACAAAGCTTATATAAAGAACGCACAGTTGATATAAGAAACAATGCCAAAATGCGACAAGATAGAAAGAAAAACAAAAGAACTGAACAGAAGAAAAGAACTCAAGAAAGGTAATGGATTATAGAGCTTACATTTCTTGCAGTTAAATTTAAATTTTGAAATGGCAAAAATACGACTATAATGCAAACTAAATAACCTTTTCATAAGCAGCAGGTATTTTTGTTGTGAATCTTTTCTTCTTAAGAGGAAGAAAAAGCAAATGCCCAAATCCATGCACAGGATTATATAAAATGTTATAAAGCATTTCTCCTACTAAAATGGACAAGATTCAATTTGATCTCCCCCCTTACATCAAATTATATGATATGATAAACAGGACAGTATTAGGCCTTTCACTAAATCTGAAAAATGCAAAATAAATCAAAACCCAAAGATGCCTAAAAACATTTCAATTATACTGAATCACTGCATTAAAGAAAAACAATTGTAACTTACCAGTAGTAAAGAAATAAAGGGAAAAGCATGGAGAAAAGACAAACAAATGTAACTATTAAGAGTGGCAGTTTAAATTTCAAAAAAGTTAAATAAGGAGGACTCTTCCACTGCAGCACTCTAGACTTCCAACCCTAAGAACATTTTTGCAAGCCGTACCACAGCTAGTGCTGTCCTAGGTCAAACCTGATCCTCCCACCTCTCCTCTAGAACAATACCTTTGAAGCTTTACTGTGTAAATTAAGACTCTTTGTTTACCTGCACTGTAAATTGTTTTACTAGTTTCTGAAATGATCTCTTTGCCACCCAATTCATCTCATTCACTGATACAAGATAAACCCAAGTCTGACATGCCTACTTTAAAATCTTCCAGTACTCCTTACTGCCTACAGACAACTTAGCTTGGCATTTCAGGTTCTTCTGGATTTGGTCCCAGTCTGCTTTTCAAGCCTTCTCACCACCCCCAGATAGCACTATTTAGCTAAATGTAGCAGCTAAGTGTTCCTTAAACTCAGGGAATCTGCTTCAGTGCCTTTCCTCTTTGTTTCTCCCTCTCTCAATCCAAGTCCAAATGGCATGCATTCTTCTACTTTCTTGAGAACCAAGCTAAATACTACTTTTTAATTATTTTACAAATTTTGTTAATGAAGATTTTCCAGATCTTACCAGACTAAATAATTCTTCCGGGGAATCCAGCTCCAGGCCAAAATCCTCTGTGTAGCCTTTCAGGCCCAATTACAAATGGCTTTTAGTGATAGGCCTAGAAGGGCTACCTTTCCTGTACCAGACTTGGTAAATAGCTAGTTTACCACAGCTTCTGAAGGGAGATGCAATCCACCCCCACCACAACCCAGTGCTCAGATGCATATCTGCATTCCTAGCTTAAGCACCTCCATTCAGAGATACTTCTCCCCACCCCCAAAACCTTTTCAGTTGCCTCTGTATAGACCTCCTTCCAGGAGGCAGGGGTGAGGTATGTAGTCTGAGGACACTCTCTCCACTCCATCTCAGTACTTCCCACTTCTAATCTTTCCTCTTCTCCCTTCTTGGTCTCAGGTCCATAAAACAACAGGAAGAGCATTCTGTTTGGGGATCTCTTGGCAGTGAGATGGTTGTCCAGATAACCACCAATGGCAATCTGCTTTCATTTACCTGACCCTCACCCAGTGCCATTCTGTTGGGAAAAATGGAACACCGAGGAGAGCTAGCAGCCTTTCCTTTGAGGCCTCTTACTTGCACTATTGGTAAGTGAATAAAGCCTTGATTGTTACCTTCCGTTTGGCTCAATGTCCTGACCACCTTAAAACCTGGCAGCTCAGGACACCTTTCTTCCTTAAAATCCTTTATCTTGCTTACCATTCCATGTAATCTCTACCTCGTATTACTGTTTTTTTTTTATAGATATGTATTTCATATGCATAAGCTAGGGCAAATATCTTAAAGGCAGGAACACTGTTTATCCCTATAACCCCAACACATCCAGCTAACACCTTACAGTGAACAAATATTTATGGAAAAAATAAATGTACATAACATTCCAGAAGCACCCTACACATAAAATACCCTTAAAAAGGAGAGGAGAAAGAGAAATAATATGATCTGAACTGCTAAATACAAGCAATCTAAAAATCTCCAAGTGACTAAATGAAACTTCATATACTCTATTAAATCCAGAAACATTTTATAATTTATGATATGCTAACCCTGAAATCACTTTCACTAATAATGAACAGATAAACTAGAAAAAAAAAAGAAAGTGATTTTGAAAAGGGAATACATTCTGGTTTCTGGTAAAAATATGTGGTATCTTCAAATTAGCACCTGATTAGTTGTGCAGGTTGAATTGATTCATCCTTCTGAGCACTGTCCTAATAATTTCAGTAATAACCTTTATTTTTTATCCTTGATGCTTTTGAAACTGCGTGATTACTACACGATACAGAACACTTCAAACCTGCCTTGTGTCAAATACAAATAAAAACAAAGCTGTAATGTTAGATATATTGAATACAGCACAAGAAAGATGCCAGGTATAAGTAAATGCAGAAAAAAATCAGATGAGGGAAAATAACTCAAGAAAGACTTTAAAGCAGAGCTCTTTGTTTTGTTACCATATACAATATAATCCAAAGAGTATGCAGCAGACTACAATGCTGTAAATTCAAATTCAAAACATAAGCTACCAATACAGACAATCTACGAGAGCAGAATTTTAGCTTATGAAAGCACTGCAATGGCTTCTGCTTATTGGTTACAAGAAAAATTAAAAAGTTATTCAGCCAAGCTAGATATACTAAGTCCTAGAACCAGACAGACATAGATCATCACCTTGTATGTTTCTTCAGTGAAGTAACATGGACACTGTTAGATAAAAATAGGCAACTGTTAAAGAGACTGCTTTACAACTTAAATTTAACAGCTAATAATAAAATTAGATCAAAAGCCTGCTGAGAGAAAATTTTTGATTCACTGTTTTAACTCACAGTGATATTACTTTATTTCAGTTTGAGCAAAATTTTCCTCTGTTAAAAAAGAAAGAGGCTCCCATACTTTGGAGACTAAGTAAGTCTGACATCAACAAAAGGTCCCAAGACTTTCTCTTTGGTTCATAAGGTTGCTGCAGTGGCAAGACAATGGGACTATACATGCTAAAAGTTGTCATTTAGTGCAGACCTTCAGGTAAGACATGTGATCCATAAGTCTAAAATTCAGGAACTTCTCTCTTAAGCAGTTCAAGTTGCTCTAGCTATAACTTTAAAGAAATGGAATGCTGAAATAAAATGTGTAAAAAGAGGATTAGGAAAGAAAAAGTAATGAAAATGTTAAAACAAATTCAATTGATTAACAGTATTATATTCCTCACTCTGGTGTTATTAACCCATCATACTAATGTATAAAGAAAGGATTTCATAAGCCACTGTCAAGAAAAAACAATGTACAAACACGTGTCCACATAACAGATCTAATGAAATGGCTTACCTGCCCTTATTCTCTTTCCCTTTCATTTTATTTTCTTGACCTTTTCCTCCAGTAGGATCCCACTCTACACAGGCATCTTCAACTCTCAGGTTCAAATGGGATGATGAGTTATCCAAACTGAAGTTTAGTGCTATCCAAAACAATATTTCAATTTTCAAAAAATATAGAACATATCCATATTCTGAAGCACAACTATCATATTATTTTCCTACTTAATTTATTCAACACTGTAGATAAAGAATAAAATTCAAATTGCTAAGGCTAGCATTTAGCTAATAACGATAAGGCTATAATTTAGTAACTCCTTCTTTATTTCCCATTATTGTTCTCTACATATCCTGTACTTCCAACCAAATACAATGTACTTGCATGGCCTCTCATGTTTCTGCTATTCCTTCTGCTGGAAACTCCATCAGCACATAATAACCTCAACTTTCTGTTGTTAGAATATCAGTTGATTATCAGTTGATTGCTAAGACTAAATAGGAAGAGAAGCTGGTACACTTGAGGTCTGGAAAAGGTGATGTGATGTAAAAAATAACACAGCCTGGCTCAAACACATTTTCTCTGAGGTTCTACTACTTAGTAGTTTCATATTTAAACTCCCAGTGATTTTGAATTAAAAGCACAGAGAAATAGGGTCTGAGGGCAGAAGGAAACTGGCCCAGCTTACAGAACTAGAGATGACTTAGATGGCAAAGACATGGGGAAAACACTACATACATGAATATAAAATAAAAAACACAGGGTATCTAGTCAGTGGTACTGGAATGGCATTATACGGTCACAGATGGTAGCTACACTTACAGTGAGCACAGCAGAACTACAGAGAAGTTGAATCATTATGTTGTACACTTGAAACTAATGTAATGTAGTGCCAATTTTTTAAAAATAACTTAAAAATAAAAAAAGTGAAACAAATTATGCTTTTCAAAGTACTTGCTATTTGGGGGAACTATCTATTTACTCAGAAGACTTTCTCAGAACTGCTAGTTTAGGAAATCAGTGTAACAAGGTATTACCTTCTGTCTTTGGAGACTGAAAGTAAACCATTAAAATGTATTGATTAAGCTGAATAATGCAGAATTCATCATGTTCTCAAATGAAATTCCTAGAATCTCTGCCTTAAGCAAGGTATCATCTACTACATAGTTACCAACTAATCTGCTTGTTATATTTTTCTTCAAAAGTTCGAATTTCTGATAATTACATTGAACTTATATTCTTTTACAACCCCATTTCACTTAAAGATATTACTCGATTTAGCCAAAGCTTCAATATATCTACGAGGTATGCATCATCAAACAACAAGATATTCATATACAGAGCCTAATGTTTACCAAGTAAATTAAAAATATTTTCCTTCACTATTCTGTAAAGACCCCTTTTTAAAAAGATTTATTTATTTGTCAGAGAGAGAGAGCGAGCGCGTGCACAGGCAGAGGGAGTGGTAGGCAGAGGGAGAAGTGGGCTCCCCGCTGAGCAAGGGGCTCAATATGGGACTTGATCCCAGGATCCTGGGATCATGACTGAGCTGAAGGCAGACACTTAACCGACTGAGCCATTCAGGCATCCCGAGAGCACTTTAATTTCAACTATGCATCTGACCATTGCTCATTCTCTTTATTTATAAAATAACTTTCTAAATACAAATCTACTGACCATACTGCTTCTGAGAAATACTGTATTAAACAAGTTATTAACTTTTCAAAATTTGCATGAAAACAAAAATGAACTTACAGAAAGAATATGGTTTTTCAATTCAAATAACAAAAAAAAATCCTTAATAAGCATGTTACTAAATAGGCATTTAACAATTGCTTCATAAGTAGGTTATTAAAAAATTAGGATTAAGCAAATCTGAGAGTCTTCAATATCAAGAATGAACTACCTTAAGAAAACAAGATTGGGATGCCTGGCTGGTTGGTCAGAAGAGCATGACACTCTTGACCTCAGGGTAGTGAGTTCAACTCCCATACTGGGTATAGAAATTACTAAAAAACAAAACAAACAAACAAACAAACAAACAGGGTTTATTAACCTCTATATTAGCTATTAGGTAATACATGTGAGGATATCTACATTCTGGAGAGAAAGAAAAAGTAAATATAACTCTAAGGTACCATCAATTCTTAGCTGCTTGTTAAAATCCTAAGGCTTTAAAAAAAAAAAAAAAGGCAAGGAAAAAAATCCTTAGGCTGTTCCCTAATGTTTAATATGATGGAGAAGGGTAGAATCATGAGTGGCAAGAAAAGATATCATGTCCAAGCCAAGTGGGACTAGACTTACTAAATACCACAGCATGCAGATAGAATGGTCAAATGGAGAACTCTGAGAATGCTTTTTTCTAGAATAAGTTTCTAAAAAACAGATGGGTAACTGGGTGACTCAGTCAGTTAAGATCAGACTCTTGATTTTGGTACAGATTATGACCTCAGGGCCATGAAGTTGAGGTTACATCAGGCTCCACGTCCATTGTGGAGCTTATTAAGCTTATTAAGATTCTCTCTCTCCCTCCTCTCCATCCACGCCTTCCCCCACCTTCTCTGGAAGGAAGGAAGGAAGGAAGAAAACAGAATTTGAACTAAACTGAAATGGCACTTCCCCATAATCCATTCCCTGAGAAATCTGTGGGCAAATCTCACTGATGCCTATGTATTGTACTTGATTGCAATTTATAAACTAACATCCACCAGCGAATATAATGCCATCATCTTGGGCTATTTTACCCATCTGAACACCACCATAAAAGATGAACTAATGAAAACCAATTCTGTAATCCTAATATCCCCATCTTAAAATTCCTAGTGCTGGGAATTCCAAATGTGTGTATGTATGTGCACATGCAGTGGGGAAGTACTACCAACACAAAACGCTTCCTGTCACAGTCTTGAATAACTTCAGATGTTAAGTTTGGTTTTATGCTGTATAAATACCTATGATCTTACCTTTGGTCTCTAAAGTCACTGGATCAGAATACTCTCCAGCTACAGCTTTGTTACAAGCTCGTACTCTGAAATTCATATATTTTGAATCAAACTTCAAGCCTGAAAAGATGAAAATGGTTTTCAGATATGAAAAATAAAGAAGAGATCTACTCCAAAAGTATGAGTATGAACCTTCAAACAGACACTTTCCCTCCTTGGAACTCTCTCTTTACTCTAGGACAGTGAATGTTTATGTTAAAACGTTAACACCTCAGATAAGAGGAATCATGATTTATCTAAACTTTCTTCAAAAGAAATAAATTATATACAGCTTATCAATGTGGATTTTTTTAAAACCTAGTGATAAAAAGGTACCCTGAAGCCTTGTTAAAAATAATGTTTTAGTCAATGAGAAATGTTACAATTTAAAACAACATGTTTCTGGAAAGAAGACACCCTAAAGAATTTTTATATTTATGAAACATTGTCTTTTTATGTGAAAAATGAATTTAAAGAGAAACTAAAGCACAGGAATTAATAGTAGACTCTAAAGTTAGTCAAGTCTAGATTAAAATCTCAATCCATGGCATGTCTGGCTGGCTCAGTTGGTAGAGCATGCAACTCTGGTTCTCAGAATTGTAAATTTGAGCCCACGATGAATGCAGAGATTACTTTAAAAAAAAAAAAATCCTTAAAATTTCAGTCCAAAAATTACTAGCTAAAGGACTGCCAACAACTTGACAGAGGCAGTTTTTGTAACTGCAAAATAGAAATGATAAAACCACCTCATAATTGTAAAGATTAAATGATATGTATTGTGTAATACACTTCAGCCCAATTCCTGACCAATAATAAGTGCTCAATAATGGTAATATTACTACTCATGCATAACAAGTGTTGAAGAACTCTGGAAACATTTCGCCATTTCAAATACCCAACATCCTTTATATGTGCAAATACCTTGTGTGTGTGTGTGTATGCGCGCGTGTGTGTGTGTAAATATCTTTTTAATTTTTTTTTTTTTTTTTTTTTTTTTTTTAAAGATTTATTTATTTGACAGAGAGAAATCACAAGTAGACAGAGAGGCAGCCAGAGAGAGAGAGAGAGGGAAGCAGGCTCCCCGCTGAGCAGAGAGCCCGATGCGGGACTCGATCCCAGGATCCTGAGATCATGACCTGAGCCGAAGGCAGCGGCTTAATCCACTGAGCCACCCAGGCGCCCCTCTTTTTAATTATTTTTAAAAGGCTAACACAAATTTCTAATACCAAGTCACAGCTCTTCAGTATTACTGTGAAGGTAATCATAAAGAGATAAAAACCATAGTAGTGATGGTACCACTGAAATGTACAGTGGTATGTACAACTAGAAAATTGACAGTTTTGTTATAAAACCAAGGTTAAAATTAAATGCTATTCTGAAATATGGGTTCCAGAACACCCCTTCATGTTTGTTTTACATACACTGTTTTACCAGATTACAAATATCAGAAGTAATTAAAATGAAAGTTTGCCTGATATTTTAAGAGGAACTTACTTTTATAATGAATTACAGGGAAAGTAAGGTTGGTTAAAGAAACTTAATCTTTTAAAGTAACTCAAAATATTTTTCACAATTACATTTAGTTTCTGAGAATGAGATTCATGAAATGCAGTCCTTTTACCTGATAGTGTATACTCAGTACCCTTAATATTATCAATTATTTCCCAGCATCGCTCATCCTTTACACGTGGAAGTCCATCAAAATTAGTTTTCCGATGTTCCAGTATAAAATGATCAATCTTATTATCTTCTTCTAGCATTCTCCAAGCTACTGTTACAGAATTGTCAGCCACCAAACACTCTACTGGATCTATCTCTGGAGCTTTAGGAACTGAAGAAAAAAAAAAAAGGTCCATTTCTCATTTATTATAGTACTAATCCAATATTTATGTTGGTCATTCAAACTGCTTTCTTCGTGTTGCTTTTGAATGATGCAACTGAATGAGGTTAAGAGAAAGGCTAACATAATAAAGGCAAAATAACTCTTTTTTCAAAGTTCCATTTAAATTGTTTAAAAAAAAATTAATGTTTCAAAGTTTTTTATAGACTTACTCAAAGTTTATTAAAATCTTAGTTGGCAAAAAGCAATTCAAACATGCCAAAGATAAAGAATCAAGATTGGGGCGCCTGGGTGGCTCAGTGGGTTAAAGCCTCTGCCATCGGCTCAGGTCATGATTCCGGGGTCCTGGGATCGAGCATCGCATCGGGCTCTCCGTTCAGCGGGGAGCCTGCTTCCCCCTCTCTCTGTCTTTGCCTACACCTCTCTGCCAACTTATGACCTGTGTCTGTCAAATAAATAAAATCTTAAAAAAAAAAAAAAAGAACCAAGATTAACTTGTTATTCCTCAACAAGTATTTTTTAATCTCCTACTTCAAACTGCTGTAGAATATTGATTAAATCACTAATGACAAAATAGAAAACTTTGACTCCAATGATTAAAGTAATTTAAGATATTTTCAATGTATTTTTAAAATTTTATAAAAGAATTGTAATTTCTCATCACTAAACAAAAATGAGTTCTCCAGCCCCCCAAAAACACTTTAGGATTTTCAGATGTTTCTGCAAGGAGTTCCATGGTTCATTAAAATCAACCAGGGTAAATGAGCCATAACTAACATGTATGAATAGTAATTAATTTCTCTTCCATAGAAGAGATTTTCCATAGCTCCTCAACATCAACAGATGTTCCATTTGCAAAACAAGAGATGTAATTGAAGAACATGGTCCTCCAGTGATATAGATGGGTCTAAAATGTGTGAAACTGCAGATACTGTATTTAAGCATTCTGTCACTAAAAAAAGAGTTTTAAAAAACTTATTCCAACCATTCAAGGCTGGTTCAACATTTTAAATCAATTAATGTATCAATCATATTAGAAGAAAAATCATATGATCTTATCAACAGAGAAAAAGTATTTGATAAAATTAACACCCTCTCATGACAAAAATTGCAAACTAGAATAGAGGAGAACTTTACTTGATAAAGAACATTCACAAAAAACCTACAGTTAACATCATACTTAATGCTAAGAAACTAGATACTTTTCTTCTAAGACAAGTCCCTTTTCACCACTCCTATCCAATGCTGTACTGAAAGTCCTAGCTAAATGTGGTAAGATGAGAAAAGGAAGTAAAAAGTATACAGATCAGGAAGGAAGAAATAAAACTTTCTTTGTTCACTGATGGCATCAATGTCAATGCAAAAAATCTAAAGAATCAAGAAAAAAATTCTTGGAACTAACACACTATTATAGCAAGACTGCAGGATACAAGAGAAGTACAGGTAGAATACAGGGGAATCTTAGAGCAGTGAAACTATTCTGTATGATAATGTCATGGTGGATATGTGACATTATACACTTGTCAAAACCCAAAGAACCATATAACACAAAAAATGAACCCTAATGTAAACTATGAACTAATAGTTAAAATAATAATTAATGTATCAATATTGGTTCATCAGTTATAACAAAGGTATAGATGTTAATGATAGAGTAAATTATATTTGGGGGAGGCAGGGGATACATGATAAGTCTCTGTATAATCTACTCAATTTTCCATAAACCTAAACCTGTTCTAAAAAACAAAGTATTATTTTTTTAAGATTTATTTATTTTGAGGGGCACCTGGGTGGCTCAGTGGGTTAGAGCCTCTGCCTTCGGCTCAGGTTATGATCTCAGGGTCCTGGGATCGAGCCCCACATCGGGCTCTCTGCTCAGCAGGGAGCCTGCTTCCTCCTCTCTCTCTTTGCCTACCTGTCTGCCTGCTTGTGATCTCTGTCTGTCAAATAAATAAATAAAATCTTAAAAAAAAAAAGATTTATTTTGAGAGAGAGCGAGAAAAAGAGTGTGTGTATGTGTGAGTGTGTGTGTGTGTGTGTGTACAGACACATAAGCAGTGGGGAAGAGCAGAGAGGAAAGGAGAGAGAGAATCTCAAGCAGACTCTATGCCCAGTGCAGAGCCCAACGCAGGGCTCAATCTCGGGACCCTGAAATCGTGACCTGAACTGAAATCAAGAATCCAGGCACCCCACAAAGTATTAATTTTAAAAACTATGACAACAAAGGAATTATATGCAAAAGTTAAAATACAATGCAATGTGGCACTTAACAAATAACAAAGTAAGCCAAGTATTTTACATCTGAGATAAAATAATCAAGACCAAGATGAGTCCTCAGGGCTCCTGGGTGGCTCACTCAGTTAAGCATCTGACTCTTAACTTCCGCCCTGGTCTTGATCTCGGAGGCATGAGTTCAAGCCCCATAGCCTACCATCAGGCTCCACCAGGCTCTTAAAAAACAAAAACAAAAACAAAAACCCAAGACGTAAAGATGTAAACCAAAGATGTAAATTTTACATCTTCAAGCATAACTAGTAAGAAAAGGAGGAAAGGAGAAAAATGGGACAAGTTCAGTCTCCAAAGTTCAACTCTTATATCTGTGTAACTAAATGTACAATAAGTATTTAGAATCTGATATATATAATTAAAAAGAGAAAAGACAACTAAGTATTTATCATTTGTCATTACTATTAATTCCTTCATCTGTTTTGTAGGGTTCTTGTCTCTATAACACATAACAGATGCTAATCTCTATTCCTGAAACATAAGCAATACACACTACTATTCGCTGCCAAGACAATAAACCACAGGCATTTATGAATTTACATACTCTGCAATGCCTACATGTAAGGAAATGTAAAGGCCTGTGACATGTAGCAATTTCATAATTTTGCAGAGTCAAAAACCTGTACTTAAAGTTTCAAGAGGCTGACAGCAAGAATCATTTAATATGTAAGCAGGACAGGGGGCGCCTGGGTGGCTCAGTGGGTTAAAGCCTCTGCCCTCATCGATGGTCATAACCTCAGGGTCCTAGGATCAACGAGCCCTGCATCGGGCTCTCTGCTCAGCAGGGAGCCTGCCTCTCTGCCTACTTGTGATCTCTGTCAAATAAATAAATAAAATCTTAAAAAAAATTTTTGTAAGCAGAACCAACTAACCCCACTATCTACATCTTAATTCAGCTGCCATTCTTTTCAGAATGTACTGGCAAGTAGATACTTCTTTCTTGTGAATAATGGTCCCCACGAGAGTACAAATGGCTAAAAGTGGCAACTAAAATAAAAATGGGGAAGAAAAATCCAAGAAAGTGGTGATAGTTGGAAGGTGAGTTATAGAAGCGCAGAGAGAAGGATATAAATTCTTAAGTTTCAATGTATAAAAAATAGCTCTGAGAAGAAGAAGATGACTGTAGTTATTATCATCCATCATCACTTCCATTTTTCAGACTAAGTAAATCTAAAACTTATGTTACTATACATAATATAGTATAGAGTTAATTTTTGGGGTGTTTATGGAATGGATTATTAAAGGATGAAGGTATTTGTTTTTCTAAGTTAATCTGACTCCATCTTATGGGAGAATAAAAAATTAGTGAGATGAATTCATCTTTCATAAATTTTAACAACCTACTATATTTTTTCCCTTCAGACGGAACTCACCCACAGAAGGATTTTATTGTACCTCATTGCTTTAGGCTGTCTTAACACTTTGCCAAAAAAGGAAATCCTAACTATCCATGCAATCTACTTGACTATATAGTTAACATGACCTTGATCTCTTAAGCCATCACAGAAAACCCAAGAGAAAGAAAATAATGGTGAGAATATTGCTCTTTAGCAGTTTTTATTTAAAAAAATCAAAATAATAATACGTGTACATTCACAATCCACTACACCTGACTCTCCTGAATTTATACATAATGTGAATTACAATATAATAGTAATTCTGAAAGGTCAATTTGCAGGTAGATATCCACTGACAAGTACACCTTCCTCCCCTGGTCTACACCTATAGTTCCTTCTCTCATCTTTTCCTTCTATAAACTCCTCTAGAAATTCTGACCTGTAATAATTAATAATAATTCACTTACACTACGCTTATTAGTTCCATTACAGTCTCATAACTACTAATCTATCTTTACAATCGTATTTTAAAGTCCCTGACCAAATATTCAGAGAATGGCTTTATTTGATCAACATTCTCTATTCAAAAACAGCTAACTTCAAAAATTAAAGCCAGTTCTAACTAGAATCTGTAACTAAAAAGCACCTGTAAATAAGTAAAAAGGGCACCTATTCCCTCAAATCACTGTGTCCAAACTGTTTTAGCGACCAACCTAACACCATTACTTCATGTTAGCTAAAAAGAGAATATGGACAAAACGTACTTAGTTGGCTATCTCACACATGTGGAAAATAATTTGAAACTCAATTTCAAACGGTTTTGGCTACTGGAATATCCTCATACTAATACGGTAATAAACCAATACTAACATATTATTACTAGAAAGTCTATCTGAGCCAAAAACCATAACTAATGATAGCAGCTAATATGCACTAAGTGTTAAGTATGTGCCAGATACTATTTTCAAATGATTTAGAGGTTTCAATTCATTTAATTCTTATACAAACCCTTGAAGAATAACATTACATTTTAAAGATTAAAAAAATGAAACAAAGTTAAATAATTTGTTCAAGGTTCACAGCAAGAAATGGCAGCCAAGATTCAAGTCCAAGTCCGGCCCCCAAAACCCACTGTTAACCATCAGGATACACTGTTTCTCTCTGCCTTACAACTAACAATAAAAGACATCCCTTGAATGGGATTCTCAAAATGGAACTTTTACTACCAGGAAAATAATTCTCTAAAAATAAAAATTAGCAAATTTAATTATTCCTTAGCTGAATAAAGAAAAAAAACCCAACTATACTTCTTAATATTTACATTTCAAAATTCATTTCAAAAAAAACACTTTACATGTACTATGTGTACATACTTACCTGGCAAAAACTTCAATGTTCGCAGCATCTGTCTTTCCTGAGAAAAATCCACCATTAAATGAGTCATGTTGTCACTGACCTTTGGTTTCAAAGAAAGGCGGAAGGCTGAAGCCATTGTTACTCTACGGTAAACACAAACATACTTTTAAAAAAAAAGAATGGGGAATATACCATATTTAATTTACAAACAAAAAAATGGGAATTATTTCATTTTAGTGATTTCAGAAACTATAACAAAGGTAACAAAGCGAAAAAGAAATTTGTTCTCAGAGTCTTTTGAAAATTATCTAAGAAAACTGCGAGATGTCTTTAAATTTAGACAATGAGTATAACTTTAAGCAACTTTCCTCCAGGTAGTTTTATAGAATTACAAACAAAAATATCACAGGAAAAAAATATCCCATATAAATCATTGTTAACAGACCCAACAGGTATCTGAAGCTCTGTACACTCAATCTGACTTCCTGATGCCAACCTCACTCCTTTTCATATGCCAAATAATGAACTGAATGTACATTTTCCTTAGTAGTCACAGCTACTCTGTGTGTCCTCAATTAAGAGTAAAATTAACCTGACCAAATATTGTACAGCCTGGAAGCTGCTAAAGATAGGGTATGGATGAGAAAGGAGAGAAGTGAAATCACAATTTTAAATTCCATGCTACTAGGTGTCACCCTGATATATCAGAAGGATACAAGGAAAAACCACCTTGGGAAACCATATGACATGGAAATAATAGTTTAACAAATACTTAATAGATGAATGTGGTATAACAAACAACAAAAGGAAAAAAAAAGAAATAAAGAAGCCATATCAGACCTCATTTTACCCAAAGTATGGGGGAACTGTTCTGTCAATGAAAACTGGAGATTAAAAGAAATTCTCATATTCTAATAATTTGTCGTTTTATTTATCTCAAATTTGAATTTTTCATATTACAGTAAATTTCCACAAATATCATAAAGTAACTTCCCTTATTATCTTTGGTCAAAGAATGATACAAAAGTACTATTCATGGATGTCGTCCCGCTAGCACACAATTTGGGAGAAGTAGTAAATAGAGCTGAGGAACAAGGGAACTACCAGGCCTAGTCATTCAGATCTGCCAAATCTACCCAAGGATACGTGGTATCCAAGATATCAAACTTGTTGCTGTATTCAGTTATTTTGGGATAAAAAATGTCAAGCTGTTGTTATATTCAGTTATTTTATTTCACTTTAAAACCCGGAAAGTAATCACTTTATTAATAACAATGAGTCAAAAACAGCTTATCTACTGATCAAGAAGAATGTGCTACAGTGAAATACAACTTACGGGGAAGTGAACTCATTGAAAGCCAAGCATATTATTTTAAGCTGTTGGTTCTCAATAATTAAATTTCAGATTATATGAGTAAGAAGTTAGGAACAAAGGCTAAGTCTTAACTACTTTGCTCTTTAAAGTCCCAAGAATCTTTTGATTTAGGACTTCTGAAAGAGCTATGTTCAGAGAGGTACTAGTATATGACCACTAAATCAATGAATGGGTTTAAACCTACTTGGATGCTTCTAAACCTATTTAAATGTTTGCTGAGAACTGTTGAGAAAAATATCTGAAATTTTTTCATAGAATTTAAATCTGAAACTTTATCACAAATTTTAATTGTGGCCTCAAAGAAAAATAATGTCCTCCAAAAGTTCATTTATCAAAAAAAGTTCATTTATCAAAAAAATAAAAACATTAAAAATTTAAAAAAAAAAAAAAAGTAAAGATCTATCAAGGGACACCTGGGTGGCTCAGTTGGTTAAACAGCTGCCTTCAGCTCAGATCACGATCCCTGGGATCAAGTCCTACATCTGGCTCCCTGCTCAGGGGGGAGTTTGCTTCTCCCTCTGCCCCTCCCCCGCTTGTGATCTTGCATGCACGCTCTCTCTCTCTCTCAAATAAAATCTTAAAAAAAAAAAACAACAACAGTATATCAGAACCGTAAAAACAAAAATGACCTTTATTTTCTAGTCAGTGTCCAAAAATCAACTTAGATGTACAACAATGCTATAATCTTTTAAAAGACTGGATTATTTATTTTTATTTTTAAGATTTTATTTATTTATTTGATAGAGACAGACAGATCACAAGCAGGCAGAGAGGCAGGCAGAGGAGGAGGAAGCAGGCTCCCCGCCAAGCAGAGAGCATGATGCGGGACTCGAGCCCAGGACCCTGAGATCATGACATGACCTGAAGTGAAGACAAAGGCTTATTAACACACTGAGCCACCCAGGCACCCCTGAATTTTTTATTTTTAAACTGAGTACATTTAGATAATTGTGTCTGAAAGCCTAAATCAACCTAAAATCCATAGATAATTCCCTACCATTACAGGATCCATATGGTTAGGAATGTTTTGATTCACCTTGACTTTCTTGGTTTATTTCCTATAGTACAACTGAATACAAAAATCCTTTCCCCTTAGTTTCTTTTTTACAAAGAAAAAACTGCAAAACATATGGATGAACACTTTCAGTTTCCTCAAAGTATCTAATTAACTTGACTCACCCTTTCATGACCCCTTTTTTCAAGAACTGTAAGTTCACAACAAATCTTAACTAACCATCTTCCAACATTACTAAAAAGCATCCATAAGTATATACCAGTGATTTGTAAAGTTACAGGGATCTGCTATTATCTTTTCATTGCTTAGTTTTTCCTGTTACTCCCACTGTTTCTACTGCATTAACTTCTACCACAACAAATGATAAATAGTCGATTCTCATAGATGCTTTCATTTTTATGTATTTGATTCCCTGCTCAGGTATGTTACATAGATTTTCCTTAAAATTCCTCTTCTGCCCTAATATAAGGTAATAATCCTTTCTTCCCTTAGGAAAAATTATTTTACTAAGACTATATATTTAAATTATTTTTGTATCATAAATGACAATGATGGAATTCTATAAGCCTGCTTCCTGGGAGAGCACCTAATATTTATATCAGAGAAACTTGGACATTATGAAGTTAAAAATCAAGCTTAAAAAAATTAGCCAAGACCTAGAAGTGTTCTCAAGCAGTAAGTGAAAATTTCATGGGTAGCCGAAATGAATAATGTATAAGTTGCAGGGGAGTTTGAGTTTGCCCTGACAGAGAAAAAGGAACCTTTACTCCTGAGATCACCTGGAAGCTGATGAAATCAAGCCTAGAAATGGGCTTAGAAGAGGCAAAGAAGTCAAATTTCACTGAAGCCTTGTGTTCAACCATGAAAATTCATAATTAAATTCTGACAAATTTGGATACAGAAAGATGTCATGGGTAAAAGACAGGATTCTTGGAAGTACAGAACCGTATAGAGTCCTTGGAGAGTATAAGAGAAGATCTTGTGAGGGTTTTCACAAAGTTCTTTTTTTTTTTTTTTAATTTTATTTATTTCTTTGACAGAGATCACAAGTAGGCAGAGAGGCAGGCAGAGAGAGAGAGAGAGAGAGAGAGAGAGAGAGGAGGAAGCAGGCTCCCAGCAGAGCAAAGAGCCTGATGTAGGGCTCGATCCCAAGACCCTGAGATCATGACCTGAGCCAAAGGCAGAGGCTTTAACTCACTAAGCCACGCAGGCGCACCTCGCAAAGTCCTTGGATAGGCCAAAGCCTGATTAGGAAATGACTTCTAATCCAGAAAATCAGAGACCATAGCTAGACCTAGTGGAGTAAGTGGCTAAAAAGAAGAATAATCCAGCCACAGTGAAAGATGGACTACATGTAGCAATTTCAGCAGATACAACCCAATTATATCTTATCCAATAAACTGACCTACCTAGCATCCACTCCCCATACACAGCCAATACTTTTCACCTTCAAACTCTCATAATCACCTTTCTACATTCAGGATTGATAAGCTGATCCTGTCTTTAACCATTCCCTGATACAAAAAATATATTAAAACTATATAAAAACCAGTTTTTGTGCTAAGAGTGCTATGAGTGCCATGTGAATCTTGCCTCTAGTCAAATAAGACCATCAGAAAAACAGAATTGAAGACTTAGGCCAAAATTAACAATAGACACATTGGTTTTCACAGAATCTATGATGAATAATTTTTTGAATTATCTGATGAAGAATAAATAATTTAATCTAGGATTCAGAGTGGTGTTTTTAAGAGCTGGCTTTCAGAGAATCATAATCCTCAAATAAACCGTAAATGATAATCTCAAATGATAATCTCAAAACCTGTGGTAACTCAATCCAGAACTGCCAGCAGTTCTTTTAGCCCTTTGTGTCTTCATTACCGTAAGTACTAAACTATCTTTCTTAATCCTGGCCCTACCAATGAGAAAGACCTTTTAAGATAGTCTTCCACCATTTTAATTTTCTCTTCCCACATATTAGATAGTAGTGGCATGAGAAACAGAAAGAGATGGCACCAGGAATAGGATGGAATGAGAATACAAAGGTGTTAAACAGGAGAGCCGTGAAATAGGAGAGCTTCAACTCTTACTATTAAAAATGCTGACTCCTCAGAGAATAAGACATACTTATAAATTATGAACAACAAAAAAACACATTCCAGGAATATATATTTTTTAATTATCCAAGATGGGCCTCCATCCATTCATAGCTAATTAGGAACTGTACTAAAACTAACTATATTATACCAGAAATGAAATTCTTTTGGAAGTATGTAATTGTCCACAACTATGTTTTTTAAAATAAAATCTTGCTGATACATTGTTTACTCCAGAAGATATGCAAGAGATTTTTTTTTTTTAACATGGCCATTAGGTATTTTTATTTCAACCAACAAAAGTCTAGTAAGAAACTGTTCTTGAATTTCATTTCTGACTTCACTATTGATATTTATATAAAAATGTAGGTTTTATACCATACCTATCCTTGATCTGTCTGGCAGCCTTCGAGCAAATCAGGGAGAAGAGAAAGAAGGTAGTTAGTGCTTTTCATGCAAGTTTCAATGGCAGTGACATGCAAGAAAAGTTAGGATATAAACCCTGGAATAGATTAGTTCACAGTCACCAAAACATGAATTACAGGAAATTTATACAGTTCACATCAGCTTACATAATGTGATGTTAGATCTATAGTGTAAAAACAAAAACAAAATCCAGACCCCATATAAATCACCTCAAAAGGAGGAAAACTGACACTTCAAACTAATTCCAGATGACTATACATGTTTTTCCTTACCTTAGGATTATCAAAATACACCTCCACTTCCAATTCAATCTGACACTCCTCAACTAGAACAATCAATTTCCTTCAAGGGGCACACATTTCTATGCAATCTAATGCTTTTCTTATACATTTCAAATCTGCTCTCCAATTTTTCTTCAATTATCTCTTTCACCATTTCATCATAGTTGTTCCAAGTTTTCTCTGTAGGCCTTCCCTGGGCAAAGGCTTTGCATTTTGAGAGCTTGCCTGCTAACATATAAAACTGGGCTGCAGTTCTTCAATCCTTTACCCCAAAAAGTAAAGTTATAATGACAAAAATTCAGACAAGGAGAAACCAGAGAAATACTTCTGGCAATAAGGTCTTTCCCTGAGATGACTTCACAGAAGCAGTTAACTTAAACCTATTCGGCATGATATCTTTTTTTTTCTTTTTCAGAATGCTAACACGAATTTAGGAAAGGGCACAGCTATCACTTGGTGCTGTACAATATACAGAGAAGCAATGAAAAATACACACAAAACCCCGTTGTCCCCTTCACATTTATATATAATATATTCAACAAAAGTTTTATTTTCCCCCAAACTAACTACCATGATTAACAACACATCCAATGTAAACCATGGCTGTTTTGCTCTATACTCTATCCTAGGCCTAGCGGAAAGCTTGGCACATGGTAATATTAATAATTATTAAATTTAAGTGAACATTAGTTTAATATAGCAATGTTTCTGTTGCCTCTCTTCTTCGATTCTAATATTGTTCTTATTTGGAATTGGTCATTTTTACACCCACCCTAAAATATCCTGAGTACCTTTCTACACAAAAAACTAGAACTGACATTTAGGAGATCAACATATGACACATTTCCAACATTTCCATAATCAATTGTGAGACGTGTACACTAATCATTCTCTTTCCTTTATTAAGAAATTTTAGTCCTTACTGTTTCTACAGATCCTTTCAAAGCTCCACATTCTATAGCAAACCTGATTTGATGCCATTAATACGTGGCTTAAGTCATAACACTACTTTGGTACTAGGAGTAAGAAATGTTAGGAAAGTCAATTATAGTCATTTTTTAAAATTATTGTCATTACAGCTAGAAATACCACCAAAGATTTTAATATAAATGTCCTCTGCTCTTGGTGTTTCTTTACATATGGAGAAATGCCACTGCATTACTCCTTTAGCCTCTCTCTATTCCTTCATTTCTCCCGGTGAGGTGAAAGGGCTTAATCAGCTATTTTCCCTCTTTCTGGCAGCTTGTTGACAGAAAACATATATACTCTGTTCTTTCCCTCTACGTAGGAAGTTTCACAGAAACGGGTTCTCACACACATACACAGAGCTGTACCCTTGTATTGACCATACCTGAGCGGGCAAGTCTGACTAACTCTAGGATTCATATTAGAATGCTTGCCCATGGATATAAGCTAAATTCTCTGATATCATTTGATTGGTATTTGGCCTCGTGTCAGCTTTACTGCTTTCTCTTATTTCGCATCTGGTTTAGAATTTGGTTAGAAGACTGTTACTTACCAATCACTCTAAAAGAACCCAACAATATGAGACCATAACTGTCTTTTTTTTTAACAGAGATTTTCTTTTATCTTTCAAAAACATTATGCGGTATATTTAATTTCCTTACAAAAATTTTTAAAAAGTAATCTCTACACCCAAAGTGGGCTCAAACTCATGACCCTGGGACTAAGAGTCACATGCTCCACCAGCCAAGCACCCCCAATACTGTCTTTTAAACTGACTACAATGATTCAGTTTTGTGCCTAGTATTACTTAACTTAGAAGGTGCCATTTTTTAATGTGTCTGTGTACAAGTGTGCAGATACGCACATACATGTAAAGCTTTCTTGTTATCATTTAATGTACTAGGCTGCTTGTGACAAACCAGAAAAGGAACAGATGAAAAGCCAAATAATGTTGGAAAAACTGTTGTCTTGTGCATTTATATATAAACATACCCAGGTGATCAAACTGAAGACTCAGCGGTTCCTCTTTCATTTAGGTTCGAATTTAACAGTATATACACTGTGTAAATGCAGAAGGGGTTGAAAAAGTTATTCTGTGCAATGATAAAAGGGTAGAAAGTCTCAAATTTTGAAGATACTTCTCTAAATGGGCCCAATTTTAAGAAATGTCCTAAACTGAAAAAGAGTTATATTTTTTTCTGGAATTTCTTCTCCCAAAGTAGAAATCTATCCAAAAGATACACATTACTGTATTGCTTGATTCCTCTAAGTTTCCATTTCAAGAGCAATGCCTTTTGTCAATTAAACATCTCTGCTTACCAAGTACCAAATGATTCCAGAACTTACCACTGCTCTAATGTATTTAATTGCACCTATATAATTCCACTTAGTGAGTTATGAACAGGCCTCAGTTGAATCTTTAGATTTTGGGGTAATGCTACTGCGTATTATTTAAAAGCCTTCAAGAAGTTTAGCTATATAACCTTGCTCAGTAGCACTATTTTCTATTTCAATTTTAATCACTATTTCTATTTCAGTCTTCTACTGAAATCTTATTTGCTAGCACTTCATTTTTCTTTAGTCCTCTCAGAGATAGCTTCTTTCTCTCTCATTCCCTTCCTCCATCTCTCAATAAATGTTATCAAAATAAATCTTACAATTCTTATCCTTTATCAGTTTTAGGAATCTGTCACTTCAGACCAAACTTCCTTAAAAAGACCTGTAATAAGAGTACAAGTAGGAGTAATCACAAATGGGTCTTCATAATAACCAATAAAGTATAAAGAGGTTAAACCAGATCTTTTCCCAATTTCTCTTGCTTTTAATATTCTATAAGTAGATACAGAAACTATTTTCTTTCATGAATTTAGCAAGCACTCTAAAAGTTAAGATTTATTGTTTCTATATTTCTTCTTGATACATCATTTTCCTCCTTTTATAGAAAAATGTTAGATGCAAAGTACCCTAAGATAACTCTAATGTGGAGCAGCTAAATGAAGAGTATTTTCTAAATAGTTAAAACAGGAATAATAATAAAGACGTTTTATATCTTGCTTATTGTACTCAATGAATCATTTACCCAAAAAAGAACAAAATTTGAGATTTCCAAATTTCTTCCCAATCAGCAAAAATTCTAAAACTCCTCAGCAAAAAATAGAATAAGACCAAGGCTTAAGAGATTTCAGTTTCATATCACACTAATCAGCAAGTCACTTAACTCTTTTAGGATTTAGTTCTCTCATCTACAAAGTGATGAGCACTAAAGTGTCTTCAAACTCTAAAAGTCCATCCTGTCTTATTTGCACACAGCAACTTTTAAAATTTATCCAAAATAAACTAAGCATTTTAACAACCCAATTCTCTGAAATATAGGCTGAAATGAAAAGGCCACAAGGGGAAGTTAGTTCAAGTCAGAGCACTAATAAAAAGCAACAAAAATAATACAGTTAACCTTTGAACACAGGTTTGAACTGCTTGGGTCCACTTTTACATTACAGTGCTGTAAATATATTTTCTTTTCCTTAAGATTTTCTTATCTCTAGCTCTACTGTAAGAATGCAGCATATAATACATATAACACAAAATATGTGTTAACCAACTATGTTATAAGCAAATCTTCTCATCAACAGTAGGCTATGAGTAGTTATGTTTTGGGTTTGTCAAAAGTCATACATGGATTTTAAACTACGTGGGGGTCAGTGCTCATAATCCCCATGTTGTTTAAGGGCCAACTATAAAGGTTTCTGAATAACAACAGAGAAAAATATACTCACATTGTCAAAATGATAAATCAAGCAAAAACTAGATTTCAAAATTGGCATTTGCTTGACAGGATTCATCTTTATTTTGACTTGCAGTTAAGCCCAATAGCGTTCCTACTAACACTCTGTATGCCACATAGCACTGAGAAACTTTCCAAGTCTTGTCTGTATGTTCACATTGTTTTATACTTCAGATTTTCCTTCTAGATTTGGGACAGAAATTTTTATAAATGTTTCCTTGAGACAAACTGAAAATGACTATGGGGCAAACATATGATACTTTCCCATTATTTTTTACAATACATAATTGAGACTCCTACCTCATCCCCAAGATACCATATTAAGGAATGACTTGGGAAATGAAAGGGACTCAGTCAGAGAAAGTAAAAAAGACAGTTTCAAAATGCTACTCTCCGGGGCACCTGGGTGGCTCAGTGGGTTAAAGCCTCTGCCTTCGGCTCAGTTTATGATTCTAGAGTCCTGGGATTGAGCCCCATAACGGGGCTCTCTCCGCCTGCTTCCTCCTCTCTCTCCGCCTGCCTCTCTGCCTACTTGTGATCTCTATCTGTCAAATGAATAAATAAGATCTTAAAACAAATAAAAAAATTTTTTAAAATGCTACTCTCCTTTTGGCAAAAAATACCAACTTTAAAAAAACAAAACAAAAACACTGCAAAGCAGTTAATTCCATATGTTAAAAATTTTATATATTCTATATATTTATCTGTTTATAAAAAGAACTACTTTCCAAAAATATCATTTTAGTTTTCATAAAGCTACAGTAAATAACTTGAAATAAACTTTGAATATAGCACTGCATACATCTGTTCTATGACTAAGCACATTTTCATAATAGGAAACTGTATTTCTATATGACATAAACACCCTCAAATGAAATAAAGGTGAAAAATTAGTCTGGGCTATTCTTAACAAATATTTACATTTGTTTTTAAATTGCCTTCGTAGCTGAAACATGCATGCTTTCAGTGAAGGTCCTCTCCTCTCTCAGCATGCCTGACTTCAACCCACAGAAAGCACATCTGCCAGTACTTCTCTTGAAAACATTGTGAGCGGCTTCTACCCCACTCATCTGCTCCTCCCAGTGGTTAGGGGCTGACACTGACAGGACAATATGCCAATGACGAGTTACTGGGAGTCTGAAGTGGAAAAAATACCGAAAATCCATTCTCCCTTTTTATCTGTGATCAAGTGTAGAAGACACCATTCCCCCTTTTACCCTACTCTGTATTTTTTATTCCACCAAAGGCTCCATGTACAGATAACCATTCACTCCCTTCTAATCTGACAATTGGGTTATGTGTGGCAGGATAGTGAGGAAGTGGATGCTTAGTGACTTGGAAACTGCTCCACAGACTCAGCTCTTTTTATAAGTAGAATTCAAGTTCTAAATTCAGGGGTGGGAGAATGGAAATATTAATTCTGTCAAAGGATCCAAGCAATGCTCTATAGGACAGCTATTAGCAGAGAAGCCAGGTCTGGCCACTGTCCATCCAGAAATATAGCAAATGTTCCAAATTGCATTTGCTGGTGATCCTTCTTCATATATTTACTATCAACCAAACTTCTAATGATTAAAAAAAATAGTGATAATAAAACCAATTTGTAATACCAAAATTTTAAAAAAATCAGTGAAAGCACGTTCCAAAATCCTTTCCCATTTTTACTCATACATTTTCAGATTGTCTAATGCTAATGCTAATGCTAATGCTAATGCTAATAAAGCATAGCTTCATATTCAATTCTCAGACTGAGGTACTGCAATGTGATCATTCATATATCAGTATTTAGAGTACTGTTTTTGAAGATAATGAGGTCTAAAAAGACTTGTGGACTGGATTTTAGCCTATGACTTTCTTGTGCCCATGAACTATTAATAATAATCTGATTTAATCACTTTAATATGGGATATTCATAAACACTACACCTTAAAATAATTTTTTTTCCAAAAATCTAACAATATACTAGATGATTATTCTTCAAATTCCAATAATTAATCTTCAAAGTCATCTTTCCTATTCTGTCAGCTATTAGGTCTTTGAGGCAGGTCTATGCACCTGGCAAAGGGGAACCTGGTTTTTGACTTGGAATCAAACCATTCTTTGGATACAATTTAGATATACTAAGAAAATAATTGCAAACAACTCCCAGTTAAGCATTTCTCTTAAACAATAAACTCCAATTTCTAGGTGGAAACACGGACAAATAATTTATTTCACCACATTTCCAAATGGTTTAAGCTATTAAGAAGTACTTCAAAAGGCTAGAAAACCAAAAATATAAAATAAGCAACACAGAACATCAAGAAAATGTTTAAACCACAATGGAATTTATCAGACCCTTTCAAATTTACAACCAGCTGGGAAAAAGTTTTAACAAAGTTGGAAAGGACAAAGGAAAGAGAAAACAGTAGACTTTGAGAGGAAGGGGAGAGGTTTCTGAAAAGAGTAGAAAGGGAAACTTGGGAGAAACAAACTTGATCACAGTTTTTCCGAGCTTCAATCCCTACTTAAATGCAACTGGGTTCAAGCTGTTTTCAAATACGTCTGTCCAAGTTTTATGGTTTTCCTATCTTCTTCTTCCTCACTTTCAGGCTCTCAGGCTCTCAGATGTTAATTCTTGCTGCTATGATTATGCCTGTCATTAGCAGCTGGCCCACTCTACTTGAAGGGGACTCTGAACAACAAGGAAACTGAAGATAAAACTAAAGCTTTAGTAGCACTCTCCATATAATTGTCACTAGATTCTGAGGAACTGCCCATGAATTTTATGACACTCATTTAGATACAGATATTTTTTGCTTTCTCTATTTTTTTGGCTATGTTCCAGATATCTGAGGTTATCCCATAATGTCCTCTGAATAGGTGACGTATCTATATTCTAAAGTATTTAAAGTATGATACATTTTCTTCAAAATTCCTTTATATAGCAAGTACTACCAAATACAAAGATGAACCTACTTACAATCGACCTCTAAATTCAAGGATTAATTAGTTTGCAGATTTATAGCAAAAGAACTTTTGTTTTGATTCATTTCATTAAAAGGAAATCATTTTTAAAATTCATTTTCAGAATGGAGGGATGTAAGCCACCAAATGTTATCTTCTCAAGGAAGATTCTTCTACCTTCAAGTTCATAGAAAAATAATGAAATTAAAGTACTAGGTAGACACAAATGGATTATGAAGCCATCTTTCTAACACTAAAAAAGTTTACTACATAGTCCACAAAGACCAAGAAAGTAGTATCAAACTCAAATACTTAGTTGCTAAGATTACTACAGTATGTATTTTCCTAATTATAAAGCTCAAGTTGCCACTTTTCTCACACCATTTTTAAATATATTCTACATCAAAAAGAGATTTGATTTGATAATGTGGTAATCATTTAAAAATGACCCTAGTTAAAATAAAAATTAGAATCTAGAATTCAGAATCTCTTAAACACTAGGTTCTAGCTTAAAACATTAGCAGTCTTATTATTCTACTGTTTATACTTCATACCAAACATACCCTCCAAATAAGAACCTACATTTTCATATTTTGATAAAACATTAAAAAAAATTACACCAAACAGTGGGACGTTTAATACATTTAATAACCAATATCACTAGGTTACAGTGCTCATACGCATCAAGTGATGTTTTCCCAATCAGCTCAGAGAAAGAAAGAAATACAAAACTAGATTTTTAAGAATGTTAATAGCAGTATTAATCTTCTTTCCTTAGTCATGAAATATTTATAACAAAGGTATGACTCAAATAAAACACACAAGTACCCTTAAAATAAATGGCTAATAAGGATATAATTGTAAAGGAAAATAACTTGATCCATCCAAACAGAGCATTAAAGAGAAATTAAATAATTTGTGTATTACCCTGAAGACACATCCAGGTGTCTACTTTGGAATAAACGAATAGGTAAGCATTTTACTTAAGAAATAAAAGACTTTAGTATTAGAGATGACTTAATCCAAAATTGAAAGGGAAAACATCGTTTTTTAAAACAAGGCTCTCCTATTTAAGTGGTTAGTTTAGATTTTTTGGCTGATGTTTTAATACCTTTGAAAATTCTTCAGGTTCCTTTATATCTAATGACCGTGTTGCAAATTCTAATAGTTCTTCTGAGTTCTCCAAGGCATTATTACATTGACTGAGCTGACTCTAAAAAACAATAATAAATCTTTAAAATAAAATTTCCTATTTCCATTAGAACCTTAAATATATATTTTTAAAATGAACTTACAATTTTAATAGAAAAAACTGAACAAAAATATTTTAGAGAGCTATTAAAGTAACATATTCACTAGTCATATATGTAACAAATTTAACTATCTTAATATATTGTACTTAACATCTTTCCATAATTTGTTCAAAACAGTTTAATTGCATTCAGCTATAGATAAACTCATCCCTTAAAAAACAAAACAGAAAATAAAGCAATCATAAATAGTTCAGGTCAAATTAAACATTTTTCTCAATCAGGGCTGTCAGAAATTTATCAACTATTTTTTTAACCATAAACAATTTAAATTATCAAAATAGTCCATCTGCAGAAAACATCCTCTATAAATGAGGACTAGGTTTCTTGATGATATTTAACAAATAAAACTAAAGTTTATGAATCAAGTTAAAGGTATGTGCAGTTGAGCACAATTTTAGTAGTCCATTTATCATGTTACTCAAGTAATACATACTGCCATAAATGCTAATTTACAGTTTCCAAAATTGGATAACATAAGGAATCACAAATGTAAATGCTAAGATTTCAAAAAGAATAAAGAAGAACAAAAGACATAACTGTTGCAGTGATGTGCCCTGCCACTGTGATGTATTAATTTCACATACCAGTCTGTCTTAGTCAGTTCTCTGTCACTCTTTATCATCTGTGATCTAAAACTAAGCCAGTCGTGCAGAAATATTGTTAGTGATACCTTTAAACGAAGAAACAGATCTATTTCTAAGTTTTCTTAATGTACCCAAGATTCTTCTTCAGAATATTAATAGCTATTTATTACTATCTATTTCATATTCCAATCTACTTAGGTACCCCGTAAGATCGGCACTAAGGATAAACTATGGCTCATTTTATTGGTTTCTGGATGTGTCATATTTTTCCTTTGGAAAAGGAGAACAGTTTTGCCCTATCTTGGTGAACAATAGGTTTTCATGTGTTATTCTAAGAACCTAACCACAATTTCCTAAAAATACTATAAGTAAATTAAGTAAAGTATAGTGTCTTCCTAAAAATACTATAAGTAAACAAGTAAAAATTCCTATAAGTAAAATTTTTACAAGTTCCAAAGAATAATTAGCAAACCATCATTTGAAATATTCCATTTGTATAAGAGCTTTACAAAAAGTTTGAGCAAAATCACTGAGATGGTAGCTAATAATGGTAGCTAATAATGGTCTACACAGGGACGCCTGGGTGGCTCAGTTGGTTAAGCCACTGCCTTCAGCTCAGGTCATGATCCCGGGGTCCTGGGATCGAGTCCCACATCAGGCTCCTCGGTGGGGAGACTGCTTCTCTCTCTGCTTCTGCCTGCTTGTACACTGTCTCTCTCTCTCTGACAAATAAATAAATAAAATATTTTTTAAAAAATAATGGTCTACACAGGATCACTAGGGGACACTAAGTGAATGCAGTATTAAAATAAAAAATAACAAAAAGAATAAGGAATATATCTCAAGAAACTATTAAAGGGAAAGAACCCAATCTGAGGTCAAAATTTAAGATAAAATATCTTATTCTAAGAAAAGACTACAGGTGCACCTGAGTGGCTCAGTTGGTTAAGCATTTGCCTTTGGCTCAGGTTATGATCTCAGGGTCCTGGAATGAGCTCCATATCCTGGCTCCCTGCTCAGTGAGGTGTGTGCTTCTCCCTCGTCCTTTGTCCCTCCCCCTGCTGGTGCACTCTCTCTCTCTCTCAAATAAAATCTTTATATTAAAAAAAAAAAAAAAAGGAAAGAAAATGCTATAGATTTGCTTTCAAGTCAAGAGGGAAAGTTTAAGAAAAGGGTACAAAGGAATACAATTTAAAGACCAATAACTTGTCAGTTATTTAGAGTAACTGATAAAATTTTAATGAAAACAACATGCTATCAAGTTTGGAAACCCAAAAGAAGAACAGAGATGTTCTACTGTCTCCAACTAAAGAAGAAAATGGCACTGGTAGCCAAGTTGTGAATCCTTTTAATATTTGGTTTTTAAACTATCCCAATAAAGCCTTATGGTTTAAATTACCATTAGGGTGGTATCATCCTCCCTTTTCCTTTGAATCCTAACACAACAATGAATTTATTTCACTAAGCTTATAATTCAACAACTCAGTCTTACTTTATAGCCTATCTCTTCATCTCCCCTAGATCACTATTCCTATAAAAAAAAATTGCCAAAATTTTTGTGGCATTGAGAGGCAAGTATTAAGAGTTATAAAGGGCAACCGGATGTAAGATTTTTTTTTAAAAAGAAGAAAACAAAAACAATGGAATCACTGGAAAAAATGAAGATCTCAAGTGTTCAAACAGGAAGAGAAAATGGTCCTAACATCCTTGCAGTTACCAGTTTCAAAGAGCATCGTCTCACACCCATTAAGATGGCTACTACCAAAAAAATTTAAAACATGGATGAACAGGTGATGTTGGTCAAAAAGTACAAATTCCCAGTTATAAAATAAGTCCTGGGTGTATAATGTACAGCATGGTGAAAAGAATTATATTTTTTAAAAGTAATCTCTAGGCCCACTGTGGGGCTTGAACTCATGACCCAAAGATCAAGAGTCAAATGCTCTACCAAATGAGCCAGCCAGGTGCCCCTACAGTACTGTGTATTTAAACACTGCTAAGAAAGTAGAACTTAACTTATCAAACTCCACACCCACCTAACAAATAATCCAGTCAAGAAATGGGCAGTAGACATAAACAGAAAACCAATTAGCATCAGAGAAAGGCAAATCAAAACCACAATGAGATACCACCTCATACCACTCAAAATGGCTAAAATTAACAACTCAGCAAACAAAAGATGGTGAGGATGTGGAGAAAGCTCTGATGCTGTTGGTAGGAAAGCAAACTGGTGCAGTCACTCTGGAAAACAGTATGGAGGTTCCTCAAAAAGTTAAAAATAGAACTACTCTATGACCCAGCAATTGCACTACAAGGTATTTACCCCAAAGTGACAAATGTAGTGATGTGAAGGAGCTACATGCACCCAAAGGCTTGTAGCAGAAATGTCCACAAGAGTCAAACTATGGAAAAATCCCAGATGTCCATCAACAGAGGAGTGGATAAAGAGCATGTGGAATACTACTCAGTTATCAAAAACAATGAAACCTTGCCATCTGTAATGATGTGGATGGAACCAGAGGGTATTATGCTGAGTGAAATGTCAGTCAAAGACAAATACCATGTGATTTCACTCATATGTGGAATTGAAGAAACAAAACAGATGAACATGGGGAAGGAAGGAAAAATATAGTAAGATGAAAATCGAGAGAAGACAAATCATAAGGGACTCTTAACTATAGGAAACAAATTGAGAATTGCTGAAGGGGAAGTGAGTGGGGGAAAGGGATAATCAGGTGATGGGCATTAAGGAGGGTACCTGATGTAACTAGCACTGGGTGTTATCTGCGACTGATGAATCACTAAATTTTACCTCTGAAACTGATGAAAAAAATATATGACATAAAATTAAAAGCAGTAATTTGTGAACAGTCTCAGAAAAAAAAGATCTTCAAAGTTCTCATCACAAAAAAAAGTGTATAACTATGCATGGTGATGGATTCAATCAACTAGACACTCTGGTGGTCATTTTGCAATATGTATAAAAACTAAATTATTACACTGTACACCTAAAATGGACATAATGTTATAGGTCACATCGCCGTTTATTATTAAGATTTTATTTATTTATTTGAGAAAGAGCAAAAGTAAGAGAGATTATGGAGAGAGAGAAGCAGACTCACTGCTGAGTGGAAAGCCTGAAATAGGGCTCAATCCCAGGATCCTGAGACAATGACCTGAGCCACGATACTGAATAATTGCACCTCTATGAGGTATTTGGAATAATCAAAATCATGGAAACACACTGGTGGTTTGCCAGGTAGTGCGGTATGGGGGAAATAGGAAGTTGTTGTTCAATGGGGATAATTTCAATTTTAAAAGATAAAAAGTTCTAGAGATATGTTAAACAACAATGTCAACAGAGTTAACCCACTCCTGAACTGTACATTTAAAAATGATTACCGGGGGGGAAACACCTGGGTGGCTCAGTCATTTAAGCATCTGTCTTCAGCTCAGGTCATGATCCCAGGTCCTGGGATCGAGCCCCACATCAGGCTTGCTGCTCAGCAGAAAGCCTACTTCTCCCTCTCCCAATCCCCATGCTTGTGTTCTTTCTCACTGTGTCTCTCTCTGTCAAATAAATAAACAAAATCTTTAAATAAATAAATAAAATTTAAAAAATAAAAATTATTACAAGGGACGCCTGTATGGCTCAGTTGTTTAAGCATCTGCCTTCTGGCTCAGGTCATGATCCCAGGGTCCTCCCTGCCCAGCAGGGAGCCTGCTTCTCTCTCTCTGCCTGCACTGCCCCTGCTTTTGCGCTCTGACAAATAAGCAAATAAAATCTTAAGAAAAAAAAAGGCTACAAGGGTAAATCTTGGGTTTTTACCACAATTAAGAAAAAACAAGACTGGAGCACCTGGGTGGCTCAGTGGGTTAAGCCTCTGCCTTTGGCTCAGGTCATGATCTTAGGGTCCTGGGATCGAGCCCCACATTGGGCTCTCTGCTCAGTGGGGAGCCTGCTTCCCCCTCTCTCTCTGCCTGACTCTCTGCCTATGTGTGATGTCTGTCAAATAAGTAAATAAAATCTTAAAAAAAAAACCAAGATATATATAACCAAAACAAAGTTAATAATCATTTTCTATAAGATAAAAGTAGTTATTCACAGAAATTCACTGATTTTTTCCTGTCAGTAAATCAAGTATTAAATAGACTAAAATTGGGACGCCTGGGTGGCTCAGTTGGTTAAGCAGCTGCCTTCGGCTCAGGTCATGATCCCAGCGTCCTGGGATCGAGTCCCACATCGGGCTCCTTGCTCAGCAGGGAGCCTGCTTCTCCCTCTGCCTCTGCCTGCCATTCTGTCTGCCTGTGCTCGCTCTCTCCCCCTCTCTCTGATAAATAAATAAAATCTTTAAAAAATAATAATAAATAGACTAAAATTATTCATATTTAAATATGTTGTATGAACTCACCTGTAACTCTTGTGATTTACGAGCTTGTTCCTGTTTGATACTGTTAATCATACTTTCTTTCACCTCATCCAAAATAGAATATAAACTATCAAATTCTTCATCTAATTCTGAAAGTACGTTAGAAGAATTTTCCTGTTTAATAAACAAAACAATGATTATACTGGAGCTGTCAAACATTAGAAAACTAAAAGATATGCTTATCAAAGGAGAGAATATATTACAGTATAAACTACCCCAGGCAAAAATCATATAAACAACAAAATTCTAGTATGTGACATAGGCTTTAAAAACAGGTAAATCATAGAGGCTGGCTGCTAATGCCAACAGCACTATCTCCATTATGTTGAGTTAAACAGCTTTTTATAGACTGGCCCATATTCTTTTTAGCTTTTAGACACTGTTTCTGCAGGACAATGTGAAAGGTTGTTTAAAGGTTGCCAACTTGTCCAGACCTTCAGGTTCCAAGGCAGGCCCTAAGCCAGTAGTTCTCAACCTTTGTTGTGCATCAGAATCATCTATGATGCATTTTAATAAAATAATCAAGATTTTGATTCCATAACTGAAGAACAATATGTGCTAATTTTGTGAAATCTTAAAATATTTTAGGTTGTCTGAAGCAGTGTGTTTATATAAGATATACATAACTTAAAAGACCAAGCAATTCCTTACTGGACCTAAGAGATTTATCAAACACTGAATTTGAGTGCTCTAAGGAACCTCAGAAGTCATCTACTGACTAGAATTTGTAGTCAAACTACTAAATTTCAGGAATTAAAATACAGAAAAGTGACTTGCCCAAAGCCACACAACTAGTGATTAGAGGTAGAACCAATAAAGCATTTCAAGCCTGCTAACTTCCCAGTTCCTTACTGCCTCAATTAAGCACGATGCTGCTATTTCAACAATAACTTAAAATATCTGTGAAACCTCTAGATAAGCAATATCTACACTTGCAGCAATTATGAGACAGAAGAAACTATGTTAGGCATTTTTCAACTTAGATGAATCATTCAATAAAGAGAATTGGGCACTGGTTAAGAAAACTAATATGTATAACCTGCTGCAATAACATAAACCAAACTTTTGCTTATAATTTTTATAGAAGCCAGACTCATGTCACTGGAGTCTTACCAAAAGTGGTGTAAATCATTTTACTAATTGATTTACAGTGATAAAGAACAAGCTGCGGCAACAGAAATGTGCAGTCTGGTAGGCAAAGGACCTAAGTCAAATCTTGCATTAACTACTGAGTAACAGTGTGACCTTGGACAAGCCACTTAAATTTCTGGACCTCAGTTTACTCATCTGTAAAAAGAGAATGGACTAATCCTCAATAACCAATTGGTACATCCTCACAGTCTCTTGCCTACTACCTCTTATGCTCCCAACTCCAGCGACAAGACTGTAGTTAAATGCCCCCTCTATTTTTTTTTCTGGATTCTAAGGTAGAGTACTAATAATTTATTAATCAGAGAAATTGTTTGGACTAGCTCATGGTCTATTTTTCCAGATGTCAAATGTGATGATTCCCTTATATATAGATCAAGAGCCTTAACACAAGTAGCTTTGCTTATTTAAAGAAAGTGGACTCCTGGATTCACCAAATTTTCCAGTAAAATAGTTTGGGAAAGACAGTTAAGTGGTGAAGATCTTAATCAACTAACTTCAATTATTACAAATTCAGAAGTAAAGGAAATAAAAGGACTATAAGGTTTACCAGGCCAAGATACAGGCAATAACCTAGGTTCAAACAAAAACCATAGGGAAGGACTTACTCTCTACAAGTGTCCTATAAATCTTCTGTTTATTTTACCAAAAAATGACCACTAAATTCAGTAAGACATATTCATCAACATTTGATTATATACAGTATGGATTATCTGCCCAAAGCTGGGACCATTTCCTTAAGTATTCCTCTTCCTATTAGCACTTTTATTTTTTTACTTTTATTTTTACTTTCTTCCAGTTCTATATGCAAACTTCTTACCATCCACATTTTCCTTCCACTATTTATTATAAAAGAAATAGCTTCTCAGTACTCTGAAAAAATAGAATTTGCTCTTAATTAAAATTACAAAAGACAAATCTATAATGGAAAGGGTGAAACGCGAGCACTACAATATTCCCTACCAACTACTATAGCAAAGTTTTCTTCTTTCCTTACTATTTCTTTCCATTGATAATACAAAAAAAGGAAGGAAAACATTTTTATTTATCTACCATTTAAAAACCTTACTCTCAGGGCACGTGCCTGGGTGGCTCAGTTGGTTAAGCATCTGCCTTCAACTCAGGTCATGACCCCAGGGTCCTGAGATCAAGCCCCGCATCAGACTCCCTTCTCACCCAGGAGTCCGCTTCTCCCTCTCCTTCTGTCCCTCCCCTCCACCTGTGCGCATGCTCAAAACACATGCATTTAAATAAAGAAATAAGTAAAATAAAAACCTTACTCTCACCTCCTTTAATTTATAATCTAGAGTTGATATATTTATACTTTTGATCTGACCCAACAATCATTCATTGTGACACAGTACTGAAACATTTTTAAAAAGATTAATACCTGAACTCCCTTTAGTGTTTGATTTAGTGTATCAATAAAGTTCTGAATTTCATCATTTTTATTTGCCAGGGTTGAAATGATCCTTTGTAGAGCTTCCTAGGATTAAAACAAGAAAAACACGTAGCATCATGATATTTTTAATAAGAGAATTATAAACCCATAACAACTTTCTAAATAAACCATACATTATATAAGAGGAGATAAATTGCCAAAGGCCTATAATTACAAAAGATGGGATATGTATTTGTGCTATTTTACAAACCTTATTCCTAGTGTACAATTTAATCACCACCATACCATTCATATTGAAGATGATCAGTATTATTTAATACCAATAGTATTATTTTAGGTCATAGGACCAGGGCCAAGGAATAAAATCAAATCCTTAAATGCTGCAAAACAAATGGAGCTTTCTAATAGGATATGAGGGAGAAAAACAAAGAGGCACTAAAAGTTGACACTTTATTTATAAAAATAAAAAACATTTTAGAAACACAAAAGTAGATTAAAAAAAATCCATTTTGAGTTTATCTTTGTGTACGGTTTAAGAGAATGGTTGAGTTTCATTCTTCTACTTATAGCTGTCCAGTTTTCCCAGCACCATTTATTGAAGAGACTGTCTTTTTTCCACCGTATATTTTTTCCTGTTTTGTCAAAGATTATTTGACTATAGAGTTGAGGGTCCATATCTGGGCTCTCTACTCTGTTCCACTGGTCTATGTGTCTGTTTTTATGCCAGTACCATGCTGTCTTGGTGATCACAGCTTTGTAATAAAGCTTGAAATCAGGTAACGTGATGCCCCCAGCTTTATTTTTGTTTTTCAACATTTCCTTAGCGATTCGGGGTCTCTTCTGATTCCATACAAATTTTTGGATTATTAGCTCCAGCTCTTTGAAGAATACCGGTGGAATTTTGATCAGAATGGCATTAAAAGTATATATTGCTCTAGGCAGTATAGACATTTTAACAATGTTTATTCTTCCAATCCAAGAGCAGGGAATGGTCTTCCATCTTTTTGTGTCTTCTTCAATTTCTTTCATGAGTGTTCTGTAGTTCCTCAAGTACAGATCCTTTACCTCTTTGGTTAGGTTTATTCCCAGGTATCTTATGGTTCTTGGTGCTATAGTAAATGGAATCAATTCTCTAATTTCCCTTTCTGTATTTTCATTGTTAGTGTATAAGAAAGACACTGATTTCTGCACATTGACTTTGTATCCTGCCACGTTGCTGAATTGCTGTATGAGTCCTAGTAGTTTGGGGGTGGAGTCTTTTGGGTTTTCCATATAAAGAATCATGTCATCTGCGAATAGAGAGTTTGACTTCTTCATTGCCAATTTGGATACCTTTTATTTCTCTTTGTTGTCTGATTGCTGTTGCTAGGACTTCTAATACTATGTTGAACAAGAGTGGTGAAAGTGGGCATCCTTGTCTTGTTCCTGATCTCAATGGGAAGGCTGCATCAGAATCCTAGAGGAGAACATAGGCAGTAATCTCTTTGATATCAGCCACAGCGACTTCTTTAAAGATATGTCTCCAAAGGCAAAGGAAACAAAAGCCAAAATAAACTTTTAGGACTTCATCAAAATCAAAAGCTTCTGCACAGCAAAGGAAACAGTCAAGAAAACAAAGAAGCAACCCACAGAATGGGAGAAGATATTTGCAAATGACAGTACAGACAAAAGGTTCATATCCAGGTTCTATAATGAACTCCTCAAACTCAACACACACGAAACAGGCAAACATATCAAAAATGGGCAGAAGATATGAACAGACACTTCTCCAATCAAGACATATAAATGGCTATCAGACACATGAAAAAATGTTCATCATCACTAGCCCTCAGGGAGATTCAAATTAAAACCACATTGAGATATCACCTTACACCAGTTAGAATGGCCAAAATTAAGAAAACAGGAAACAACATGTGTTGGAGAGGATGTGGAGAAAGGGGAACCCTCTTCCACTGTTGGTGGGAATGCAAGTTGGTGCAGCCTCTTTGGAGAACACTGTGGAGATTCCTCAAGAAATTAAAAATAGAACTTCCCTATGATCCTGCCATTGCACTCCTGGGTATTTACCCCAAAGATACAGATGTTGTGAAAAGAAGGGCCATCTGTACCCCAATGTTTATAGCAGCAATGGCCACGGTCGCCAAACTATGGAGAGCACCGAATCCTAACTACTAGACTACCAGGGAGGTTCGCCAAACTATGGAAAGAACCAAGATGCCCTTCAACGGACAAATGGATAAGGAAGTTGTGGTCCATATACACTATGGAGTATTATGCCTCCATCAGAAAGGATGAATACCCAACTTTTGTAGCAACATGGACCGGACTGGAAGAGATAATGCTGAGTGAAATAAGTCAAGCAGAGAGAGTCAACTATCATACGGTTTCACTTATTTGTGGAGCATAACAAATATCATGGAAAACAAGGGGTGTTAGAGAGGAGAAGGGAGTTGGGGTAAATTGGAAGGGGAGGTGAATCACGAGAGACTATGGACTCTGAAAAACAATCTGAGGGGTTTGAAGTGGTGGGGGGGTGGGAGGTTGGGGTACCAGGTGGTGGGTATTATAGAGGGCACGGATTGCATGGAGCACTGGGTGTGGTGAAAAAATAATGAACACTGTTTTTCTGAAAATAAATAAATTAATTTAATTTAAAAAAACTGTAGCTAAAATTATAATATTCACTGCAATAGTTAGCAGATTCTATAAAACCATAAAAGTAATTTTAGTAGCAAATACCTCATACTTTTTGATAGTGCTTCCTATTTAAATAAAATCCTTGGTTATTTAATCTTCTCATACTCTCTCGTTCAGTGCTGTACAATAAGATATTCTGCTATGATGGACATATCCTATATAGACTGTCCAAATTGGCAATCAATAGCTATATGAAACTAATGAGCTCTTGAAATGTAGACAGAACTGAGGAACTGAGTTTACTGTTTTTAACTTTAGTTATTTTCACTTTTTATAGCCACGTGTGACAAGTACTGTCATACTGGACAGCATAAGTCTAGTTGTTCAGTAATTCTTCATGAGTAGTAATAGCAAAATCCATACAAGGTACTTGTACTCTCAGTAAAAATCAAATGCAAGTACTTCCACTTTATAATTTTCTCAGAAGCCCAAGCCTTGTTTCTCTAAATACTTACAAGTATAAATATTTTAATAATGTCCTACAAGACTTTATGATAAGTTCTTCTCAAAATATAATCCGATATCAATAAAGGGCTATATGTAAAGAGCTCCAAAAATAAAATGATAAAGGGAAAATATTTTAATAAGTATTCACAAGGCATTAGAGTAGTAAAAATTTAAAAGTAATCACAACAGCTCTCATTTAATTCTCACAAGAATCCCTGGAGATAAGGAGATATTAACATCATCCCTGAGGCTGCCTAGGGCTCTCTGCTGTATTCACTTACCTTTATTATTTCTTCCCATCCTCACTGCTGGTGGTATTTTATTGTTTTATTTTTTATTTGACAGACAGAGATCAAAAGTAGGCAGAGAGGCAGCCAGAGAGAGAGAGGAGGGAGCAGGCTCCCTGCCAAGCAGAGAGCCCAATGCGGAGCTTGATCCCAGGACCCTGAGATCATGACCTGAGCCAAAGGCAGAGGCTTTAACCCACTGAGCCACCCAGGCGCCCCTGCTGGTGGTATTTTGATACAATACAATGAAATTATGTCATGACAGATCAACATCAAGAGTTAGCTATTTATCCTGTTGGTGTTCTTCGCAGAAACAGGTGCACCAAGATTTGAACACAAAACAACTAGCAGAGGGGCAAAATGAAGCTGAGACTTGGGGCAGGAGTGGGCACAGTTCTAGGGGCAAGAATGGTAGTACAGAGATGCAGAAACAGAGGACAGATGACTTAAGAGTCTTTCAGTTATTCATCCAAGGTAGGTTCTATATATATTTAAAAACACAATGGAAGAGTAAAAGTGGTTCTGCACAATCACTGGGCTGTGTAGAGTAAGCTTCAGTCAAGACTGGGCTCCTTCTGGGACACAAGGCGGCTCAGTCAGTTGAGCATCTGACTAGATTTCAGCTCAGGTTATGATCTTGGGGTCATGAAATCAAGCCCCAGGTTGGGCTCAGTATGAGTCTGGGATTCTCTCTCCCCCTTTCCCTCTGCTCCCGATTCTTGCTCTCATTGCTTGCTATCTCCCTCTAAGATAAATAAATAAATCTTTAAAAAAGAAAAGAAGAGACTCTTCTTGGTAAATGGACTATACCTGCTTCCCTTTTTATCCCTCCTAATGGCAGGGCACATCTGTATGGTACAGATGAGAAAATGATAGAAACTGCTAGGAAAGTATAAATTATGCTCAGCCTACCTCCAAAATCCATGCTGTTTACCTCTTTAGAATACTGTCTCTAAGTCTAACTAATTTGCTCATCATATGAAATAGCCAGACAATAAATTATATATTCTTTTAAAATTTTGGTTTGCTAAGACTCTTTGTGACATATAAAATGGTCAAAATTCCCATAACAGAAAATCACTGCTTGAGGTTAAACTCTGTCCAGTACTAAGCATACTTGTGAACTTTAAGGTAAAAAAGAAGAGTCTTCTAGTAGAGATTTTTATCCCATAGAGTTAGGCCCAATGAATTCAACTCAATAACTAAATTTCAATCGCCAGGATATATGTGAATACAATAAACATTGAAGGAAATTTCACAAAGAAACTGTAGAGCATTGGTATGTAAAAAAGGTAGAACTAGTTCAGAGCCAAAACAAAACAAAACAAAAACAAAAAAAAAAACCCCAAAATCTCCCTAGTATAAAACAGCTTTCCACTTTCATTTTTTGGGATTTCTGTAGCAAAAATTCTTTGGAGATAGCTAAAGCCTATTTGTCTCAGCTAGGTAACCTCTAAGTCCAAACATTTTAATGAGAAACCTCCTACCATTTTAAAGCTATTCACTGGGTAGAGTTAAAAACATCTAAACGCTCTAAGGTTTATTAAGTTTTCAAGCTAAATTCTTTATACTTCTGAGAATTACCTACTTACTGGGGATGCCCCAGTGGCTTAGTTGGTTAAGCATCTGCCCTCAGTTCAGGTCATGATCACAGGAGGATTCAGCTTCTCCCTCTGCAACTCCCCCACTCATTCTCTTTCTCTCTCTCTCTCTCAAATAAATAAAATCTTTAAAAAAAAAAAGTTGGGGCGCCTGGGTGGCTCAGTGGGTTGAGCCACTGCCTTCGGCTCAGGTCATGATCTCAGGGTCCTGGGATCGAGCCCCGCATCGGGCTCGCTGCTCGGCGGGGAGCCTGCTTCCCTCTCTCTCTCTCTGCCTGCCTCTCCATCTACTTGTGATTTCTCTCTGTCAAATAAATAAATAAATAAAATCTTTAAAAAAAAAAAAAAAGTTACCCACTTACTGAAAGTCATTAGAGTCTGTTCTCACAGTAACGTTACAGGAAAGAATACAGCCTTTATCAATGCAACATTCAACAGGCATATAGCGAGGGCCAAACAGTAGCCACATCAAAAAAAGTAAAACAGGTGAAGTTAATTTGAATATTTTACTTAACCCAACTGATCCAAAATATTATCCCAACATGTAATCAAAATTTAACAATTACCAAATTCCTTTTTTCCTTCCTTTTTAGTACTAGGTCTTCAAAATTTGATGCGCATTTTACACTTACAGTACATCTCAATTCAAATGAGTCACATTTCCAGTGCCCAATAAGCAAATGGGACACAAAGCTACCATACTGGACAAAAAAGTCCATCCAAATAGTCCATATATTTCTAAGACTGGGATCAAGGCAAAGATCCTATATAGATCTGCTTAATTAATAAAAGCTTTCTTAATTTTTTCTCAGAATACCAGAATTTCTATATATGTTTACCATATGCTAGATTCCTGGAATTACAATAGCTGTTATTGAATATAAGCTAAAATGTTACAACCAAATTCCTTTACCAGAATTTCACTAATTTCTCAGTTTTTCTTTATGTAAATATTATCTTTCCATATTATTATACGAGAAAATATTATAATATTACCACTTCTCAAAAATAAACAAAACTCCAATGCATAAGCAACTTTCCCTTTGGGATCCCACTAATACCATAAGAGAAAGCTACTCTTCTCTCCTGTAAAACTTACACTGCTCATTAGTTTTGGTTGGAAAAAACTTAAACGTCCATATCAAGGCTGGTATCTGACAAAAACAAAGCTGCCCTGAAGACAGCTTATACAAACTTAAAGAATCACCAGGCTCCTTCGTGTACGGTATTGCTCCATACTTCCAAACTATAATACCCTGAGATTACAGTTAATCTTATGGTTAAGACTATTTTAAAAATCTAATGGTAAAGACTATTCTCCTTTAATTCATTCAAAATTCTGCTGTTACCAGAAAATGAAAAATGATCTTTCTTAATCTGTATTGGCGCATGAAGTGTTAATAGCAATATTTCTGGAAAGAAACCCTACTATCTGTGTAGTAAAGCTTTGGGGGTAATGGTATTCCATAGGAATTACCTAAGGCTTTAAAAACACCATTATCAGGGTACCTGGGTGGCTCAGTGGGTTAAAAATACCATACTCCCCCAGAAACTGGTGGGGAAGGAAAGGTCTTTAAAGGTTGATATAGTAGTTCAGGGGAACACCTTCTCATTCTTTGAAGAGAAAATGCTTTATCACTCACATTTTGCACTTCACTAGGAGTTCTAGTACAGACTGAGGGTCTACCACAGAACACCTACATAAAGGGCCCACATCCTAAGAAAGACAGCTTACCTTACTGCCAAAGTAACAAAGACTGAAGTCTGAGATTCTCAGGGTGGGGGTGTTACTTCAATCTCTAGATAGGGAGCACTTTGGAGCCTTTGCTATAATATAAACCACTGAGATGCTACACAAATAAACAAGACAGCTGTAGAGGGCTTTGGAGCCTCAGCATTTATGGTGACCTATATTTTAGCAGCTACCAAATATATTAGAAAACATGCCTGTAGTGGGACACCTGGGTGGCTCAGTGAGTTAAGTGTCTTCCTTCGGCTCAGGACGTGATCTCCAGCTCCTGGGACTGAGCCTCATATGGGGGCTCCTTGCTCTGCAGGGAGTCTGCTTCTCCCTCTCCCTCTGCCCCCGTCTTGAGCTCACTCTCTCACGTGCTTTCAATCTCATATAAACAAATAAAATCTTAAGAAAAAAAGAAAGAAAGAAAGAAAGAACATGGCTGCAGAAGAAGCAATCATCCAGATGACTACGAATCAGAACCCAAAGCAACCAATGTGACTTTGGTAGCTAATACAGATAAAGTGCTACCTCTACTGTAAGCTTTTCTAAGAAGAAAAAAGGGAGGTATCCTGAAAGTTTACAAGGACAGATTGCTGAAGGGCTCCAGAACCTCTGAAGCCACTTGCCCTTTAATCTGGAGAGAATGAGCAATTGCAAAAGACTAATTAAGAATTCACACTTAATATTCTCCTGTAGTGGAAGTTCTTCAGGAAGGGATGAGAAATAAATTATCAAGGGGACCAGGGCTTCAACCATTCTGGCCCTCAGAAGAACAGGGACTAGCTAGACTACAGGTGAAAATGAAATGAAGACAGAAAGAACTAAGGAACTTGGAGCTGAGCAGAACTGGAAAACAAATTACAAGTAACCAAAATATTTAAGTACCCAAACTTATAGAACTATAAAACCAAAAACTTATAAACTACAAAACTTATAAAAACTAAAGGATTAGGATTCCATGAACTGAGTTCTGAAACTTAACCCCAGCTTGTGTATGTGCTAAGAGGCTGAAGTTTCTATAGTGGAAGGACTTAGAGAAGAAGTATATATGGGGATTATGTGTACCTAATATAAGAGGTATGCAACAGGAGGCTAACTGAATAGGTATCAAATCCAACATAATTTTGTTAAAGTTTTTCTAAATATGGCAGGCAACATGCCAGGGAGGATATCTATACTCAGAAACTTAAAGAAAGAGACAGAAAATTAAAAGATACCATAATCCTTTTGAGTTTTCTATCCCAGTTTATCCCTTTTGGGCCTCCACAATTAATAGTTTTTATAACGGAGACACAGTAATGTTAAAGAAGTTGAGGAGGAAGCACAAAGCCAAAAGCTCCAAGGAATGTAATGTAAGCTGTGCACAATCAGTGCACCATTAGATACAGAGCCTCTCCTCTGAGCTCTAGACTGTTTTCATCCAACTGCTTACTTGGAATCTCCACTTGGATATCTCATAAGCATTTCAAAACTCAGAATCTCATAATGTCTCCTACTAAATCTGAGCCCTTCTCTAGTGTTCTTCTCTGCAAATGGCGATACTAACCGCAAAATCAGAAACCCAGGCCACCATCATTACACCCTCTCCTTTCATCTGTGCTCTATGTGTAATCACCAAGTCCTGAGGACTTTATCTCCTAAACAGTTCTATAATCATTACTAGTATCTTAGTACAAGTTAATATCATATCTGAACTTATACTCCTGTAAAACTTAACTGGCTTGTGATCCATTCTTTCTCCCCCAATAATCAGTTCTGTATACTGCAGCTAGAATATGATAGCATCACTCTTCCTGCTTAATAGTTGGTCTTCAATGGCTTTCCACTGGTCCTTGGATTAAAACTGAGAATCTTTAACATGACCTGTTAACATGATCTTACATAATCTATAAAACCCTGCATGATCTTTCTACTGCCTACCTCTCCTGCTTCAATTCACACCAGATTTCCTCTTCCTTGCCACAGTAGCCTTATTTCTAACATGCCTTGTTTCCCACCTGGGAACTCTCACACCTATCAGTTCCTCTGCCTATAAGCACTGTTCTAAAACATATACATGGGGACGCCTGGGTGGCTCAGTTGGTTAAGCAGCTGCCTTCGGCTCAGGTCATGATCCCAGCGTCCTGGGATCAAGTCCCACATCGGGCTCCTTGCTTGGCAGGGAGCCTGCTTCTCCCTCTGCCTCTGCCTACCACTCTGTCTGCCTGTGCTTGCTCTCGCTTCTCTCTCTATGACAAATAAATAAAATAAAAAATCTTTAAAAAAAAACCAAAACATATACATGATGTACCATTAAAAGAAGTTCCATCAAAAAAAAAAAAAAAAAGAAGAAGAAGTTCCATCATTAAGACAAGTTCCAAAAAGGTATTTATGAAATGAGCTCACTGTGATATATATTAGCCTCAGTTATTATCAAATCCTGATGATGGAGGAGGACATCTGCTCTGTGGGATTCTATCAATGAGAAAGGATGCCTACAAGGGTCTCAGATTTCACCTCAGACCTCCAGTATCTCTTTACCTTCCAATAAAATTATACTGTGCAAGACTTCTGCTGGGATGACTAAGAGTTCTAGGTGATACAGGTCTGAAGATATGCTTTGCCAAATATCAATTCTGCCAGATCACAGTAAAATATACAGGACATGAGTCTCCAAAGACATCGTGAGATTGCACAGGCAATCTCAGCCATTATTCTTTGGTCAAAAAGCACAGTTACCAGGATCTCAAAAACTGAGGACTGAGCCTGCCAATTACTTGACTAGGGAGATAAGCTAAGGTAAGTGTTATGCTAACAAAAACGAAAAAAAAGTAAGGAGGGGGGAGTATACACCCCAGCCAAGCACAACTGCAATCATTCCCATGGAATGGATCAAAAATCTAGGAGCTGGGATGTACAAAGCATGAGCCACCCTCTTCAAAGGAGCATAGCTTAATGTTATGCCTATAACATTAATCACAATAGTCACAATAAATCATGTGAAGTAAAAGCACAATAGTCGCTGAGCAAAACAATAAATAACACTTTTATACTAAGAGCCAAGCATCATTTTAAGCCCTTTACATATATTTATTTAATCTTCTCAAGAATCCTATGAAGTAGGACACTATTATTATCCCCATTTTCTTTTTTTTTTTTTTTAAGATTTTATTTATTTATTTGACAGAGAGAAATCACAAGTAGACAGAGAGACAGGCTGAGAGAGAGAGAGGGAAGCAGGCTCCCTGCTGAGCGGAGAGCCCAATGCGGGACTGGATCTCAGGACCCCGAGATCATGACCTGAGCCGAAGGCAGTGGCTTCACCCACTGAGCCACCCAGGCACCCTTATCCCCATTTTCTAATTTGAAAGCTGAGGTACAAAGAGGTTAAATGAGTGTGCCCATGATCTCAGTGCTAAAATGTGGCAGTCTGTGTTCAAATTAAGGCAGTCTGACTCCTGAGTCTGTGCTTTCAATTTTTACACTGTACTACCTGAAAATAAAGATCTGAGGTATATGGAAAGACTATCTAAGGGCACCAAAAAGACTAAGATTTTACCTCAAGATTGTAAAAACCAGAACAGTTCAACAGATTTTAACATGTACCACCCTGCCAGATCCAAGGTCAACAAAAACAGCTATTCTTACTGTAAATGTATCATCTTATAAGTGTTAACATGATGAATTCCAACGTTAGAAATGGCATGGTTCTCGGGACGCCTGGGTGGCTCAGTTGGTTAAGCAGCTGCCTTCAGCTCAGGTCATGATCCCAGCGTGCTGGGATCCAGTCCCACATCGGGCTCCTAGCTCAGCGGGGAGCCTGCTTCTCCCTCTGCCTCTGCCTGCCATTCTGTCTGCCTGTGCTCGCTCACTCTCCCTCTCTCTCTCTGATAAATAAATAAAATCTTTATTAAAAAAAAAAAGAAATGGCATGGTTCTACTGGTTTTAGCCTAATATATGTGAAGATGACAAATTTGAATGCTGAGTCTTAATTTTGCTACATCCAACAAAAAACTGCCAACTTGGGTTACTTACTTGAAAACTATCAGTGCAACCAGCCCCTGAAATTATGGTGCAGAAACTTCCTGTTCTTAGAACCAGTGACAGAAAACCATTATACCCAAGTTCATATGCTAGTCTCAATTGAGGCCCTCAATGACCATGTGCTCATAATTAGAGAAATACTCTATGTGTTTTCCACCAGCCACCTCCTCACATCAAGAGATTTCTGACTCAAACTCTACATTAGTATTCCAGACTGCTGAAATACACAAATCTAGAATCCACTGCAAATATTACTAGTCAATCTACAATTTAAGAGAGTCAAACTATTCTTACGGTCATTTCAGTAGTATTCATTAAGCACCTTCTACGTGCCAGGAACTGTGCTAAGCCATCATCATGGGGTGTCTTTTTAATCATCACACAGATTTTTTTTTTTTTTTTTTTTTTTTTTTTGACAGAGAGCAAGACAGCCAGAGAGGGAATACAAGCAGGGGGAGTGGGAGAGGAAGAAGCAGGCTTCGCATTGAGCAGGGAGCCTGATGCAAGCCTCGATCCCAGGATCCTGGGATCATGACCTAAGCCAAAGGCAGACCCTTAACAACTGAGCCACCCAGGCTCCCCACAACAGATTTTTTTAAAGTAGTATCAGTGAGGAGCCTGGGTGGCTCAGTAGGTTAAGCCTCTGCCTTCGGCTCAAGTCATTATGCCAAGGCCCTGGGATAGAACCCAGTATTGCTCAGCGGGGAGCCTGCTTCCTCCTCTCTCTCTCTCTCTCTCTGCCTGCCTCTCTGCCTACTTGTGATCTCTGTCAAATAAATAAAGTATTAAAAATAAATAAGTAAATAAATAAAAAGTAGTATCAATCTTTGCATTTTATGGTTGAAGAAAAGGAAGGTTAGAGAAGTTAAGAAAATTTCTTAGATCACACAACTATCAGGTAGCAGTCACAGTTCAAATCTAAGAAGGTGCCTGTAATTTTACACTACTTTAGGCTGCTTATACTGCCAGAATGTACAAAACAAGCATAAGGTTCTTGCAATCAGAGCAAAGGGACCAATGCAACCAGGAGAGAACCCTTCTGGAAAATATCCTAATGCCACCAGGAATGATGCCACTTGCATCATACCACACCATAGACTTTGAATTAAGTAATTAAGTAATAAGAGTTAAAATCCAGAAAGTTCTATCCAACTGATAAGCTATACAACCAGAATCTCACCAGCTCTCCATAGCGCTGGCAACACAAAGAAGAGTATTTGCTCAGATGTTATGTGAAGAGCTGAAAATGGAGAGTTATAGATTGCTGAGGAATTCAGGAATCTAATTACCACAAATAGCTAGATGGTAGAAAGCTATGCCCTCTCTTAACACTGAAACAGTTAGGAACACTACCTATTTACAAAGACAACTGAGGTGATCCAGAGAAAAAAATCTAATAAAAGACCTGGGAGGGAACTGTATCTTTCAATGTTGAGCCTAGCTGTAAGACATCAGGACAGAAGAAGTACTCTCCCACCTAGGATTTGAAGAAATATAACGAGTCACAAGCTAAAGAAGTCTTAGCCATGCACAGTGACCTCTAAACTGGTTGTTTCATTCAGTGAAGTCTAGGAAGCCAAAGAAACCAGAGGTCCCACCACCTAACTGAGGGAGGTGCAATGGGAATGAAGATAAGGGTGCACTCAGGTTCTGCTGGTGGCAGTATAAACTAACAACCCTACTGAAGGGCAACTTGGCAATACATACCAAAGATTTTTAAAAGTTTAGACACATTGGGGCACCTGGGTGGCTCAGTGGGTTAAAGCCTCTGCCTTCAGCTCGGGTCATGATCCCAGGGTGCTAGGATCGAGCCCCGAATCGGGCTCTCTGCTCAGCGGGGAGTCTGCTTCCTCTTTCCTCTCTCTCTCTCCTCTCTGCCTGCCTCTCTGCCTACTTGTGATCTCTGTCAAATTAAAAAAAAAAAATAAAAACTTATTAAAAAAGTTTAGACACATTGACTCAATAAATCCATTTCTACTAATTTTTCTTTTTTTTTTTTTAAGATTTTATTTATTTATTTGACAGACAGAGACCACAAGTAGGCAGAGAGGCAGGCAGAGAGAGAGAGGAGGAAGCAGGCTCCCCATTGAGCAGAGAGCACGATGCAGGGCTCGATCCCAGGACCCTGGGATCATGACCCAAGCTGAAGGCAGCGGCTTAACCACTGAGCCACCCAGGCGCCCCTCTACTAATTTTTTCTAAGTAAATAATTAAAGGTATAAGCAGAGACTTGGCTACAAGATGTTCATCCAACACCAGAAGGTTGGGACCAACATAAATATACAATAAGAAGCACTGATTAAAAATCAATGCATCCACACAAAGAATTCTTCACTAAGTATAGAATAAAACTAACATGATAAAAGATTTATAATATATTAAGTGAAAGGCAAACTATAAAGCAGTATTACCATGGCATGATACTATAATTTTTTTAAGTTTCTATATGCATTAAAAAATTGAAATGTAATACATACAAATATTAAAACAGGTTACATCTGAGTAGGAGGGTTATGGGTGATTTTCATTTATCTATATTTCCTATTTTCCTACAATAAGCTTGTATTACTTATATTTATAATGTAACAAAAGTACACCGACTGGCTGTGCTAACAACACCTTGTTATAAATTAGCTCAAAATATAATTAGCTATCAATCAATAAGTATCGATAACTAAGACCAGATTCAAACAGAACCTTATGGCTAGAAAGAGTACCAACTGAGTACCAACAAAAAGAGAGGTGGAGATAAAATCTACCATCTTTAAAATACTGTCAACCCTAGGCTGGAGTAGATTATTTATCACCATGGCAAACATTCAGTATATGTTTACTGCATGAATAATCCTGCTTCCATTCAGCCAGGCATTGCAAAGAAGCACAGTGTTAAAATTAAAATGAACGAGTGAATGAATGAATGAAAAAAAGAGCGAGCAGGAGGGAGGTGGGAGGGCACGAGGGCAGTGGGAGACAGAGAGGAAGGAAGGATGAATCTGCTTCACCATCGACTTCTGAACTGCCTGGTTCTGGGTTAGAACTGCACCAGTGTACTTATAAATGGATTTTTTACAGTTAAGTACTGTAAATATATTTTCCCTTTCTTATAACTTTCTTAACATTTTCTTTTCTCTAGCTTACTTTATTATAAGAATACAACATATGGGGGCACCTGGGTGGCTCAGTGGTTGAAGCCTCTGCCTTTGACTCAGGTCATGATTTCAGGGTCCTAGGATGGAGCCCCACATCTGGCTCACTCTCAGCTGGGAGCCTGGTCTCCCCCCAACCCCGCCCACCTGCCTCTCTGCCTGCTTGTGATTTCTGTCTGTCAAATAAATAAATAAAATCTTAAAAAAATTAAAAAGAATACAACATATGATACATATACAAAATGTATGCCAAATGACTGTTTATCGTATCCATAGGCTTCCAGTTTACTTTTTCAGTCAAAAGTAGGCTATTAAGGGGCACCTGGGTGGCTCAGTGGGTTAAGCCTCTGCCTTTGGCTCAGGTCATGATCCCAGGGTTCTGGGATAGAGCCCCCCATCAGGCTCTCTGCTCGGTGGGGAGCCTGCTTCCCCACCACCACCACCTCTCTGCCTACTTGTGATCTCTCTCTCTGTCAAATAAATAAAATCTTTTAAAAAAGAGGAAAAAGAAAAAAAGTAGGCTATTAGTAGTTAAGTTTTGAGGGAGTCAAAAGTTATATGCATATTCTCAACTGTGTCAGGGGCACGTCAGCACACCTAATTCCTGTGTTGTTCAAGGGTCAACTTGTTATTTCCAATTTTTTTAAACCGCCAAGTTCAATTCAAAAATGAACACATCTGTATTTAAATATAGTGATCAAGAGTATGTCAGTATGGTCCTTTAAAGAGGGTATCTTATGCCTGTACATCCCAGATTACTTTGATCCATTCCATGGGAATGACTGCAGTTGCGTTTGGATAGGGTATATAAAACTCAACGTATACTTTCCTGTTCACAGCTCTACTTTAGAGAGCTAAGACCCTCCTTCAAAAACAAAAAAAGAGCAGGAGAGGGGATACAGACACACAGACACACACACACACAAAAAAATGGTATCAGGGCATCAAGGCAGACCAAATTCCAGGGTTTTACATTAATCATGTTCTATTACTTTCTATCAATGGTTTTCCCTAGATTTAATTAGCTTCTTTTAAAAAACAAACAAACAAACAAACAAACAATTTTATAGGAGCACGAGCACCAGAATGGCTCTGTGGGTTAAGCATCTACCTTCAGCTCAGGTCATGATCTCAGAGTTCTGGGATCCAGCCCAAGGTTAAGCTCCTTTCTCAGCAGGGACTCTGCTTTTTCCTCTCACTCTGCCCCTCCCCATGCTCATATGCACATGCAGGAGTGGACTCTCTCTCTCTCAGAGAAATAAGCAAGTCTTTTTTTTTTTTTTAAGATTTATTTATTTGACAGAGAGAGATTACAAGTAGGCAGAGAGGCAGGCAGAGAGAGAGAGGAGGAAGCAGGCTCCCTGCTGAGCAGAGAGCCCGATGCGGGACTCGATCCCAGGACCCTGAGATCATGACCTGAGCCGAAGGCAGCGGCTTAACCCACTGAGCCACCCAGGCGCCCAGAAATAAGCAAATCTTTAAAAAAAAGTACATAAGAACAAAAAGCGACCCAATAGGGATTCATTCCTATTAACATCCCAAATTTTAAATTAATCATATCACCATTAAAGACAAAGGATTCAGGAAAGAAGAGTGGTAATGAAAAAAGCTTGGGTCGTGAAGAAAGATAGGGCTTAAATGCAGACTATCAGTTGCTAGCTGTGCAACCCTAAAGAAGTCAGTTAGCTTCTGAGTTTGGTTTTCTATATAGATGTGCAACTGGAGTAAGTTATCGTGAGAGTTTAAAGCAATCTAACACAATAGTAGATGCAGAACAATACTCAAATTTCATTTTTCTTTCTTTTCTTCGGGAAATATATTTTTTTGACTGAGAAGAGGAAGTAATTTTGGAACATGAAAATGGCTGACTGTCTGGATATGGAGGTCTCTGAACTGCTAAGGAACAATATAGGAAAAGAAGAGCTAATACCAGCGTGGAGGAGGAAACTGGGATAAGGAAGCCATGTGGAGACCACTACTTGCTACAGCCTGTCATGCTTTAAAACTCCCCCTACTCAGTTCAATCTCCCCAACCTACATTTGTCCCCTCTTGCAAAGTCAACCCTCACCTTCTACTTTCCAAATAGCAAGTAAAGAAAATGCAGGAAAAAGTAGGATAAACCCAACATTTTACAATGTATGCTCTTAACAACATCCCTCCCCTGGGCTGGCCCTTCCTTTCCACCTTTATTATTCCTACAGCATGTACCTTTCCTAGAAACAGCAACCCCTATGAATACAAATGATCTCCTTTCCAAAACCTTAAACTATCAAATTCTAAGGGCCAAGATTCTAGAAAGGTATAAATGTCTGTTGTTTCCTTGGTTTCTTTGAACATACGCATTTATTCAGGTACAGAAACCTTTGGGATTTTATCTTAAAACCACTTAAGGACATAATCAAAAGGTTTGAGTATCAAACAAAGCCACCTATCTATAACACATCCTGTTCGCAAAAGTGTCCCAGAAACTCGATATGAACAAAATCCTTCTGTTTATTTCTAGGAGATAATACTGTGGTTTTCTGTATCCAACAGTATGCCTTACACACCCAAGGCAATTATGTTTTCTTCCTCTACTCAAACAGAGCATCTGTTGCTAACACAACACTGAAGTCCAAGTTATTTTCACAGACAAAAAAGCAGCTGGTCAAGCTAGTCCATCTGCTGACTAGCCACCATCAAGCTTCTGTAAGACTGTCCAGTTAACTTAACTCCTATTGTCAGGCTGCATGAGTCACAACTCCCAATCCTCTTTCAATTAGGATTCAACAACTCTTTTTTGACACCACCATTTGAAATCACTTATTACAGACACAAAAACAGAAAAACGTATTTTAAAACTCAAGGACAAAGGTTAAAAATGGTAGATTGGATTAGAAAAATAGTTACACAAATTATCAACAAAAGGAAAAAGTTATTTTGAAGTTGGGATTATGAAATTCATAACAATAGCCAGCAGTACTCAATGTGGGCTAAGCACCAAGGATTTTTAAAAACTAACATGATCTTCTCAATAACCTTCTGATGTAAGTACAATTGTTACCTCTCTTCTATAGATGAGAAAATAGAGACACATAGCGAACTACCCAAGTTCATTCAGCTCATAGTTGGTAGTAATACTGGAGACCTGGCTCCAAAGCCATCCTCTTTTTAATAATTTAAAGCCCAAATCCCAATTATTTACTAACAGGTGTATATATTCAAGCCATCCTCACCATTTGCCACTTGTAGTACCTCACCATTTTCCTTACAATGACTAACGTATCATAGCTGCTACTATTTTCATTATAACATGTTATTTTATTTTTTCTGTTTATTTGAGAGAGAGTGTGTGTGCGTGAGAGAGAGCAGGAGCGCGACCGAGAGCACAAGCAGAGGGGAGGGGTAGGGGGAGCTGTAGACTCTCCAGTGGACCAAGGAGCCCGATGAGGGGCTCAGTCCCAGGAGCCCAGGATCATGATCTGAGCCAAAGGCCAAAGGTAGACCCTTAACCGACTGAGCCACCCAGGTGCCTGTCATTATAACATTTTATAACATGGAAGAATAATCACACCTGAGGTGTAATACTTACTTAAAGAGAAATACACAGTTCATTATTAGTTGAGGTATAGAACTGATTCTGCAGTAATTCATGAGAAAAAAATGCTGAAATTCATAGCAATAAATCGGTTATAAGCATTCACACCCGATACTTGTTTTAAGCTATAAAAGAAAATAGTTTTTTATTAGAAATATTATTTGATACCAACAAATGAAATGAAATTCAGCACCTTTTCTAACACTGAGAAGTGAAATTTCAAAGTTATCACAAAGAACAACTAATTCCTTGCTACCTCTGGGGAAACCGCTGGCAGTACTTGTAGCTACTCAAAAACATCATTTGGGGGGCGCCTGGGTGGCTCAGTAGGTTAAGCGGCTGCCTTCGGCTCAGGTCATGATCCCACCGTCCTGGATGGAGCCCCCCATCCGGCTCCCTGCTCAGCAGAGAGCCTGCTTCTCCCACTCCCTCTCCCTACTTGTGATCTCTCTGTCAAATAAATAAATAAAATCTTAAACAAACAAACAAACAAACAACCATTTGGAATGAGACCAAATAAGTTCAAGTCTTAGCCTAGAGCTAGTGGTAGGACCTTGCAGGACCTACAGATTCCAACTCAAGCCCTTATTGAAGTGAGGGATAATGCGTGCCCTGGCAAAATAAAGATGATCCATATTAAAATACTCTTTAAAATTCCATTTTAAAACACATAGAGTACTTTAGTACTTTGTAAACTTTAAAACACCTTGTTTTCATAACGAATTATTTCACCTGATTTTTACACTAACTCTATAAAATATTCTTACTTCCAATGCATAAACAAGGAAATAGATTAATCCCAGTTAAGAGATTTGCTCCGTATCACAGAACCAGTAAACAGCACCATGGAACCCGGGTCTCTGCCCTGAATTAACATCCATTCACCTACCATATGACTTTTACCTAAAAAGTTTAATAAGTTAAATAAGTTTTAAAAAAGTTAAATAAGCAGTGAAATGTTTTACAAATTAAGGCAAAGATGTTTCAAACATATATATTCCAAGTAAACAAAATGTTAATTTTTTACAGATGTCTAATAGTCATGGAAATGAAAACTGAGTATACCCAGCTGAGTTTCAAGATGCATGCATACAATTAAAACTAAATCATATGCACTTTAGTAAAATACTATAACAGTCAATGCTTCAAACACCACTACACGATTTTCCCGTGGCCTCCCTGGCCCCCGCCGTGCTCCTTGAGGCGGTGAATCCAAGCAAAGTTTGAGAAAACATTGTTCTAGTAAGTTTTTCCAGTGCTTTCCATCTAAGAATAGAACAGAATGGCCTCTTGGATATGCCCTTGTTTTCCCTGCTACATTATTAATAACACTTGTCCTCGCCTCCCATACTATCCTATACTTCAATTACTATCCTCTAACAAAGAGAACAGGATGGTTATTTCTATACAGAGATTATGCCTGAAGATCAATAATTCTAACTGTATTCAAAACATTGGCTATGTTCTCGAAAACGGGGTTTTTTTTTTCCCCCCCTTAATTGAAATTACTAGTCTTCTCTTTAACTTGTCCGGAAAGCATGCACGGGCCACAACAACCATTAAGGTAACTAACTGTGAGAGCAAGAAACGGGTCGCAGACGGTGGGCCGGCGAGCTCTCCTTCCCAGATCAGCTACAACTCAACACCAAGACCTGCCTCCGAACCGGTCCCGAGGCGGGTGGGAGCGGGGGGCGCGGTCCTAGGGAGACTGGGTTCCCGACCTACAGCAGGTCGCATTGTGCCAAGAAAGCAGGCTGAGTCGAGGAAGCAGCCTCAGCTTCGGCGTCCGCAGGTAGTAGACCCCGCGCGCCTCGGCTTCTGCTAAGGAGGGATTAAACCCGCGCTCGCAGGCGGGGAGGCTCGAGAAGCAAAGGCGGCCTAGAGCGCGGCAGGAAATCACTGGGAAATGGGGACAGCTCCCTTCTTCCCCTCAGGAGCCAGGGCCCAGGGCCAAAGGCCAGCTTGGGTCACCGGGCGCGGTCCCCGCAGCCCGGCGAGCGCCGCGGGAGGAGGGAGGGTGGGGGCCGGCAGCCTCGCCCTCGGCCGCCGCAGCCCAGCCTGGCCTGGTCAGCCCCGCGCGCCCACCGCCCACCCGGCCCCGGGCGCCCCAGACATCCATCCCCGCCAACGTCTGCGGCCCCGCGCCTCCTTCCCCCCACTTACTTTCTGGGAGTCCATGGCCAGGGGCTAGACCCGTTGGGCCCGAAACCGCGTCGAAGAATCGTGCGGCGAGGCGGACGGAAATCGGGCACGCCAACGCTGTCCCCACGGGCCCCGCTCTCCTCCACCGCCGCCTCAGCTTCAAGCTCAGCCTCAGCCTGCAGCGGCGCCGCCCGGCCCCGCCCGGTCCGCGCCCAGCCAGAGCGCGCGCCACCGTCGCGCCGCGGTTGCCGGGGTGAAAGGGCGGCCCGCAGGAGGGAGGGCGCCCGGAGCACCGTGCGCATGCGCACTGCCGCGAGACGGGATGGGGCGGAGGGTGGCCAGGGCTGGGTAGGAGGGGCAGTGCTAACCTCCTAGCGCCGCGGGTCCACAGACCGAGGCTTTCCTTCCTTCCCGCATCCTTTTTCCCCCAGCACGCGCTCTCTCTGCAGGTCTTGGAATGGACCACTGGGTATCCAGCAGCCGGGCCCGTGGGGTGGGCAGGGGAAGGAAAGCTCTGACCCTCGAGAGAGCCCCCTCTCCGCTCTGCACGCATCTGAAGCACCCCCGACACTGGCTGTCCAGGAGCAGCCAGGCTAGACCAGGCCCGCTGTCTGGTGACAAGGAAAGGGCTGGGATGGAGGATGTAGTGGAAGCATGGGAAAGGCCTGTAGGGACATTGGCAGAAACCTCGGTAGACCGTGGAGCCTAGTAGACCTTCCCCAGAGAGCCCTCCTGGGGATCGCGCTGTGATTCTGGCCAAGTCACTCTCCCTGGGCCTATTTCGTCTTCCTTAAAATAAGAGCAGTAATGCTGACTTTGCAGAGCAGAGCATTGTTAGGATAAAATAACGTATTTGAAGTGCCCGGTACATAATTAATGGCCAGTAAGTTACAGTTGTTGGTGGGGGGCTAGAACCTGTTCAGTCTGGCCTGAAGGGACCATGAAAACTATAGAAACTTAGGGGAGGTAGGCTTGAAAAGGTTCTTCCTCAAGCAGAAAGGCCTCAGTCCACCATTTGGATGACTCTGGAGAGGCTCAGAAGAGTTCCAACCAGGCAATCACGCACGATGAATGAACACAAGGAAAATAATATATATTGAGCACCTATTAGGTACCAGTTCTCTGAACCTGGGAATTCAGCTGTGACAGGGCCCTGCTCTTACAGTCTAGTATAGGAGGCAGAAGAAAAAAAGTGTCTATCTATCTATATAGTAAACTAATGTAAATACACACAGTGGTAGGGGCACTATAATATATATATATTTGCATATATGTGTGTATATATATGTATGTATGTAGATATATGGCAGTTAGAGGCACTATAAAGAAAAATTACATGGGGTAAATGGACTCGGAGAATTGTGAGGGCTTCATTTTCCATAAGAAGGTCAGGGAAGGCCTCCAAAGAGACCTTACTGAACTGAGAGAATGAGGCATACAAAGATCTGGGGAAGAGCATTCTAGATAGAAGGAACAGCAAATGCAAAGACCCCAAGAGGGCATGAGCTCTATTTAAGAAATCAGCATTTATCCTACAAGTCTGTAATTGTCTCTATACTGTGACTTCCATGAGGGTCAAAATTTCTTTTCCTCATATCTGCATCCCCAGCACAGGGCCTGCCATCTATGCACTCAATAAATTCTTTTTTTTTTTTTTGTACTGGACAGACATGTACAAGAAACAGAACAAAGGGCACAAAAGGAAAACAGGGACTTGGTTCAAGCTGGGTGGACAGTGCTTGAAGGCCAGGGTCCAGGGTGTGCCTATATGCACAGTTTTGCTCCTGCAGCTGAAAGGAATAATGGCATGCAAACTTGCAGAGAGCTGTCTCTTGGTATCAAGGGAAAGGAGCCTCCTATCCAAGCCACCCTGATTCCATGCGGAGCGGTGGACAGCCAAGCACCAGCCTCTAGGGCAGGCCTGCAAGCATGGAGGCCCTTCTCCACACTGGGTACTCACTGCAGCTGAGTCAGGGAGAAATGCAGCCTAGGGACTGCAGAACATTAGAGGTCAAACCGCATGACTGAGTGCCCGAGCCCTGTCCCTACCTTCTGCTGTGGGACACATCACTAAGGGGGAGAAATGGTATTTAGGGCTGTCCCCAGTTCTCTTGCTGCAAGGACTTTACTTCAGAGAGAAACCCCTGCACACTTTATGACTGATAGGTATAACCACAGGAGGAGATAGAAAGAGGCTTTGGAGACAGTAAGTCGCCGCTGAAATGTGATCGCCAGAATACTGTCACAGGTCACTTCCCAGGAGCTCACTCCTGGCTTCTTGCCTCCTTACTCATCCAGCTCTTTCCCTGCAGCCCAGCCAGGAGCCTGCAGCTTTGGACAAGTGCTCTGCCCCATTTGACTTCTGCCCTTGCGTGATCTCTCTTTCTTCAGGCAGGCTGACTTCCCTGGCCAGCTCACCCAGGCCTTCTGCTTGCCCTGGTTGCTCTCTCTTCTGGCTGTGATTTCTGTCTTTCCCCACCTATCCACACTCTCTGGCGGCAGTGCTCACCTGGCTGGGCTCTCAGTCAACACCCCCACCCCACTCCTGCTGCTATGCCTTTTCTGTACTTAACTTTTCACCGCCAAGTCAGTTTGGAAATTTTCAGAAAGCAAAGCCGCTGTTCTCAAATGTAATCCCCAGGCCAGCTGCATCAGCACCACCTGGGAACTTGCTAGAAGGGCAAATTCTCAACCTTCATCCCCAGACTAACTAAATTGGAATCTCTGGCAGGAAGGTCCAGAGAAACTGTGTTTTGACAAATCCTCCAAGTGACTGATGTACACTAGAGCTTCAGAACCAATGAACTAAGAGAAAGCAAATTGTTTAAAAAAAATAAAAATAAAAAAAACAAGCAACTACAGAGGCATTAAAAGCAATGTTCTAACCCTTAGGTTTCTAATTCTGAGATAGAAATCTACTCATAGGTATTTATTTTATGGCGGTTCCTGGGCCTCCAGGAATGTCTTTCCGAGGGAACATCAAGCTAGAATAAGCTCAGGATTGGCACTGCTGATATGAAGAGTCTGGCAAAATTGTCTCTTTCAGAACCAGGTTCTCTCTCCTCTCTTGCCAGGTGTTGCTCCCGCACCCTAAACACCCTCCCCCGTCTCTTGGGAGAGAACATTCCTTCCCTTAAGTATCGCCAACACTGTTCCCCTTTGGGAGTAGGTGTAGGGCCAGAGGCCTGGAGTCAGCAGTCTGAATTTAAATCCTGACCCTGGCGCCTACCAGCAGTGTAGCCTGCAGTGGGTCTTTCCTCTAGATCAGCCTCAATTTCCTCATCCGGAGCAGTGATCATGATCACAGTCATTCCCAGTTTTGGTGGTTGTGAGGATTAAGGAGATTACATATGCAAAGCGCTGAGCTTAGTACACATTTAACGAATGATAGCTGTTACTATTATTACTCCCTCGTACATCATATCCTCCTGTGTCACCCTTGGATGGCCTTTATCACCGCTTGGTCTTTGGGGGCTTAGAAGTCCTACTGTCACCCCAACTCCCATTTTCATTGTTATCCTGGTTTCTCTGAAGCATAATCACTGGCCAGATACTGCTCTTTGTTGAAGCCCTAGATCTCCACCTATTTCTCCCTGGTAATATCGGGCCTGATCTCAGCATACACCACCTCACCCAGGAAAACCATGGGTTTCTCTATGCCTCAGTGTCTTCCATTGTGAACGAGGCATCATAACAATACCACCTGTGGGGGGTTTGAGTTGATGAAACAGGATAATTCATATTAAGAGTTTAGCAGTCCCTGTCATGTAGGAAGTATTCAAAAAATATTAGCTATCCTCTCTTCCCAATCTTAGAAACCTAATTCTTCTTTTTCCCCTGCCTCCTTCTCACTAAAACAGACTCAACCGAAAGTTCTGGAAGCCCCTTGAACTCCGAGTACTAATTTCTGATCCTAGGAACTCCTTTTAGACATTTATGCTCTCTGGGAAGAAAAGGATGATCCTGGTCTGCTGTGGTCTAGCTCCGTAGTTGGAGAGCTCTAAGCAAAATGGGCAGCAATCAGTGCACACCAACATGACAGAGGGCCTGGAAACCGTGAGACGAGACACAATGAAAAGTGCCTATGAGTATTTAGCCTGGAAAGGAAAAGTTTCTCATGTCAGAGAGGACGTGATCATTGGCTTCAAATCTCTCTAGGGCTGTGGTGTGGAAGAGGCCAGTGACTTGTTCTCTAATATCCTACCAATAGAATTAGACCCGATGAGTGGAAGCTACTAGAAGATGCATTTCCGGTCAACAAAAAGTCCAGCTTCCTAACAGCCATACAGAGCTGGAATGGACTTGGGTGGCGGGTCCCTGTCTGTGGAGGTGTCCAAGCAGGGGCTAAGCATGTGCCTGGCAGAGCTTTCCTAGGGGATCAGGCAGTGGAAGGGTAGATGGCAGAGATCACTTTTAACATCTTTCTGAACCCTGAGGTGCTGTCATGCTGCAAACTCGAAGCCAGTAATGATTCGTTCCCTTTCTGACTCAGCTTTGCAATTGTACTCACCTCTGGAATGTGCTCTGTATCCCTTCTCCCCACCCCCACTCTCATACGCTCCATTGTAAGAGGCCCCTCTCCTTCCTGGGATAGGGCATGAAAGGGGCAGTTAACTGAACTGTAGCCATTATGATGTTGCTATGTCACAATACCTTCTCCGTGCGTGATGGCTTGCTTTCTGCTAGGCACCGGAGACACCAGGTAAGTGAAGTCTGGAAGACACAGATGTTTCCATCGCAGCCTGCCTTGGCTCTCGAAACGCCTCTGGACTCCTCTTGTTCAGAGAATGACCAAGCACAAAGCAAATGTTTCTGCCTGTTGATCTCTCCATTGTGAAAGGATGCTGCCCACACCCCACCACCCCTGCCTGGCTCTCTAACACAGTAACAGGCTCACTGTTCCTAGTGAGAACATTACTCAGCAGCCCCTCTCCCTCTGCATATACTTGGAGAATGGTGTGGGCCAGAATGAGACGGAGAGATTGATAAAGGGTGCTGGTGAATTGAGCACCCAGATTCTGATGCCAGACTGAGTCCACATGCCGAGTCTACCACTTTCCCACTGTGTGGCCTTGGGCGATCCAGTAACCTCTTTACCTCAGTGGTCTTATTTGTAAAATGAGACTATTAGTAATACCCACTTGAAGGGGGTTGTCAGGAAGATAAATGACAGTGTATGTAAAGTGCTTACCTAGAATCATGTCTGATTTATGTCAAGTATATAATATATGGTAGCTCTCCATTATTTATTTTTATTTTTATTTTTTGAGAGAGAGCATGAGTGGAGTGGGGTGGGAGGGGTGGGCAGAGGGAGGAAGAGAGATAACCTTAAGCAGACTCCATGCCCAGCACTGAGCCCAACAAGGGGCTCGATCTCATGACCCTGAGATCCTGACCTGAGCTGAAGTCAAGAGTCAAGTCGTTCAACTGCCTGAGCCACCCAGATGCCCCTATCAGTTATTATTTTCTAAAAGAAACCATTCTCCTGAGCACAGTGCCAGGAGATAATAGTGTCTGTGAGCCTTTGATACTGTCGGGCTACCGTCAGACTCAGATGGTGCCACGTCAGAACTTCCGGGAAACAAGTCTCTTGAAATCCATCTCTCTCATTCTGCTGGACTTCTCTCTAGCAATTGAAATTTGAAGAAGGAAAGTGACAGAACCGAAGCTGGATGGGGTAACTTAAGACAGCAGGCATGAAGGGAAGACAGGATCCTCTCCAAGCCAAAGAAACAGCCTGAGCAAAGGTGGGAGGGAATGAGGAGAACAACTCTGGAGAATGGAGATAGGAGGTGAAATGAACAGAAAAAGGAGCCCTCAATGCCCCTGATCCCGCAGAAGTATTAAGAAAACATTGGAACATACAAATAAAGGAATATTCTGCAGCATGAAAAATTATCTTTTTGAAAAATACATAGCAATGTGGGAGGAAGCTTGTATTACAATTTAAAAACAAGGGGCACCTGGGTGGCTCAGTGGGTTAAAGCCTCTGCCTTCAGCTCAGGTCATGGTCTCAGGGTCCTGGGATCGAGCCCTGCATCTGAGCCCTGCATCGGGCTCTTTGCTCGGCGGGGAGCCTGCTTCCTCCTCTCTCTCCGTCTGCCTCTCTGCCTACTTGTGATCTCTCTCTGTGTCAAATAAATACATAGATGTCTTAAAAAAAAAAAAAAAAAGAATTGTGTAAGACTGATGATTCACAGACCTGTACCCTTGAAGCAAATAATACATCATATGTTGATAAATAAAATAAAAATTTAAAAAAATTTTTTTTAAGATTTTATTTATTTATTTGACAGAGAGACATCACAAATAGGCAGAGAGGCAGGCAGAGAGAGAGAGGAGGAAGCAGGCTCCCCACTGAGCAGAGAGCCCGATGTGGGACTCGATCCCAGGACCCTGAGATCATGACCTGAGCCGAAGGAAGCAGCTTCACCCACTGAGCCACCCAGGCGCCCCTAAAAAAAAAAATTTTAACAAAAGGATGTTCTCTCTCTGTCTCTCACTGCCCCCCACCACTACACCCTGCCCAGCATGCTCTCCCTTTCTCTAAAAAAGAAAAAAGTGACTCAAAAGGAGGGGGGATGGGTGAAATAGGTGATGGGGATTAAAGAGTACATTTATCATGATGAGCACTGAATAATGCATACAATTCTTGAATCACTGTTTTGATTATTACCTGAAACTAATGTAACACTGTATGTTAGCCATACTGGAATTGACATTTTAAAAAAACTAAAAAAAAAAAAAAAAAAAGAATCAAAGACAAATTGACTTTGAGACATAAATTCAAATCTAGCATGACTTCCTCATGATTACAAAAAAAAAAAAAAAAGGCAGGATGTGAAAAGAGATTAGTAGGGGTCAGATTGTTATAGTCTCTAAATTCCAGGCTGGGGTGTTGGGATTTGAGCATGTTGTAAGTGGGAAACCACTTACAGGTTCATGAGCAAGGGGTTATTTTAGGAAATGTGATTTGGCAGGAGGAATAGGAAGGACATGAGTGGGATGAGTCTGGGGTGGGGAGTTGGCTGGGGACCCAGAGACCCAGATGTCTCCCTCCTAGTCCTTGTCCCTTAAGCTTCCCGGGTTAGATCCCCAAAACCTCCACCCCCATCCTGACTGTGCCACCACCTCCTCCACCATTAAAATACAGTGAATATCTCAGCATTACGAATCTTTAGGTAGTTTTTCAGTCCAAAGGAAAAAATAATAACTTGGCTTTCTTCCTAAGTCACCTAAAACAGGGATCAGCTAACTTTTTCTGGAAACACCCAGACAGTCTATATTTTAGGCTTTTTCAGGCCATATGATCTCTGCCACAACTATGCAACTATGTAGAGAGAAAGCAGTCATAGACAACACAGACAGGATTGGAGATGTCTGTGTTCCCATAAAACTTTATTTACAAAAATAGGTTGGGGGCTAGATTTGACTCACAGGCCAAGTTTATCAGCCTTTAATCTAAAAGCACATTGTGTTATTCTTCTTAGAAAATAATTCCATTATTACTCAATGCCTCTAAAGCTTCCCCGACCCTCCCTCTTAGACACTTCCCATACACAGCCCCATCCCCGTCTCTAGTTATGAAAGGAATGCCAGTGACCATAGGCAAAGCAGTGTGTTAGGCAAAGCGCTGTGGATCTAGATCTAGACAGCGCCCTGTCTCTGCCAGCTGTGTGATCTGACACAGAGCGCACAACCTCTCTGAGCCTCTCTCTGTTTCTTCACAGACGAAATGGAGGAAGTAGGTGCAACTTTATAGGATTTTTGTGAAGATCAGATGTTTTCAAGCATGCAGTCTAATGACTGGCATGGAATAAGCATTCAATAAATAGTTATGAACCCACACTGAGTCTATAAATAGCCCGAATGAGGAGAATTCCATTGCGGATCCAGCCTTCAGGCCAGTAGCGGTGCTGGAGAGAGAAGCAGCAGAGATCACAGAAACACACACGAGGCTAGATAAGAAGGCAACGCAAACTTTGAAGACGCTGTTACAAGATGAATTTGTATCAGATACTTCTGATGAATCATTTATTAGCCAGCCCCGCTGTGCCAAATCCGCTCGGCTGCTGGTGCAGTTCGGCAACACGGTCGCACGCTTCCATCCAAGTAATAAGATCCCGCTCTTCATCCACAGACTTGCAACAGCTGGTGAGTGGGAGACCCTCGTGTAAACAGCCTCTTCTGAGTTCATTCTTCCGGCCTCATGGGACCAGTCACCTTCGCTTCAGCTGAAAAATAAACACATCAGGAAAATGAATGCTTCTGTCCTAGGGGAACACGACACAACGAGAATCAATCAATAACAAGAAATAGCGTGGGGTCATCTTTAGAGAAAATGCTGTGAAATGGAAGAAGGCTAAGTACAAACACACACACACACACACACACACACACACACACACACACATTAACAAATAAGAAAAGACCCTAAGTTCAAATCTTGATCTTTTGTCCTCATCAGCTTTTTTTTTTTTTAAAGATTTTATTTATTTATTTGACAGAGATCACAAGTAGGCAGAGAGGCAGGCAGAGAGAGAGGCAGAGAGAGAGAGGAGGAAGCAGGCTCCCCACTGAGCAGAGAGCCTGATGTGGGGCTCGATCCCAGGACCCTGGGACCATGACCCGAGCCAAAGGCAGAGGCTTTAACCCACTGAACCACCCAGGCGCCCCGTCCTCATCAGCTTTATATTTGGAGTCAAGTTATTTAAGGTCCGTGTCTACATCCCCCCGCCCCGTATAAAATGAAGATAGTCATGGTATGTTCCTTTTTTTTTTTTTTTAAGATTTTATTTATTTATTTGACAGAGAGAGGGAGATCACAAGTAGGCAGAGAGGCAGGCAGAGGGAGAGAGGGAAGCAGGCTCCCCACTGAGCAGAGAGCCCAATGTGGGGCTCAAACCCAGGACCCTGATATCATGACCTGAGCTGAAAGCAGAGGCTTTAACCCACTGAGCCACCCAGGCGCCCCTCATGGTATGTTTCTTTACACTTGTGAGAATTAAGAACAGTCCCTGAATAATCATGATTGTCCTGTTAGTGTTTGCCAGTGTTGGTGTCAGCATTATTCTTTGAAAAAGATGTTTTCAGAATAGCTGAACAATGAAGTCAAACAAACACATAATGAATCCAATTCAAAAGGAATCTGAAAAATCTGAATCTGTGATACTCTCCAAGAGCCAAACCTGAAATTCACATGAGACTCTGGAGTTCCGTCTCCTGTGACTCAGCAGTAGGACAGGTCAAACCAGGAAGATGGGTGTTTCCATCATTCGGTTCAGTTCAAGAAACGGTGACCGAGTACAGTATACCAAAGCCGGCAGCTATGTGCTGTGGTTTTATAAAAGGATATCCTTATTCTTAGGAAATACATAATGAAGTGGTTAGGACTAAAGGGCCATGATGTATGCAAATCATTCTCCAATGGTTCAAAAATATTGGGTGTCCCTATAGAGAGAGAGAGAGAGGGAGAGAAATGTCTAACAATAGGTGTGACAAGAGTCCTAGTGTTCTGTGTACCATTCTTATCCATGCAGCTTTTCATAAGTTTGAAATATTTTCCAAATAAAAACTTTTTAAAAAGCCCAGTAGGGTGGGTTAAAAATAGAAAAGAAGCATTGACTCCAGCTCAACTATGAGACAAGCACAAGGCGTCAGCAAGGACAAGCAGAGGGGATGATGCGGTCCTGACAAGACGCCAAGAGAGCTTGGACTTGAACGAGGGGACATACAGTTGGCTCTAGGATTCAAATGTACAGTGGAGTCAGGCTAAGATCACCCTGAAACACATCTCCCCGGTGGGCCCTGCTTGTGCCCAGGCACCTAAAACGGGTTGTATGTGGCACTAAGACTAATGTTGCTTGAAACCCTTGCCCCGTGTTTCATTTTAGGGTTTTAGTCCCGAAATTTTTGTTTCCCATGCCAATTATTGCCTTTTTGCTGATCCCCTGCCAAAGATTTCTCCCCATCTTCAATCCATTTGGCAAACTGCTGATAGAGTAAATCCCTAAATCATTTCTCTCATTGCATCATTTCCTCACTCAAGAAGTGACGATGCTTTCCTATGTTCTAGAACACCGTTTCTAAACGTCGCTGTCTCATCACTTCCATGTTTTATGATTTCACATACTTCGATTTGTAGTTTCAACTTTCAAGATTTTTTTTCCTGCCACTGAAACAAACACAAGCTATGATTAGACCGATACCCGAGAGTGGCGGATGCTTAGTTTCTGTCTTACGTTCTGAACACTAGGCTGAGGCCCAAGTTGTGATTGGTCTGAAATTGACATAAAAGTTTTTCCTCCTGTTTTTGTAATTTAGATACACTTTTCAATTTTAGAATGGTTTTAGGTTTGCAGAAAAGTTGCAAAAATAATACAGAGAATTCCCATATACACCACACCCTGTTTCCCTACTGTTTGTATCTTACATCACTATGGACATTTGTTAAAATTAACGAACCCATATTGGTATATGCTAATTAATTACACTTTATACTTTATTCAGATTTCATTCATTTTCCTTAATGTCCTTTTCTATCCCAGGATCCAAGGGACAACACTACAGTTAGCTTCCCTTCTATTCTGAGACTGTAAAATATTGTTTAAGAAGCCAAATGTAAAAAATATAGTCTTTTTTTTAAACATAAAATGCGTGTTTATTTCAATCATCAAAGATGGCTTAACACTAAAATCTCACCATATACCCAGTTATTAGTATAAAAGAAAATGTATGTAGGGGCGCCTGGGTGGCTCAGTGGGTTAAAGCCTCTGCCTTTGGCTCGGGTCATGATCTCAGGGTCCTGGGATCGAGCCCTGCATCCAGCTCTCTGCTCAGCAGGGAGCCTGCTTCCCCCTCTATCTCTGCCTGCCTCTCTGCCTACTTGTGATCTTTCTCTGTGTCAAATAAATAAATATCTTTTTAAAAAGTTTTAAAAAAAGAAATTGTAGGTATTCATTTGTATAGATACAGTAAAGGAATTTGATAAAATTCAACATTCATACATGATTTAAAACTCTTAACAAACTAGGAATTTCCTTTCTTTTTGTTAATCTTTTATTTTGAAATAATTTTAGATTTCTAGAAAAGTTGTAAAAAAGAAAAAGGACTCCTGTATCACCTTCACCAAAATTGGCAATCATTTACATTTTATCACATATGTTTTATTAATGCCACTCTGTCTATACTACTTTTCTGAACCATTAAAGAGTAACATATGAAATCTCTATGATGTGTGTAGTCTGATTGAGTAAGATTTTATACGACACTTTATAATCATCTTTCCTACTGCCCTTGAACAGTAGGGGCCGTAGGAAAGTTAGATGCTGTGCATCTAACAGTATCGAACTCATCCCGAAGCATTATTATAACATTCATTGCAAGACTCCCTGAATTTTCCCTTTATGTCAGAACCTCTGGGAGCCCAGATTTCACGTCCAAGACTAGATCTAATTAGCTAATCCAATAAAGTTTGCTTCTTATACAATAAACCGCAGTTCTCTACACAGGACTTCACACAGAGATTTCCTGAAATCTCGTGTTTGATAACAGAGGGTGCTAAAATGAGCTCTCACCACCACTGGTGGAAAGTACCTCAGTAACATGACTGCCGGTATTATTCCCTCTGGCCAGGAATATTAGAGTGTCCTTTAAGGAAAACTATGGTATCAGCTGCCTTTAAGCTGCCAGTGGCTTTTCTCTGGTTCAATTATCAGGAGTCTATCTATTAACCTTGCTCAAAGAGCTCATTAGCGAATAGAGCTAATTAATAGGCAAAGTTTAAGTGCCCTTCCTAGCCTCCAATATAACATGGGCTCTGCATTCCTTTCAGTACCTTTCATTTCAGTATTCCTTTCATTTTCATTCAGTATTCCTTTCATTTTCCCCTGCATAGCTGGAGTAAAAAGAAGGCATTCATGGTAACATCTAAACAAATGGCCATATTTTTCCCACCAGGAGTGGGTAATTTCCCATTCTCTCTCTTAAGGAAGAGAAACAATACCCTTTTGTCAGACAGTTTTTTAGATGGAAACAACTTAAATTCCGTACCCTTTAGTACCCTACTAGGGAATAGTATCCCATTAGCAAAGAGCTAATAGTTATAAAGATTTCAGACACTGAGCATATTTGACAGCAACTCTTTCCAAAAGAAATACTTGGCATGGAATTTTAAACAGCCAACATAGGATTTTTACCAGTTCTATTTTTTTTAAGCTTTTTGATGTTTCCCTTGTCTGTTTAAAAACGCAGTATAAAATTAAAATGAATTTTTACAAAAAGAAAAATTTATTAGTAATTTCACCATTGTAGCATACCTATTTCAGGATTATGAATTCCCCTTTATCTTTGGCTAAGCCTGTGTTCTTTTTACCTCACATTTTATTATAAGCATTTCTTATGTCTCTGGTATTTATTTTATGTATATTTTTTAAGGGTTATATAATATTTCATTAAGTAGATGTATAATTATTATTTAAACATTTCCCTAATGTAGTTTAAAAGGGGAAAGACTTTTTCTGTTTTCTTTTTTTCCCCTTTTGTCAATTTATTTTTACTACATAATCTCTTTTATTATCTATCTGAATTTAGCATTTTTTAAAAAAGAGTTATTCGTTTGAGAGAGCGAGCGAGCAGTGGGAGAGGCAGAGAGAGGGAGTGAGAGAATCTTTAGTCAGACTCTCCCTGAGCATGGGGCCCGACATGGAGCTCATTCCCAAGACCCTGAGATCACAACCTGAGCCGAAATCAAGAGTTGGTTGCTTAACTGACTGAGCCACCCAGGATACCTTGAATTTAGTTCGTTTGAAAATGTTATCTTGCACCTTACTTCAGTTTCCTCCAAGTCATTTTGTTGTTTTCTCTTTGTTTTGATCTCTCTCCTGTCATAGAGACTTGACTCAAGGGTCTGGTAATTCTTATTTAAGTATGGGGCCTTGAGCAGTGCCTGGGTGGCTCAGTCAGTTAAGCAGCTGCCTTTGGCTCAGGTCAGGATCCCAGGGCCCTGAAGTGGCCCTGCATCAGGCTCCCTGCTCAATGAGAAGTCTGCTTCTCCCTCTCGTCTGCCCCTGCCTCTACCTGTGCTCTCTTGGTTGCGTTCTCTCTCTCTCAAATAAATAAAGAAAATCTTAAAAAGGAAAAAAAAAAAAAAAAGATTGGGGCATGAAAAGCTAGTTGGAAGTTTTTTATTTGTAGGTAGAGTTGAAGTGCTTCACTCAAGGTGATTTGGCTGGGCCTTTTAGTTGGAGAACCTGTGTTAGTTTCTCTAGGTATTTTCTCTAGGCCTAGTCGGGTTCCCCAGAGAATAATTTTCCAATTTCCAACTTAGTGGGCAAAGGCCCAGTTGCTAGGATTCCAGGAGCTGAAAGAAGAATGAAGGCGTCAGGTCCTCTCTTCCAGTATTCAGACTTCCAATTAATCCCCCTGATTTAAGTGTGGTAGCTCTGCTTCTTATATCCCCTTAAATTCTATTCTAGCCTCTTTAGAGAATACCCCTCTAGCTGTCTGTTGGGGATAAGAAGGGGCCGTTGTCTGACTTCACAGAATAGAGGATGGTGTTTGGAAAAGTTTATTTTTTAATAGACATTTAAAAATTTTAATGACAACTTAAATGCAATAAAGTACACAAATTTTAAGTATACACACCTAATGCAGTTTTGCATGTATACGTATCCATACAACATCCAGATTGGCATATAGAATATTTCCAGCACCCGGGAAGACTCCCTCATGGCCCATCAGTCAAAACCCTCCACAAAGTAACCATTATTCTCTTGGGTTTTACCATAGATGACTTTTACCTGTTCTTAAACTTGAGTTAAAGGAAATCACACTGTATGTGTGATACAAATGTATTTGTGTCTAGCTTTTTGCTCAATATTATATCTGCATGATTTATTCATGTTGTTTCAATTTAGTTGTAGCTCATTCTTTTTCACCTCTGTGTAGTATGCTATTGTTTAAATATACCACAATTTATTAATCCATTTGAATATTGTGGACATGAATAATTTCCACTTTTTACTATTTTTTAATATATTTTTGAAGATTTTATTTATTTTTACTTAATTGAGAGAGAAAGAGAGAGCACAGCAGGGGGAGCAGCAGGTAGAGGAAGAAGGAGAAGCAGTCTCCCCTCTGAGCAGGGAGCCTGATGTAGGTCTTGATCCCAGGACCCTAGGATCATGACCAGAGTTCAAGGCAGATGCTTAACCAACTGAACCACGCAGGCAACCCTTTACTGTTTTTTTAAATTGTAGTATAGTTGACATAGAGTTTTTTCCAGTTTTTGGCTCTTATAAATAATCCATTCATGAAGATTATTAAGCATATCTTTTGGCACACATATGCCCACACTTCCATTGGGCATATACACAGGAGTGAACTTGCTGGATCTTAGGACATATATTTATTTTTAGCTTCAATAATACAGCAAATAAGTTTCCAATTTGTTGGGAACCAATTTGTTTTCCCATGAGCAGTGAGTGAGAGTTTCAGTTGCACCACAACCTAGCCAACACCTTAAATTTTAGTCATTTCGACGGGTGGGTAGTAGTATCACATTATGATTTTAATTTGCATGTCCAAGATAACTGAAGATGGTAAGCACATTTTATATGCTCACTGAGCATTTAACTGTTCTCTTTTGGGAAGTGCCTGCTCAAGTCTTTTAACCATTTGGGTTGTCTTTTTCATACTCATTTGCAGAAATTCTTTATAAATTTTGGATAGGAATTCTTTATCAAATGTGTATTGAATAATGTCACTTTTCCAATCTGTGGCTTGTCTTTTCTCTCTGTTAGTGGTGTCTTTTTTTTTTTTAAAGCTTTTATTTATTTGACAGAGAGAGATCACAAGTAGGCAGAGAGGCAGGCAGAGAGAGAGGAAGGGAAGCAGGCTCCCTGCTGAGCAGAGAGCCCGATGCAGGACTCGATTCCAGGACCCTGAGATCATGACCTGAGCCGAAGGCAGCGGCTTAACACACTGAGCCACCCAGGTGCCCCTAGTGGTGTCTTTTGATGAGCAGAAGTTCTTAGTTTTTATTATGGCAAATGTAAGGCTCGATTTTAAGCAACTTAAAAAGGAAAATTTTGTTTAAAAATCAGGGTTGTCTTGGGGCGTCTGGGTGGTTCAGTCAGTTAGCCATCTAACCCTTAGTTTTGGCTCAGGGTCATGAGATCAAGTCCCACATCTCAGCGGAGACTGCTTTAGATTCTCTCCCTCTGTCCCTCCTCTGGCTAGGGTGTGTGTGTGCACGTGCTCTCTCTGTCTCTCTCAAATAAATAAATAAACAAACAAATTTATCTTAAAAAAAAAAAATCAGGGCTGTCTTTCTGGGTTTTCTGCAATGCACTGCAATAAAACTTGTGCTGAGCAGAAAACCATCTTTGTTCCAAAGTTCAGGGTTATGGCTCTTGTTCTAGCTCTCATCATAATAGAACGTTACCAGACACAAACTCTGTACCATGCTACTCTGTGATCTCTGGGGTCCACCTTTGGTCTAGAAGACCACATTGCATCAAAGATTTGGTCCCTAAAGAAATAAGGATAAAACTTCCAGGCCCAGAGAATCACTGTCTCTGTCTCCCTTCCATATACTTTGTTAATAAAATAATATCCTTTTGGGTGTTTTCTTCAATCCTGCAGATGCCTCCCCCCAGCTACCTTCAACCAAGTGAAATGGAACAGCAGGCATTCTATTATACACAAATGATAAGGTTTTATTACTTTTAACAAGGAGTGGTCTGAACAGACAGTTGGCCTACAAGGTAATTATTGACAAAGAGAAGGCCTATAAAGCAACTATTCAAAAACTAGAGCCACCATTTAACTGTTTTTAGCAAATGAAAAATGGTAGTAGAGTCAAAGTACTGTTTTTGGTAACCCTGGAAAATGTTGGAAGTAGGCCAGAAATGGAAGTCCTCAATCAAGACTGGTTTATTGTGCACAGGAGAGACTGGGAATTCATTATTTATCAGATGAATTTGAGGATGCTGGCCTGGACATGTGGAGGCTCTTGAAACTGGTCAGAGTTACACTCTCTTTCCAGGTTCAATTCTGAATAGGAAGAATAATTATTTTTAAAATAATGTTTTCCTAGGGGCGCCTGGGTGGCTCAGTGGGTTAAAGTCTCTGCCTTTGGCTCAGGTCATGATCCTGGGTCCTGGGAGGGAACCCCGCATCGGCCTCTCTGCTCGGTGGAAAGCCTGCTTCCTCCTCTCCCTCTGCCTACTTGTGATCTCTGTCTGTCAAATAAATACATAAAATCTAAAAAAAAATAATGTTTTCCAAATTAATTTATAAATCTAGTAGTCTTCTGCTTAAAACTGCAGAGGACTTTTTGACAATAAACAGTTACTAAGTGATTTTATATATCAAAGGATAAAAAATGCTATATGGAAAAATGAAGGGTATTAAGCAGACAGGGACTGTGGTGGTTGGGTCACTCTTTTCTCTAAGTAGTTCAAGGAAGGAGGTACTGATAAGGTAACATTTGTACTGAGACCTGAGGCAAATGAGGGCACGAGACCTGTGGAAGCAAGTACAAAGGCCCTGAGTTACCCCTGGTTACATGGAGAACAGAAGATGCTGGAGGAGGTCTCCAGCTAGCACAGAATGATTGAAGACAGAATGGTAGGAAATGATTTGAGAGTAGCAATAGATGGGTTAGCGGGTGGAGGGTGAATCATGTAGGGACTCTGAAACCTATTCTATTTATTCTGAATGAGAAGGCGAGCCTTTGGAGAGTTTTGAGCAGAGGACTGATGAGATCAGACTTAGATTTTAAAAGGATCGCTCTGACTCTTGTGCTGAGAAGAAAATGTAGGGGAACAAGGCTGGAAGCAAGAAGATGAGTTAAGAACCTGTTACCATTTTCCAGGTAAGCATAAAGGGTAGCAGCAATGGAGGAGGTGAGAACGATTGTATTATGGCTCTCTATGGAAAAATAGAGTTGACAGGATTTGCTAATGGGCCGGGTGTAGGGCGTGAGAGAAAAAGCATGGTCAAGGATGATTCACAGCTTCTGTTCTCAGCCAACGCAAGGCCAGAGTGGCTATTTACTGAGAGTTCAGGTAGGGAATGTCACATTTGTCATGCTTATTAGAAATCCAAGTGGCGATGGCAGGTAGGCAGTTGGAGAGGCTTAAAAATTAATCTGCATTTCATCTAGAAGAATAATGGGCAAGAGTTGCTATTAAATAAAACTTCAAAATAAAGATTAAGGTGGGAATTGGCTTCACAGACATGAAAGTGCAATCTAAAACTACAATAAACAAAACTGACGCAGAAAACCAGAGAGATCAATGAAACAAGAAATATGCCTTGAAACAGTTCCTCCAAGGCTTCTCTGCGTTTACAGATTTAAGCATTGCTGTTTTTACCGTTGGCAATGAGCTCTGAATCTTCGTGACGATTTAGCTCTAAAATTTGCTCAGGTACGCAGTTTTCCCAATGGAAACTTCTTTATTGTTTGTCCCTCAATATACATAATTATTATCAAAAAATTATAGTAATGCAGAAAGCTGTACTCTCATATCCCTCCAGGCTTTGAGATAATCTGTGTTTTTGTTTTTGTTTTTGTTTTTGTTTTTTTTATCCTTCGGGTCTTCCTTCTAGGGCATAATAGGAGTTGTGTGCCTGTGGATCTGGAAGAGTGTCACTCAACTGAGAGTGAGCCCAGCTAATATCCACTATGGAGATGTGAATGCAGCTTTGTTTTATTTTTTTAATCAAATTCCCAGTAACTCATTACTGGTTAAAACAAATGTGGCTTTGTTTTATTTTTCAGATTCCCAGTAACTCATTAAAGCTTCCTACACCATTCAAGAACACTGAGATTTATTAAAATATGGAATAACTTTACCAATATCACAGTCATAGTTATGGTAGCAAATACATACCCTATAGAATGTTTCACACACCTCCTGCTAAACGCTCTGTATGCACCAAAGAATAGGATCCTCTTCACAATCCCTCTTTTATAGATGGGGGAGCTTAGGGTTTGATGAGCTAAGTAACTTATTTCAAATAAAAAAAAAAATAGCAGAGCCAGAATCTGAACCCAGATGTGGCTGATCACAAAGTCCAAAGTCCAAACTCTTGGCTTATTAATTTACTTCTTGGAAATTTTAAGGGGTCTACTGCATATGATAAAACATCTTTACAAACCAGTGAGGGAAGGGATGAATTAGTCAATAAATGATTTGGTGGAAATTCGTTTAATATTCAATATGGGCTTCTTTTCATATTATATAACGAGATTATTTCTGGCTATTAATAAATATGAAAAATGATAGATAGAATCATTGAAAACACAACATACATTATATCTTAATGTTAAAAAGAAAAAATATGTGAAAAATAGAAGAATATATAGGTAAGTATTTTATTGATTTAGGAGAATAGGGAAAAACTTGAACAAAAAACTGGAAAAATAACACAAAATAAATCAATTTGTCTATCATAAAAATTTAAACCACTTATACATAAAATATCACTAGCAAAATTAAAAGACATATTATAAATAAGGAAAAATATCTGCTATGAATATGACTGAAAAAGTGCTAATATCCCTGATATCAAAAAATCTCTTATCCAACAGGAAGGAAAGCAGTGATAGTTCAATAGCAAAATTGGCACAGGACATGAACAGAGAATTTACAGAAGAAGAAATATAAAGGACTGATAAATTAATGCAAAATATTCAACTCACTAATAAAGAAATGCAATGTTTTTACAAGAGACTATCATTCATCTTCTGGCTTTAGGGTTATCAGAAGTGAATGAGAATGGCATCAGGACTATTTGCCAGGTGTGGGAAAATGGAGACATTCATAGACCTTAGTAAATATTTACTTTAGTAAATTGGTACAACCTTTCTTAAAAGCAATTTGGCAACATGTATCAACATTCATAAAGTCCCTTTACCTTTTGACCTAGTGATACCACTTCCGGATGTCTATCTTAAGGAACCAATCAGCAGTGTGACAAATACAAGTCTACAATCATAAGATTATACATAATCTAAAAGTTTAATGATAAAACATTAATATGAGGAAATATAAATCCACTATCATAATCATGTTTCTGAAGAATATTTAATGATCTGCAATATGTTTGTGTTATATTTATTTATATACCTATATATATTGTTAAATGGTAAGGACAGGATATGAAAATTTCTATGTATATATGTTTTATCATTAACTGTGGAAATGAGATATATAGGTGGATAAATATTATAGATACATAAATATATAGCAGGAAATAAAATCATACAATTAGTTAATTGTGGTTAGGGGGTTAGGGGGTAAGGTTTTCTCTCTTTTCTGGAAATATTTTCTACATATATTAAAAGGAAAATGTGTTACTCTAACTTAACTTTAACTTAACAAGAACCCTTGAAAGTTCATTGCTTTTTAAAAATTTTTTTAAAAATTTATTTGAGAGAGAGAGAAAACAAGAGAGGAGAGAGGTCAGCGGGAGAAGCAGACTCCCTGCTGAGCAGGAAGCCCAATATGGACTGGATCCCACAACTCCAGGATCACGACCTGAGCCAAAGGCAGTCGCCTAACCAACTGAGGCACCCAGGCATCCCAGAAGTTTATTTCTTTTTACCTAATAAGTCAGTCAAGTTCCAGGAATGTATCTTTAACAATGAAAAATGATAAAGACAAAGATTTCTATGCAAAAGTGATTGCTTTAACATTATTAATAACTCTAATTTTGAGAGGGAACTGCTAAATTCAATTATAGAAGAAAGACTGAAGAAAATATAGTACATAAAATGAAAGAAGGTTGTAAATCTATTAGTCCTATCTACTAGGAATTTTTAATAACACACAATAAAATTCTCATATTTTATGTTAAGGGAAAACAGGACAGTAATTATTCAATATGTATTTAATTTACTGTAACCTTTTATTTTTAATATGATTTGGATCAGATAGATAGTAGATGGATACCCACATGCACTCTCTTTCATTTATGTATAGTCATTTATTTACTCATTTATTCACTTATTTTTCAATTTTTCCATTTAACAATTTCTTTACAGAGACTGGACTTGAATCCAAGCTCTGGCAAAAAATAACTGGACTTTGGGCAAATTACCAATCAATCTTCCCTTAGCCTCTGTTTTTTCATCTGTAAAATGAAGAACACCCACTGTGCAAGAGTAAATGAAGTAAATGCATAGAAGGACCCAGAACAATGACTTACTCATAAAATGTTTTCAGGAAATAGCAGTTGATAGTATTTAACTGTTACTTTAAAAAAGAAAAAAGACTTAGGAAGCAAAGAAGTAGTGAGGAACCAAGAATGCATGGGTCTAGAGAGACCTTCACATCCTCCCAGTTAGGGGAATCATTTTCCCTATAATTTAAAAATAAAGACCTTTATTTCCTTGCTGATCTTTTGCTTGGATGATCTGCAAGGAAACAAACTGAGGGTTGCTGGGGGGAGGGGGTTTGGGAGAAGGGGTGGGATTATGAACATTGGGGAGGGTATGTGCTTTGGTGAGTGCTGTGAAGTGTGTAAACCTGGTGATTCACAGACCTGTACCCCTGGGGATAAAAATATATGTTTATAAAAAAAAAAAGAAAGAAATTTACTTAGGATTCCAGGTGTTATTATCAGAGAAGAATATCTACAATTCTATGAAAAGATTTTTAAAATACTTCTCTCTTTTCCAACTATATACCTGGGTGAGGCCATATTTTTTAATTCACATACTTCCTCTAAACAACTTATCTCAACAGACTGAGGAAGCAGCAGATGAGGCTCTAGCTGTCTTCTAGCAAGCTAGACATTGAAGGGATTGCAAAAATGGAAACAATGCCACTCTTCTCACTAATTTATTTTGTTTTTGATATATATATCCAAAATCATATATATGTATGTGTGTGTGTATACATATATATGTACATATATATGTGTGTATGATTATATATATATGATTATATATATATATATATGATTTTATTTACTTGACAGAGAGAGAAGGAGAGAGAGAGAGAGCACAAGCAGGGGTGGTAGCAGGAAGAGGGAGAGGGAGAAGGAGACTCCCTGCTGAGCAAGGAACCTGTGGGACTTGATCCCAGGACCCTGGGATCATGACCTTAGCCTAAGCAGATGCTTAACTGACTGAGCCACCCAGGCACCCTGGGGGGGGGGGGACATATATACACACACACACACATATATATGTATATATATATATATTTTTTGTCAAAGTATGTTATGTATTTAATATGTAATTAATTTATTATTGTTGTTTTTAAGTGAATAAGGATCTGAAAGTTAAAAAAAAAATAAAAAATAAAAAAATAAAGGCCTCCTGAGTAGCTCACAGTGGGTTGGGCCTCTGCCTTCAGCTCAGGTCATGGTCTCAGGGTCCTGGGATTGAGTCCCGACCGCTCCGCGCTCAGCAGGGAGCCTGCTTCCCCCGCTCTCTCTCCCTGCCTCTCTGCCTACTTGCGATCTCTCTCTCTGTGTCAAATAAATAAATAAAATCTTTAAAAATAAGTAAAAATAAATAAAAACAAAACCCACAAAATATACTACATTTTCAGGACTTCAAAGGAATGTAAATGCCAATGTAAATCAAAGCTCAAATAAGAGGAAATAACGTTAGGAACGATGCAACGCGCTGAGTAGCCCCAGCAAATGCTCTCATGCGGCTTACCAACTATGATATTGCCACCTTGTGGAATTAATGATACATTTCACATCCCAGGGCATTTGCGATTTTACTTTGAAGTAATTTATACACAAAGCCTAAATTCTACAAATATTCTTACCAAAAAAAAATTAACATGCAGGGGCGCCTGAGTGGCTCAGTGGGTTAGAGCCGCTGCCTTCGGCTGGGGTCGTGATCCCGGGGTCCTGGAATCGAGCCCCGCATCGGGCTGTCTGCTCCGCAGGGAGCCTGCTTCCTCTCCTCTCCCTTTCTGCCCGCCTCTCTGTCTACTTGTGATCTCTGTCTGTCAAATAAATAAATAAAATCTTAAAAAAAAATTAACATGCAACAAGAGGAGATCAAATAATAAATTGTTCAAACGTGTAGAAACGTAGAATATTATAGTACAGGGAGTTTGGTGAACAAAAAAAAAATCACCATAATTCTATCACTGCAAAGCAGTAACATCATTTTAAGATTATTTTTATCATTTCATCCCACTTTTCAAATTTCTTTTTTTTTTCAGTTCTTTTTTTTAAAGATTTTATTTATTTATTTGACACAGAGAGAGCACCCAAGCAGGGGGAGCGGCAGGCAGAGGGAGAGGGAGAAGCAGGCTCCCCGCTGAGCAAGGAGCCTGACACTGGGCTTGATCCAGGACCCTGAGATCACAGCCTGAATCAAAGGCAGACCCACAACCTACTGAGGCACCCAGGCATCCCAGCCCACTTTTTAAATTTCTTAGCTAATATCATATCATTAGCATTTTCCATCCTGTGGCATCCTTCACAATGATTTTTTAATGATGACCTACCATTTTATTGAATTGATGTGCCATACCCTAGCTCAACATTCCCAGAATGCTGGGCATCCAATCTACTTCCAAGTAAAATGTCAGTTTATGGTGATAGTTTCTGTACAGGTGGATATTAATGTCTTTACTTGGTTATAAAAACTAAGATATATTCTTTTTTTTCAATTTTTAATTTTAATTTTAATTTATTTGACAGATAGAGATCACAAGTAGGCAGAGAGGCAGGCAGAGAAAGAGAGGAGGAAGCAGGCTCCCCGCCAAGCAGAGAGCCCGACGCAGGGCTCGATCCCAGGACCCTGAGATCATGACCTGAGCCGAAGGCAGAGGCTTTCACCCACTGAGCCACCCAGGCGCCCCCTAAGATATGTTCTTATTATGAAGATAATACACACTCAGTATTTAAAAGATAAGTGAAAGTGAACTATACTTGCATTTTGCAACCCAGGAAACCACTGTAGCACCTTGCAGATTTTTCTGACACACACAAACGTTATGTGTAGTATATTTTTACATTTTTTAAAAAATATTTTATTTATTTATTATTTATTTATCCCCTCAGCTCTGTGAACTTTTTGCTCTGTGAAGGGGTCCAGAGGGAGGAGGACAAGAGTGAGGATCTGATGCTCAGGACTACTTAAGGCAGAACTGATTGCATCTAGTCAAAATTAACTTTGAAAAATCTCATAAATCATCCTTAAAGCATAGTGCTGTATGTTTTGTCTGTATGACCCTCTATCATTGTTTTCTAATTTTTCCTTGTCCATGTTTCTCTATATCTCTCAGTTAATTTCATCCTATATGACACTGATGGAGTCATCAACACCCACTTACGTAGCTATGGGAATAATATATTTCCTTTGTATCATGACAAGTAAACCCTTGAAAGCATTCATAACTCTTTCATACATTGGCTTTTAGGCTTGATGGCATCTATTGCCTGCTTAAGTTAACACATGTGTAAGATGACTCCCTGTTGATTTTGGAAAATGATAGGACTTGGACTAATGGTTGAAATAGAGGGAGGGGAATTTAGAAATGATGGTAGATTTCCAGCCTGAGCAACTGATTTAACAGTGCTGTTTACTGAGATGGGAAAGACCAGGGGACGAACAGGTATAGATACATTGTAATTCACTGATCGGATTCCCTCTTACTGGACATTCAGGTTGCTTGCAATATGGTATCATTAGGAACTATACTCTGATTTGTGGCAAGATCTTTTTGCACATCTTTAATTTCTAAATACAGAATTACTTGATTAGGGGATGTAAAAATTCTTTAGATTTTTAAAAAAATATTTTATTTATTTATTTGACAGAGATAGCAAGTAGGCAGAGAGGCAGGCAGAGAGAGAAAGAGAGAGAGAGAGGAGGAAGCAGGCTCCTGCTGAGCAGAGAACCCAAAGCAGGGCTCGATCCCAGGACCCTGAGATCATGACCTGAGCCGAAGGCAGAGGCTTTAACCCACTGAGTCACCCAGGCGCCCCAAAAAATTCTTAAGATTTTAATGCACATTGCCAAATAACTTTTAAAAGAGCTGTTTCTTCACACTGTTAACATTAGGACAAATTTTGAACACTGAAGTTCCAAGCCTCCGTTGCTCTTTCCTTGTTTCCCTCCCACTTTTCCTTTGTCCATTCGATAAGTAACTTTTTTTAAAAAATATTTTATTTATTTATTTGACAGAGAGAGATCACAAGTAGGCAGAGAGGCAGGCAGAGAGAGGAGGAAGCAGGCTCCCCGCCGAGCAGAGAGCCCCATGTGGGATTCAATCCCATGACCCCGAGATCATGACCCGAGCCGAAGGCAGCGGCCTAACCCACTGAGCCACCCAGGCGCCCCAATAAGTAACTTTTTTGAGTACCTACTATGACCCACCCAGGGCCCGAGATAAATCTAGCTTTGTTCCTCGTTGGGGGCTGAGAGAAGCCTGGGGAGAAGGAAAAGCTATGGAAGACTCTAGAGTTTTGAACTGGGTGACTTGGATATCTTGCCCCAAACTTCTTCTTTAGCTCTGGAGACCAATCTAAAGAAGTTAAAACTCCTTCTTTATTTAGATTGGTGATGGCTCTCTAAGAATTTGGAGGAAAACGTTTAACTTAGTAAGGCCACAAATAGGACACCGAGAGCAGGCTTTGCCCTGAGGAACTATAATTTGGAGGGTATTATTTGGCAATGAGCTTTTAAAATATGGTGCAAAGTTTACTCTTAACCAGTGGCCACATCATCTCACCAGGACTTGTGGCAGAACTGCCCTAGCAAGGATTCTGTCTCATGGCAGCTGATAGAGGATGGAGCAGGAGACTCCAGGTCAGGGCATAAGGCCTGTTTGTGCACACCAGGGCCAGCCCTCAAACTCTTGATTTGAAGCACTTTTCCTACTACCTGGCTTGAGCACCTAAGCTGCTAGAGTTGACTCTGAACTTGAGTTAAAAGAGGTGCTGGTGGACGTCCTCATTGCTGTAATTCAGACAGGAGAGTCCAACCCAATACCACCATCTTGTCTCCTCTCATCTGGGACCTAGTAAAAGATTTCAGCATGCACAATACTAATTACTGCCAGTTATTGGTAGCCTTGAGCCCTACACAAGGCTGGAAAATAATAAGAACACACCCAGGTGCCAATAGAATTACAAGGAGATGCTGGAGTATTTTGAACCTAAGGCAAGACTGGATTATGAGGGTTGTAACTCCCCTCTCTAAATATGGGTTATGATATAAACTTCCTCATCCAGAGTTCTGCTAATGACTGTGGCTCTCATACGTCACTAACCCTCTGGAGGCTCTCTGACCTGAGTCACTGTGTTCTCATCTTTAAAATGGGAACTGGGGAGGGGTGCCTGGGTGGCTCAGTGGGTTAAAGCCTCTGCCTTTCGGCTCAGGTCATGATCCCGGGGTCCTGGGATGGAGCCCCACATCGGGCTCTCTGCTCAGCAGAGCTCTCTGCTTCCTCCTCCTCTCTCTCTCTCTCTCCCTCTCTCTCTGCCTACTTGTGATCTCTGTCAAATAAATAAATAAAATCTTTTTTAAAATAAAATAAATAAAATAAAATGGGAACTGGGGGCGCCTGGCTGGCTCAGTCGGTAGAGCATGCAACTCTTATTCTCGGGGTTGTGCATTCAAGCTCCACATTGGGTGTAGAGATTACTTAAAAATTAAATCCATAAATAAATAAATAAATGAAATGGGAATAATTCAATGTCTCATGATTCCTATAAGGTTTTAAAAAGATAATCCACATAAAACCCACAGTAGAGTAACTTTCACTTAGTAAGTATTCAGTAAATGATGTTTCTGGAACAATGTACATCATACTAGCACATCTGATTCATAAAATATTAATGCATCTTATTTATTAGACCATCTATTTGAAAACCAGAGGAACCGTTCCCAGGTATGATTTTTTTAAAGACTCAGCATCTGCCTTCTTAAAATATATGATGTGGTTATACCTCTGGAACTCTAGGTATTTGTTAGTTCATTCAACATCTGCTGAACACTTTTTTTTTTCTTTCTTTAAAGATTTTACTTTTTTATTTGACAGAGAGAGACAGTGAGAGATGGAACACAAGCAGGGTGTTTGGGAGAGGGAGAAGCTGGCTTCCTGATGAGCAGGGAGCCCAACGTGGGACTCGATCCCAGGACCCCAGGATCATGATCCAAGCCAAAGGCAGACACTTAACAACTGAGCCACCCAGACACCCCTGCTGAACACTTTTTATACACCAAAATCATGCTACCTATCTGTGTCTTTGTATGGGCCTTTGTAGTTCCTTGCTGAGTGGATTGTCAAAGCAACCCAAAAGCAGATTTACCTAGACCATGCTATTTATATAAATATTATATTGGCTGTACTCAGGTCAACTTTCTGATATCTTGCTGACTTCCATACTTTGAAAGAAAGAGATGTACACAAAAGGAATGTGTGGTTCCCAGTGAAAGGAAAGTCTCCATACTCTGTACTCTGTACTCTACTCTTCTCCATATACACATTTCTATAATCAGGACAAATTAAGAATCTTGTGATAACTTTAATTTTACATTCCCAATAGGAGGCCAACACTTTGTAATAAGCAGAAGTTACAGATAACCATGACTTTTATTTAATCAAGTTCTATGGCTTCCTCCTTCTTCCTTGGATGCTAACAAGAAGTTAAACAGCTGTCTCGCCTCTCTTCCTGCCACAATGTTGGGGTGCTGCAGGCAACAGGATTCTTTCTGTCCAGACCAAGACCATGGGCTCTGGGGACTATGGCATTTGTCCTGAATAATAGCAGACAAAAGAGACCTCTGAGCAAATGATTGATGGGTCTCAAACAGCATGGGCACCTGCTGTTTCAAAAGACAGTGCAGAGTGTACTCTGGAATAGGTGCAAAGCACCAGATTCTGCCCCAACTGTCAGAGTAGGTGGTGTGGAAACAGGTGCCTTTTACAAGGACTCCTAATCTGCTTAGAAGGTAAGGACTACTAAATTAATTTCCATTAATAATTAGCAGTTAGGGTACTTGTTAGTTAGGAGTTCCAGAGCAAACAAGATGCTTCTGGGAGTAGAGTGTGTTCAGACCTTTTAAATCCCAGCTGGGGACATGTGGTCTGTCCCAAAACTTTCTCCTGACTCATGTGTTTCCTGAAAGATCCTCCCTTTGTAAAACTACAGTGAATGTATGATCTCCTTTCCAACCCTTGGAGCTTATCAGACACGAAAATAAAAATTGCCTAGAACATACTTTAAAATCCTTCAAGTACAAATAAAGCAGAGTCGTGTTTGAGGATCATCGTTATCTCCCCATGTCGTCACCAGATCTAGCAGCAGACACCCTCAGGCAGGTGTGCTGGCACGGTTTACGTTAGTGTTGCTGGGGAGTACTGATGCTATGCAAACCAGCCCATTTCCTATCACATGCCCCCACAAGCCAACAGGAGGGTTCTTCAGCTTCTAGGTCTTTTTCTTTTGTGGCTTTTCAATCTTTCATTGATTGATTTCTTTGGCCCTTTTTTGATTGTCATACCCACTGCTAAACTTTGTTTAGGGACAATTTGCCCATATCTCTACATCACCAGGATAGTAAGAGTAATGAATACAATAGAATATATACAATTTGGGGGAAGGGTCCCCCACCCCAGATGTTATCCCTTTAAGTCAAAGATTAACTTTGGACCAAATCTTTGAGAGTAATGTCCTTTAGGCTGTTGACTTGCCTAGTAAGCAAGAACCCTCAGTGTATTAGGCAATACCTGTTAATAAGAGAGCCACACTTGGGCATGAGTGGCTAAGAGACCCTCTCCTGATCTGGGGTCAAGCCAGTCAGGCACAAGCTCCTTATCTGTGCAGATGGGGCAGCCCTACCCACGGGTCAAGAGAGCCTGGTTTGGGGGATCACATTAGCGTTGTGACCGTGTCCTGCGGTGAGCAAATATTGACAGAATTGGATTCCTCTCTGAACAGCTGGTTAACGACCGTCAGACTCCATCCTTGAAAGAACTCAGACTCTTTACAGAGAGATCGGGACAGAAAATCTGTAAGCTAAGAAAAGGTCTCTTATTTAATTAACCTGTTTCAGAGGTAAACCCCATAAAGAGCACCAAAGAGCATGAACTAATAGCCACTTACCACTGTTGCAGTCTCGATGCTGTGTGCTTCCTGGTCTTTTGACGATTCATTGGTATCAAGAGAAGGAGGGAAAAAAGGGAAAGGGGCTAACATTTATGAAGGAACTGCTGTGTGCTGGGCACTGGTCTCAGTCATTTTATACATATTTTTCTCACTCAGTCCTCAAGATAAGGTATTATTAGCTCCTTTGGCCAGTAAAAAAAGAGGAAAAGTTAAGTGACTTGCCAATGCAATGGCAGGGAGGAGGCAAGATTCAAATTCAAGTCCATCAGTTTCCAAATCCATGCTTTTTCTGCTAGACCAGGCCAAATGTGTAAGGATATGCATGGTATGGCTGGAGATGCAGCAGGGGGAGGAAGGAGAAGCAAAGAAATTCTGTTTGTCCATCTTTCATGAAGAAAAGTATTGATTCTGGAGCACGAACCCAACCAGAACACCTTATTCCGTTGTGAAAAGCAACCTGGACATATATCATTATCACTTATTCATTTTTAAACGAGTTTATTTATTCACTTGAGAGAGAGAGGGCAGACACTTCACCGACTGAGCCACCCAGGTGCCCCGATCACTTATTTTTAAAAGGTGAAAAATTATGCACAAAATAATGAACCGATTTATTTACTGCCTCTGGCTCTAAATATGAACCAGTGTTAGCTTTTGGACGTGGGCAGGATACCTGTGGGATTTTCCTGGATTTTGTGTGATAGGCAAAGCTTCAGAGTCAGGACGGGAAGAGAAGGCATTGCAGAAGCTCTTTTTTTTTTTAAAGATTTTATTTATTTATTTGACAGAGAGAGATCACAAGCAGGCAGAGAGGCAGGCAGAGAGAGAGGAGGAAGCAGGCTCCCCGCTGAGCAGAGAGCCCGATGCGGGGCTCAATCCCAGGACCCTGAGATCATGACCTGAGCCAAAGGCAGCGGCTTAACCCACTGAGCCACCCAGGTGCCCCCCGAAGCTCTTAAATAAAAGGCACAATAGGGGCACCTGGATGGCTCAGTCAGTTAAGCGCCCGACTTTAGTTTCCCTGAGATCATGATCTCAGGGTCAGGAGCTCAGGGTCACGAGATGGAGCCCTACTTCGGGCTCCACACCCAGCCAGGAGCCTGCTTGAGATTCTTTCCTTCTTCCTCTCTCTTCGCCTCTCTCCCTGCTTGTGTTCTCTCTCTCTCTTTCTCCCTCTCTAATTAATTAATTAATTAATTGCATCTTTTTTTAAAAGGCACAGAAATCCACCTCTGTCCCATATCTGTATAAAAAGAACCCCTTGTTGGGACGCCTGGGTGGCTCAGTTGGTTGGACGACTGCTTTCGGCTCAGGTCATGATCCCGGAGTCCCGGGATCGAGTCCCGCATCAGGCTCCCAGCTCCATGGGGAGTCTGCTTTTCCCTCTGACCTTCTCCTCGCTCATGCTCTCTCTCACTGTCTCTCTCTCAAATAAATAAATAAAATCTTAAAAAAAAAAAAAAAAGAACCCCTTGTTAAACACACGGGTCAAATCTAATTATCAGAATACTAAGAGACTTTCCAAATGGACTGGGATTTTTTGTGTTGAATCTGCACAAAATTCTCAACGACTACCTCTAATCTTAATCAGGAATTCAGACTCAGATTTGACCACTATTAGTTACAAAGGAAGTCCTGTACTTACTATGTTGATATCCGACGGAATAAATAATCTGATAAAAAGTAAACCTTAAATCTAAACTTTTCAGTGATCACTTACACCTATAGGATGAACTCTAACCTTCTTAGAAGGTGGGGGAGGCCTGGCCTACCTCCTTGGCCCCATCACCCATCAGTTGCAATTTCACACTCCATAAGAGCAAATTCTTTGGAGGTTACCCCTCTCCCAGTGTAGACACCCCAAATGCCGCTTCACACCTCTATGTTTTAGCATACACCTGTCTCTATTCTGAGAACTTCTGCCCTAGAAATGTCTATGTAGGATTTGGAAGAATCCATTTTTCCCAGACTTCATCTTGTTTCTGGATTCCTCTATCCCCTCACTGCCTTGCTACACATCACATGCTTCCACGGCCCTACGCACACCCTCCCCTGTCTCCATCCCTGAACTTTGAACTCCCTGAGAGGAGGGCTGGCATAGAGTAGGTGCTCAGTAAGGAACGGAATCAATTGAGCTAAGATCTCTTGAAACATTTTTTCTTTATCTTGCCTGGAGTCTTCAATGAGAGATCAAAGTTGGCTTCTCCTCATTTCCCTCAAACAACCACAAAGAATAAGTTCTCTAGTTGAAGTTTCAGTAAATCCTTCCAGAGGACATCCAAAACTTGTCAATGTTTCATATAAGCATGAGATAAGAATATTTATTCTGGGGCGCCTGGGTGGCTCAGTGGGGTAAAACCTCTCCCTTCAGCTCAGGTCATGATCCCAGCGTCTTGGTATCAAGCCCACATCAGACTCTCTGCTCAGTGGGGAGCCTGCTTCCCCCCTCTCTCTCTCTCTCTCTGTCTGCCTGCCTCTCTGGCTGCTTGTGATCTCTGTCTGTCAAATAAATAAATAAAATCTAAAAAAAAAAAAAAAAGAATTTTGTTCTAAGAAACATGTAACATAATTGAAGGACAATATTCTCTAAGAATCCATTGATTCTCCCCCAAGCTAGTAAAAAGAGGAGAGAAATGTGAAATCAGGTGTTCCCCACTTCCTGATACCTGGGACTTTGGGTGTATTAATCATTGCTGTCAGATTTTGAACACTAAAATACAGCCCCCACGGTCTTGTGGGCCCCATATGAGAAAGCACCCATGTAGTTAGAGGGGGTTCAGTGCTTGCTAATTGTTACCGTCAACCAGCAGGTGTCACCAGAGACAAGCACATCCGCGGTGGCTGCCTTCTCGAGGATGACTACCCTGAATTCTGCCTCCAGCTGGAATTCTGCCGCTCTCTAAGGTCCCACAACCCTGTGGAAGCTTCCACTGGAACAGCCAATCTACACGCCCATGGTTCCAAAGTTCATTATCCAGGAGAGGCACTTGGAGCACAGGGACTGTTGAAATGCAGGTTCCCGAGCCCGAGCTGCAGAGATTCTGATTTAGTAGGAATGCAGGAGGGCCTTGAATAAAAAATTTCCATTTTAAGCACCACCTGCTTATCCTCCCTCAACCCTCCATTTTGAGGTGCTTGGAGAAACCCTGATTTGGACCCACGTAGACTGTCCAATATCCTCGTACAGCCTCGACTCAGAGATAGTCAGGCTGGAAAGAGATTCATGGGCTCATTCATTCACCCAACATCTACTGAGCCCTTATGGCTTGCCAGTCACCCCTGGGCACCTTCGCAAAGTCAAGCAGCACATTCCCAGGTCTGAGATCACCGCTGAGGGATCGGACAGAACACCCAGTGAAGACTGAAATTATGTTTTCTTGCGTTTACCGCAGCAAAGAACCTGGCTTCCATCATGAGAGGAAAAAAGTCTTCCTTTCCCATAAAGAACACTCTCACGTTGACAGAAATTCTGCCAATAAATTGATCCCTAATGGTTAGTTAGGAACATACAGTCGAAAAGGACTCTTGTTACCAAGATGCATTTTCTAAAGCACAGATAATAATAAATCCATTATTTTAAAACAAAGACAAAAACAATAAACCCATTAGTATCTGAAAGTCAAAATGCTCCTGAGTATATGTCCTCCTGTCACGTTAACTTTCCAAATCCAAGATAAATAAAAATCTCAAGTAGTAAAACAGTGGGATAAATGACATTACTACAAAGAAAGCATAAACTAAAATTTCATTAGAAACTTAAAACTGGCATGGTATGGTTACCCAGGGGGTTTCAGGGAGAGGGCTGTCTTAGAAATCACTGGGAAGTATGGATTCCAGGGCAGTCTACTGCCGAAACATACCACCTGTTCAGTGACCAACACTTAAAAGGCCCTGAGCCCAACTTTTTTTTTTTTTAACTACCTTTCTGACTTTTGAGAAGTTTTTGTTCACAGAATCCCAACTTTTCACTGCACACTCAACGCAGCTTTACCACATTGCAGCTGCCGAAGCACTTCTCAGCCTCTGCATGCATTCCCTAGGGTCAAGGGATCACTCCCTTTCCCAGAGCTCAGTCCATCTTAGGAATGTTCTAGTGTTTAGGAACTTCCTCTTCACATCCTGACTGACAGGCAGGAAAAGCCAGTGACTCCACAAGAAAGCAAGCCTTCCCTGACCCCTCAAAGTTAGCATGGTGCCCGGGGTCAGGTGGCATCCTCGCCTGTTACAACAGCCTAAACAAGGAAGGTGTCCATCTTTCATCTACAACAGGAAGCCCAGAAGACAGCAAACCCAAATGAAGGAAGTAAGGACGTCCTCCAGGAGCTAGGCTCCTTCTCTCTTTCTGCTCTGCCATCTTTTCTCCTGTGGTTCTTGCTCCTGTTTATAAGATTACTTCTGCTTCCCCCCCACACCACATCTGCATTCCCGACAGGCAGAGGGCAGGGAAAACCAAGAGGATGGGAGGCGCCTGTATAGAGAAGGCAACACTTTCTTGGAACTCCCTCTTATCTTTCACCTTGTATCTTGGCAAGAACTGTCACATGACCAACTCAAAACTTCAGTAGGAGGTGGGTGTTTCAGTCCGGCACTTTGTTGACCAGAACATCTGGGTTAAACTCGTGAGGAAGAAGGACAGAACAGATATTGGGTAGGACAATTAGCAGTCATTGCCAGAGCCTCATAGCAATAGGTGATTAACATGTTAATTGGCTGATAAAATCTGTCTTTTTAACCATTAGAACCCTTCAGAGGCTGAGGACAAGATTATAGAAACTCTTCTTTCTCTGTAACACCCCTTCAGATAATTGAATACAGTGATCATTTCTTTTCACGTCCCCCACCCCAAGATGTCTCTTTTCTGAGTAGAAGTCTTTTCCAGGCTTGTCTTTGAAAACACTTCCATTTGTTTATATTCCAGGTGCGGACTGAGCCATAAAAACTAAGGCAGAATCATCACCTTCTTCCTGCTGTACACCGTGCTGTTAACAGAGCCCCAAATCCCTTGAACTGAAACATCCTACAGTCAATTTATACAGAGCGTGTCTTGAACTCTGATGCTTGTGGGGGAAGAGGTGGGGCAATGGGGACACACAGCACTGAATCCATACCCTCTGAAAGGCTCTCTGCCATCTCCCTTATCACACATTCCATTCAGAAGACCCCAAGGCCGTATCAACCTCATTCGAGCCATTGCAAGGCTGGTTTTATAGACCCAAGGAAGCACTTTACATAATCATTGCTAAACTCCATGCTGCCAGATTTAGTCCATTGCTCCTGAGCTCTGGTTGTTGTTACCCAACAGCATTTTAAGCCCTAAGTCACCTTAAAATATGATCTATCTTTAGTATTAGTTAGGATTGTGTTCAGCTGTAATGCAAAACAAAACAAAACAAAACAAAACAAAAAACCCCAAAAGACAAAACGAAACAAACCCAGCCAAATAACAGTTACTGACATAGAACAGATTTATTCAAGCAGTGTGGAGGTTGGGGGCGCCTAGTGTGGTTCAATCAGTTAAGAGTCTGACTTGATTTTGGCTCAGGTCAGGATCTCAGGGTTATAAGATCAAGCCCTGTGTCAGGCTCCATGCTGGTCGAAGAGTCTGCTTAAGATTCCCTTTCTCTCTTTCTCTGCGTCCCTCCATCTCCCATACCCCTGACTCATTTGCTCACTCTCTCAAAAAAGAAAAAAAAAAGTCTGGAGGTTGTCAGCCCAGAGTTGATGTGGTGTGCCAAGTATTGGGGATGCAGGCACCTTCTATCTTGTTACTCTGTTAAGTTCTGCCAGTTTCAAGGTCACTGCATTGTCAATGCATTGTTCAGGATGGCTGACAGACTTCTAGTCATCATGTCTAAATTCCAGCTAGCAGAAAAGAGGAAATCAGGGGCGCCTGGGTGACTCAGTGAGTTAAGCCGCTGCCTTCGGCTCAGGTCATGATCTCAGGGTCCTGGGATCAAGTCCTGCATCGGGCTCTCTGCTCAGCAGGGAGCCTGCTTCCTCCTCTCTCTCTGCCTGCCTCTCTGCCTACTTGTGATTTCTCTCTGTCAAATAAATAAATAAAATCTTTAAAAAAAAAAAAGAAAGAAAGAAAGAAAGAAAAGAGGAAATCAAAGAAGAGGCAATGGCCCTTCCTTTTAGATGTTTCCTGGTAATTACACGTCATTTCTACTTGTATCCCACTGGCCAGAACTGAGTCACATAGTCATAACTTAGCTGAAAGGGTAGCTGGGAAATGTAGTTTTTGTTCAGAATGGCTGTATGCCCATCTAAAAATCTGGTAAATGTCACATTGAAGACTGAAAGGATATGGGGAGACAACGTGTCATCGCTTTCCTCCCTCCCTCCCTTGTCTCCTTCCCTTTTTTCTTTTCTTTCTTTCTTTCTTTCTTTTTTTTTTTTAAGTAAGCTCTATGCCCTCCATGGGGCTTGAACTCACAACCAAGATCAAAAGTCACATGCTCTACCAGCGGAGCCAGCCAGGCGCCCCTCTTTTCGTTTCTTCACCCACATCCATAGGAAAAATATTAAACTGTCCCAGACTAAGGCAAAAGACCAAAAAGAGTTAGTATTTGCTGAACATTCACTAGGTGTCAGGAACTTCTCTATGCATTTTACATGGAATAATATAGCTAATAATCATAAAAATTCTCTTACTTTGGACACGACGACTCTACTACATAGGTGGAAAAACAAAGGCCTTGGGAGGCTGAAGCCCCAGATCCTCTAGCTCCTAAGGGATACAGGTGTGCTTGAACTGGAGTTCATGCTCCTAGTTAATCACTGCAATGCATTGCCTTAGGGCAATGTGTGAGAAATATAAACTTCTGTCTCATTTCAGCAACTGTTATTTTGGGTTTTTTTGTTACTCACATCTGGCGTCTGGCTCCTCTCTCAGAGTCCTCCCTTGGGTTGAAATTAATTAGCAAGCCTTAGGTTTGATCCTTCAATTAATGACTATTCCACCCGTATTTCTTCTCAGGTCTGCTTAGCTCCTAAGAGTCTTGTCCTTTGCAATTTAGATAAACAGGAAGGACTCCCAGAACCAAGTTGATGCTGAAGAAAAATGGGAGATAAGACCTACATGCCGAGAGCAGGTGTGGCAGCCCAACAAACATCTTGGCAGTATGGAGTGCTTTAGTGTGGCAAACCAAGTTCAAAGGACTTTGGAGTAAAAAAGACCTCAGGTTGAATGAATCCTGGATCTGCCATTTGCCACTAGAAAAACCTCCTTAACCTCTTGGCCTCTCAGTTTCCTCAGATGAGACCCACTTTGCACATCTGTTGCGAGGAGTCAAATGCATATACATGTGTGCACAAGTACGTATCTCCAAACCCTACAGCACAGAATCGGGCACCTGGCAGGCACTCCTTGCTTTACAACTTTGTTGACAACCAGTGAAACTCCAATGCACTGTTGGAGCTCCAGGCATCCTTGAAGGAGAAAGAAATGTGAAAGATTAAAGGTTGAAGAAATTGTATTATACTTTTTAAAAAAAAAATCTTTTTTGACTTCTGGGAATTTATCCAGAAGAACAAACACAACTGAAGAAAAAACATAGATGCTAGATTTGCAGAACCATCTCAGAACAGCTGAAAGCTAAAAGCCACTACCCGCCCACACTGGAGAAGGAAGAACTTAGTGTACAGGGCACAGTTGCTCAGTGGAACTCTGGGTAGCCATTTGAAAGGACAGGGAGTGAGCTCTTGCAGCAACATGACAACATATTTAGGATCAGGATTTAATAGAAGTGAAAAAAGGAAGACAAAGGGATATGATACATGGTTGCAACTTTGTATGTATAATTATAGCTATATATATAACTGTAACTATATATGTGTATTATAACTATATATATATGCGCATGTTCATTCCTATTTAGAACCAGAAATAATGTGTACAAAATAGAAATAGAATTGGCACAAGGTAGAATATTTTCAGTACTTTTGTACTGCCTTTCCAATAAAACAACAACAAAAAAAGCATTAGATAGTACCATTAGGTGGAAAGTCAGTTTTCTGTATTTTCAAAAAAAGCTACCACGATGAGTACTTCTAGTGCCCAGATCTTGGTTTCTAAATACCAATTTCCATTAAAAAGGAACAAGGGTTCCTTTAAGACATTAGTGATTACAGAGCTGAGATGGGGCAAGGCTAAGATGAGCCTGGAATATCTGGTTTGTGTCAGTAAACAGGGAAGTACTCAAAGGCTCATAGAGACAGGTCAAAAGGATACAGAAACTAGTATGGATGTGCTCCTATGGGTGAAATGTGAGACCACTGGGGTATAAAGATAATGATAGAAAAAAAATCCATACTTTGATATTTATCCAATGAGTAAATAAGTGGGAAAGAAGATAAAGTTCTTCTTTATAGTGGAACACCAACTCTTAAATGTAGAAGGAATGATGGTATTAGAAAATCACCATTAGGTAAAACCCACAGTAGTCGTCGTTTCAAAGAAGAATTATGAATACATGCTAAGGCCAGTAGGTGAAAGGTTGGTGAGAAACAGGATCTTTACATAGTCTCAAAATATTTCCTCACAAGATACTTATTAATTACAAGGGAGAAATAGCAACTTCATGGTGGAGAAACGAGGAAGATCCACCTTAACCAAAAGATCGAAGCTAATGTCACCAATATCAGACAAACAGACATTATGTGCCTCCTGATATGAGGCACTAAGAACACAACATGATTTCTGGGGTATCTCTGCCAATAATGCAAAACTTAATCTAATCATGAGGAAACTTAAACCCAAATCGAAGGACAGTCTATAAAATAAATGGCCTGACTCTTAAAAAAATATCAAGGTCAGATAGAGGAATTGTTCTAAATTAAAGGACATTAAAGACACATGGAACCAGGGCGTCTGGATGGCTCAGTTGATTAAGCGACTGCCTTCGGCTCAGGTCATGATCCTGGAGTGCCAGGATTGAGTCCCACATCCGGCTTCCTGCTCAACAGGGAGTCTGCTTCTCCCTCTGACCCTCCCCTTCTCATGTTCTTTTTCTCTCTCAAATAAATAAATAAAATCTGAAAAGAGAAAAAAAAGATACATGGAACTAAATGCAATGTGTGATCCTAAATTGGATTCTTGATCAGAATATTTTTCCATAAAGGCCATCCCTGGGACAACTGTAAAAATTTAAATAGTTTATAGAACACACACACACACACACACACACACACACACACACAGACACATAGAGTCAGAAATAAAGAGACAGACAAATAGAGAGCAACAGAGAGAGTGAGAGGGACAGAAAACAAAAAAGCAAATATGACAAAATGCTAACATTTGGGGAATCAGAGTGTGAGGTATATAAGAATTCTTTGTACCATTCTTCCAATTTTTCTGTAAGTTCTAAAATTTCAAAATAAAGTTAAATAAATAATATCTACCAGTGTCATTAGTTTTTTTCTTAAATGTGGTAAAATAAACATAATAATGTTTCATTTTATTAATTTTAAAGTGAATAATTCAATGGCATTTGTACATTCAGAAAGTTGTGCAATCATCACCACTATATAATCCGGAACATTTTCAACATCCCACTAAGCAGCAACCCCTTCCCCCACCTTCCCCTAGGCCTTGAAAACCATTAAATCTGTTTCCTGTCTCTGTGGATTTGCCTATTGGGGATATTTTTATATACAGGTATTCATGCATTATATGGCCTTTTCTGTTTAGTATAATGGTTTCAAGTTTCATCCATATTGCATCAGTACCTGCATCAGTACCTAACTCCTTTTTCCTACTGGATAATGTTCCACTGTATGGGCGTACCACATTTTGTTTCTCCATTCATCAGTCGATGGATATTGGATTATTTCCGCATTTTGGTTGTGAATCGTGCTTTGATGAACATTTGCATAAAGTTTTTGTTTCAATGTCTGTTTTTAATTATTTTGGGTATATATCTAGGGAGAGGAATTCCTGGGTCATGTAGTAATTCTATGCTTGAGCATGTACTGAGAAACTGCCAAATTATTTTCTATCGGGTCTGCATCATTTTGCATTCCCATCAGTAACATACGAGGGTTCCAATTTCTGCACATTCTCATCCATGCTTGCTATTGGTTGTCTGGTTGTAGTCATCCTAGTGGATATGAAGTTATAGCTCATTGCTCATTGTGGTTTTGATTTGCACTTCTCTAATAATATTTAATAATACTGAGCATCTTTTCAGGTATTTCATGGCCATTAAAAAAATCTTCTTTAGAGAAATGCCTATTCAACTGCATTGCCCTTTTTTTTTTTTTTTAAAGATTTTATTTATTTATTTGACAGACAGAGATCACAAGTAGGCAGAGAGGCAGGCAGAGAGAGAGGAAGGGAAGCAGGCTCCCTGTCAAGCAGAGAGCCCAATGTGGGGCTTGAACCCAGGACCCTGGGATCATGACCTGAGCCAAAGGCAGCGCCTTAACCCACTGAGCCACCCAGATGCCCCTGCATTGCTCATTTTTTTAAATTGGGTTTTCTTTCTGTTGTTGAATATTAAGAGTTCTTTAAGTATTCTGGATACTAAACCCTTATCAGGTATATGATTTGCAATTATTTCCTCCAGTTATGTGGGGTGCCTTGGCATACTTTTAAATATAGTATCTCCTGAAGCCAAAAGTTTTTAATTTGGATGAAGCCAATTTACCTATTTTTCTTCTGTTGCTTGTGTTTTGGTGTCATATCCAAGAAACCATCGTCAGATCCAAGGTCATGAAAATTTGCCCCTGTTTTCTTATAAGGGATTTACAGTTTTAACTCTTATATGAGTCTTTGATTCATTTTGAGTTAAATTTTTGTATATGATGTGAGGTAAAGGTCCAATTTCTTTCTCTCTCTCTCTCTCTTTTTTTTTTTTTTTGTATGTAGATATTGAGTTGTGCAAGCATCATTTACTGGAAATGATAAGGAAATGATAAATTTCCTCACTGAATAGTCTTGGCAAATTTGCTGAGAAATAGTTGACAATAGACACATGCTTTTATTTTGATGCTTTCAGTCCTGTTCCATCTACCTCCATTTCTATCCGTGTATTAGTACCATGTTGTTTTGATTACTGTAACTTTAGAGTAAGTTTTGAAATCAGAAAGTGGTAGTTCTCCAACTTTTTTTTTTCTAGATTGTTTTGGCAAAATGGAGTAGCTTGCAAAACTCCGTATGAATTTTTGAATCAACATTTCTGCCCCCCCCCCCCAAAAAAGCTTTCGGGATTTTGATAAGGATTGCTTTGACTCTGTCCATCACTTTGAATAGTATTATCATCCTAACAATATTAACTCTTCCAGGGGTGCCTGGCTGGCTCCGTTAGTAGAGCATCTGACTCTTGATCTTAAGGTTGTAAGTTTAAGCCCCACATTGGGCATGGGGCCTACTTAAAAGAATAAGTAAATAAAAAACTCTTCCAACCCATGAACACTGATGTCTCCCCATTTTCTTATATCTTCTTTTCATTTCTTTCAATGGTATTTTATAGTTTTTAATGTAAACATCTTGCACTGCCTTTGTTAAATTTACTTCTCAGGATTTTATTCTTCTTGATGCTATTGTGAATGGGATTGTTTTCTTCATTTCTTTTTTAGATTAAAAATAAAACTGATTTTTATGTGAAAGGAATAAAACTTTAGATAGAAATAAAACTGATTTTGGGGGCACCTGGGTGTCTCAGTGGATTGAGGCCTCTGCCTTCAGCTTGGGTCGTGATCTTGGGGTCCTGGGATCGAGCCTCTTGTCGGGCTCTCTGCTCGGTGGGGAGCCTGCCTCTCTGCCTACTTGTGATCTCTGTTAAATAAAATAAATGGAATCTTAAATAAAAAAAAAAAGGAAATAACACTGATTTTTAATGTGTTGATCTTCTATCCCACAAACAATGCTTAATTTATTTAATTGTGTGTGTATGAACTCATTACGATTTTCTATATAGAAGATTGTGTCATATGGGAAGAGATAAAACTTTCTTTCTTTCTAAACTGGATATCTTTTTCCCTTTTTTTTCCTCCCCTACTGAATTACCCTGGCTGGAATGTTCGGTATAATGTTGAAGAGAAATGGCAAGAGTAGGTATGCTTGTCTTATAAGTGATCTTAGGGGTAAAACTTTGAGTCTTTCACCTCTGAGTGTACTAGCTATGTGGTTTTCATAAACACTCCTTATCAGGTTGGGTACATTCCCCCACTGTTACCACAGTGATTTTTTCCCCCTAAAATGCTCAAATCACCAAGCACTCTCTTGCTTAAAACCCTTCAGCGAGGGACACCTGGGTGGCTCAGTTGGTTAAGCAGCTGCCTTCGGCTCAGGGTCATGATCCCAGCGCCTTGGGATCGAGTCCCACATCAGGCTCCTTGCTCAGCAGGGAGCCTGCTTCTCCCTCTGCCTCTGCCTGCCATTCTGTCTGCCTGTGCTCGCTCTCTCTCCCTCTCTCTCTCTCTGATAAATAAATAAATAAATAAATCTTTAAAAAAAAACAAAACAAAAAAAAAACCCCTTTAGCGAGTTCCCATCTTCTTCAGCATCAAATCAAGTCCTTGAGCCTGGCACACAGGACCCTCAAGATCTGATTTCTCTTGAGTTCTCTGATTTCATGTCCCCACACCTATTCTCTGGGACAGATTCACAGACATGTCATTTCTTTATACACACTGTCCCCTTGGTTTGGAGCAGTGACACTTTTGCAAAAGGTTTCCTTCCCTTACCACATCTCATCTCCCTGCCCTTCCCACCTTCAAGTAGTCTCCATGCTGCTCCTGAGTGAATTCCATCAGCGTCTGGCACACTACATTACAACCATCTCCTCACCCTCTCTGCCTTCCTGAACACTGTGAGACCTTGGAAAGCAAAGACTGGATCTTTCATTTCCGTATCCTTAGCTAATACAGGACTTGGTGAATAAACAAAGACTTCTATTTTATTAGTACTTAAGAATGTATATTGTAAGTCCTAATAGAGGAAGATCTGGATAAGAATAAAGTCACACATTCAAAGACTCAGGAAGTTACATGCTGGGACTTAATCAGCCCAGCACCTCCAAACCCCAATCTGACAGTCATGTAGATTAATTTTGCTTTCACAGTCACCTGAATAATGCATATACTTACTTCCATCAAAGAATGATATTCTATAAATCTTGGTGTTTTCTTTTCGTTCAGGTTGCCAGGAGGCTCAAAATATTAATGCCTTACTATGTGGTAACAATTAGTCCTAGAATCTAGCATGTTTGTTTCTTCTTGCTTATCCTTTGCTTTTCTAATTTTTTTTTAGAGTTTGCTTATTTATAATCTCTACACCCAACCTAGGGCTCAAACTCATGACCCCAAGATCAAGAGTTGCATGCTCCACCGATTGGGCCAACTAGACACTCCTGCTTTTCTGTTTTCAATAATCTTAATTTATATATGTCTTTTTGGAGAAAAGCAGAACATGAATATGTAAACATACAAATACACCAAATATATTGCGTTATTTCTCGTTAGGGTAGAAGTGCACAGGTGATTAAGGTAACAATTAGTAGAACAGAGTCACAGCCATTGAGACAGACTTTGCCTGCAGTTACGACAACTGCACAGCCATTGCTAGGTTGGGATCTCTTAACCGAAACCAGAAATCGGGTGGATTTCATTCATCACGGAGTGAAAAAATAAATATCTTGTTGGTACAGAGAATTTTCGACCCTCAAACTTTTCTACAACTGACTCCTTCTTATCATTACAGAACTTTTACATCAGAGAGCATTAAGAAGGAAAGGTAAATATTTCTGATATCCGGTGAAGTAGAGAAGCAGAGCCTGGATGAACTTGCCCGTCCAGTACAAGCCCCTATCTTTTTAAATGCAGAGGTGACATGCACCACTCTGAGTGTAGAGCTCCACGATTTTGTTTTCCTTCTCCCCCAGATCTAGCTGGTCACCAGGCCTGTTAGAGTTCCCCCTGGAATATTCCTCTTCCCCTTCCTTCTCACTCCCAGGTCTCCCTCTTCCTGTCCTAGGCTCCTGACAGCTCTTGGCTCAGGCATGAGTGTATAGGCAAGATGCCTGCATCCTCTCCAGGGTCACTGTCACCTCTTGCATCATATCCACAAGTTCTCGGCTTAGGACATGTTGCTGTATGATCGCTGCTATTCTTCTGAGTAGAATCTTCTCGCCTCCCAGCATCTCCCTTATCTCATCGCGCTAATTAATTCCTGCTCATCCTTCAAGTCTCAGCTCAAGGTAGCTTCTCCTAATGACCCCAGAACCTCCCTAGGTGCTCCCAAAGCACCCTGTTCTCATCCTAACCTCACTGCTGTCTACCTCCCTCACTAGGCTGTGAGCTCCTTAAGATCAGGGAGTCAATATTTACCAATGAGTTCCCACATTAGAAATCTGACCGACCAGAGGAGGTCTCAGGAAATGCTTATTGAATTAAAGTGAACACACCCAGCACACTGTTTAGTAAATGCATCGGAAGTGGGCCTCACTCATTACATTTTCCACAAAATGTGAGACATGGATCTCACCAACTCCCAGCAGTCTATGCTTTTTTTTTTTTTTAACCTAATCCTTCTAAATTTATTGTCTCTCCCACTCCTTCCCCTGATCTTTCCCTCATCTAATTAAAAAAAAAAATCCTTAATCCATTTGGATTTGACTTGGATTTGTTTTCAAACTGAAAATCAATTGTCCTAAACACCGTTTATTAAATGAACTCTTTCTTTCCTTATTCATTTGAGGTATATCCTTAGCTTTTATTAAATTCTTATAAAAATATAATTTGTTTTGGGAACTATCTCTTCTACTCCATTAGATATATTACCATATGGGTTTAGTTACTATCATTTTAATATACTGACCTAGCTATTTGCTTTTTAATGTGACTATGTTGTTCAGAGTAAGAAACTAGAGAGGAATATTTTAAACATACAGATAAGTAAAGAAAAAATTAAATTACCCACACTCCCGTAATGTAGAGATTAACCATAATAATCATTTTGATGTAAAAAGGGTGGCTTTCTTAGCTGACTTCCACTTCACCATCTTGCCAGATTAACTGACATTTCTGTACTCCCCTGTGGAAGGTACTGGTCGATGTCACAGCAGGCTGAATGTTCCTGGGGGCAAGTGTACTTCGTTCTCAACATCAGTGGACTATGCTTAGCAAGAGTCAGGTGTGTTTATTCCAACATGTTATGTCAGGTGCACTGTTTATTCTAATGGTATGATTATTTATATCACACATACTGATAAAAACAATGTGTATAAAGAGAGTAATTGCAAAGAAAACTAAGTTGAATGCTAAAGATACTAAAAATATTACTGTCGAATTATGTGTGTGTGAGAATTCTAAACAATGGAAAGAAATTATAAAAATCTGGGAGTCCATACACAGCTGGCTTCATAAGCGTGTCTAAACTCCTGATCCACTTTTAAAATCCAATATTTCACTTATCACATTTTTAGGTGGTTACATTATTGGTGTGGTTAGTGCAAAAAAAAAGATAACAGACAACTTCAGAGGAGTCAGTCATAAAAAAGAACTATACCTATGTCAAAGATTAGCCAATATTTACTTGTATTCAAAAATTTTTTCATTAATAATGATTCTCTTCATTAACCAAATTTTTCAATTAACTGATTAACTACCAGTGCTTACAGAATTGCAGCTACTATACCATCAGTCATTTAAAAATGTATAAAAATTGACTTACATAAATGAGATCAGGCTGTCAATACTGTTTTATCCCTTTTTCATTGATTATAGGTATTACAAGTCATTAAATATTACTCATTTTTAATACCTGACTCGTTACTCCTATTAAAGTTCTATTCAATGCTTCCTCCCCCAACCCCCAACCCCATGCTTCCTTTTATTAGACATGTAAAACTATGTACCTTTTTTGACTTCCTCTTTGCAGGACTGACAGAAAACTAGCAGTTCAGTGTTATGCTCATCCTTGGGTTTCTTATACAGCTAATTTTCCTTTCTCAGTTTTCATTTTCCTTTTATTTTTAATTTTAATTTTGTTGTTGTTTTATTTTGTAAATTATGAGAATCCTTCTTGGCAGATGGACTCTGGATCAGACACAAATGTCTAATATCCTGTCTCCAAAAATAAAGTTATATCGTAAGTATGAATGACTAAAAGCCTTGTTTTGCCTTGAAGGCAATTCTACTGTCGCCTCCCTAGACTGACATACCTGGCCAGGGAGCTTATAACTATCTAGAAAGCTTTAAGACATCTGTTGAAATTGCTGATTAAGTCCATGAAATGGTCTAATAGCTTAGCTTTGTGTTTTCTGAAAACCCAAATTAAATCAAGGTGCATCTTCTATTTTTTTCATTGAATGCATAATATCAAATTAAAGGCACAAGTTACTTCTTGCTTTCACTGCTCCATGCCACGACTAAAAAATATATGAAGAAGCAGTGATTAGTTTCACAGAACTTGATCAGAGATCTAAGGCCAAAGATTCTCATAGCATACTGGCTTCTTTCTGAATCTTTCAACACCCGTAAGAGTTTGAGTTACTTAGCTCTTTGAAACTCAAATCTCAATCCTAACTTACATATTAACCTCAAGTGCACAAACAGTATTCTTCCTGAAAGAAGTCTTATTTTTATTTTCTAAAATTGGAAATTGAACACAGACTATACTTTCCACAGCCAAAGAGACAAAAAATCTAGGTACCTTTTAGGAGATGTGAAGCTTTTCACAGGCTCTTTAATCACTAGGTGAGCTATAGAACAAGAAATTGTATAAGTTTGAACAGAACCGCTGAAAAAAAGAATTAACAGTCTAGACTTACTAATATTCTTCAGTATGTCAAATACTTCCAGTGTTTAAGGATACCTCACAAATGTCCTATCACAACTTTTGGCAAGGTGGTATAGATAAACATCTGGGGCTATCATCTGGGCATCATTCATGTTTACTAATGAAAAGCAGTCTGTAGAGCAGCTACTCGAAGTCCAAAATTATGAAACAAATTAGGAGAGGTTTATTGGTAGTACAAAAGGTCTTCGACTTATGAACATCCCCTTCCTTAGTCCTCAGTATCATTTAAAATACAATTCATCTTAAACAAACTTGATTTTTCTAAGCTTTAATGGGGCACAGCCACTGTATAATTGAGGGCATACCACAGCTTCACAAACCCACTAACTCAGCACAGATCTAGGCTTCAAGTTATGTGCAGGGCACGGTACCAGACAAAAGTGTTTTCCATTGTAAATGTGATCGAAGAGGCTTTTTTTCTATTCTACGTAATGATTTATTCAGTTGCAACCTTAGCATTCACAAGGCAACTCAGACCCAAGCTTGGTCGGGCAGTGGATGAACTTTGTACTTCTTTAGTCTGTAGCATTTTTATACTGTGCACTTCAAGGATGCTAGGACATGCTGAGAGGGCTAGAAAGGAAGAACTGGAAAATTCTAGGGCACCCTTGCAGCATAATGACCTAATCCAAGAAGGTCAAGATGTTGCCAAAGATCACTTCCCATTGACAAGTAGGATACGCTGCCCTAAAATATGACTTTAGGATTTCAAAACACGCTATCTCCCAAAATGCCATTTTGGTATATTGATCATTTTCAACTGTAGGTACTTGAAAAGTAGTAAATGCAGGAAGAGGCCTTCTCTGAACTCTCCTGACCTACCTTAAGACAGATCCTCCAAAAGGAACTCAACTGTCATCAACTCTGTTCTTGGGAGGTTCATCAACTGGGGAAAAGATTTATCACAGTGGACAAGAAGTCAACACTACACCCAGGCAAAATTTTTCACAAACTGTCTTAACTCTCCTTTATTCTTCTAAGGGGCCACTCACCTTTCTTAAAAATCATCTCTTCTCCAAAAAAAAAAAAAAAAAAAATCATCTCTTCTCCCCTAACAAAGCTACCTCACTCCCCTTTCCCTAGTAAGATGGTATTTAAGCTTGAATTTTAAGCCACCTTGGGGGGGGTAATCAATTTTCCCTGGGTATCTCCCATGTATACATGAGGTATACATGTTAATACACTTCAGCAGGCTTATCTCTCATTAATCTGTCTTCTGTTATGGGGGGAGAGGTCTCAACTAAAAATTCAGAAGGGTAGGGGGAAAATTATCTTCCTCCCTTACACTACTATTAATCACCACCCTGGACATGGGAAAGTGTTCCAACACAGTAGACAATGACAATCTTTCCTATAAAATTTTATTTATTACATAAAAAATTCTATACATTTGTTAGACTAAAATACAGTTTTCATTATAATTCTGGCAACTGAGTCAGTACACAGAGAAAACTTAGCATTGGATCAGCACTTTTTTTCTAGTTCATATTTCTGCACAAGAAAAACATTTCAAAGCTCCATTTCATAGAGGCTCATTGTACTCTGAAGCCAGATGGAATTCCATCCAATTCAGAGCTCTTGGAAGTTAATTTCCCAGCAAGATTTGATAACTCCAGAAAGTTAATTGCTTAATATACATATTTTTAAAGTCCTCTGAGAGCATAATGCTCTGTCTGTAAAGTCTGCACTGTGTCAACAATGACAGTCACAAATAGTAGGGCTACAACCGTGTCTGTGGGGCATGTGCAAGCACCTACATGTTTGTTCCCCCACCTGAATACAGTGTAGTGACACTGGGATAAGGAAAAGCTCAAAATGACCCTAAGGGAAAGGATCCCAAACTGCAGAATTCATGGAAGGCTGAACTCTGATCCTATAGTTCATAATGGACAGACAGGACATGATACAAGAATCCATTTTGACACTATGAAATAGGATGCAAATGGCAAAAGAAAATGACAAAGACAAAAAGGCATCAGGTTAAGAAATATGTGGCACCACAACATATTTCTCATGCTGGATCACACAACAGTGAGTGATCAAGACACACTGATGCGTGTTTTCTATTCCTATCACCCCATCCATACCCTGGGCTGGGCCGGACACTGGATATAAGCCTCAGAGCCTGAGAGATCAAGAGCAGGTCCCTATTGCACTGACTCATCTTAAAGCTCAGCTGCCTATTCTAGGACTTCTACTCTATACTCCCAAAGTTCAGATAGGCTGAGCCAGCAAGTACTTAAAAGTTGGACCTTTGGTCTGCAGAAGATATGCTTTTGTCTTTGGTTGTTTTTCCAGAGCCCCTGTAATTTTGTTAGGTGCCCTCCATACTTTTCTCCCTACTTTTTGGTTGGTTGGTTGTAATGTTTTTCCTCCTATAATCAGATCAGCTAACAGCCCACTAAACTTATTTCATTGGGTACAAGACCTGTTTGAAGTGCATTCAGTGGTCAAGAATATTCTGAGACAATACCATTGAAACTTCTTTTCATTATGGAGCCCCTATTACCCTTTTATAGGAAGGAAGAAGTCAGAAAACCTCAGCAACACAATATAATCTTGTAGCACTAAGGCAGCATAGAAGAAAGGTAACTTTCCCTGTGCTAAGTCTCCGAAACTCAAAACCAGCACAGAAACAAGAGGAGCCAAAAAGAACTTCTGAGCACACACTACTACTGGAAGGAACCCAGATGATGGAGAAAATTTACTTAAGAGTCTCTGTCTCAAATCATCAGCCCCTGACACTGTCTTATTATTGTCTCATTCCTGTGAGGTATCTAACACAATTTATGAATCCTGGCCTGGTGATCAACATGGTAAATAGAGAGTGCTCACATTTTCTAGTGGCAGGTAGAATGGTCCGTGGGATGCTGGCTGGAGCTTCCTCTCAGTTCCATGCCCATTTATTCAAGTCTTCTTTTCAGTCCTTAATTTTACTTACACAGAATGATTTAACACAAATTCCTGAAAAAAATAACTAACTCAAACTACATTCCAATCGGATGGGAAGGGTAGATCAGATTCAGATGGGAGGATCAGAACATTCTAAGTCATACATGTCTACAACAAAAGGAATGTCAAATGCAGATACTTACAGTGGACTTAGGCCCTTTTTCACCTGTTATGGGAATTTCCACCCACGGTCTCTCCATTTGCTACTGTAGAAGGTTCATTAAAGCTCTTCTGGAGGTGCGGGGTGGGGGAGGGAGCTGACTCTCCTTTCTTCTCCAGCCAGTTATGAGATTCCCACTGCTTCCTTCAGCTTGAAAATGTAGGTAAGGGTTTGATGTCTGACTACAAATCATGACTCACTGGAATCAAATCTTAAAAGAACTTCAAACTCTTTAAGGATTTCTGCCTGCTCTTTTTTTAAGGGTCTTGAGGTCCCTCCATGTAGATGCAGCACGCTTACCTAATAGTAGGGTTGAGATGTGAAGAAACCCACATGCTTCCCTAAAGAAGCAGGGATGGATGCAGGGGAGTGGAGGCACAGTCTTGTTGGCAGAGTGGCCAAAGGCTCAAAAACAGTCAAAACAAAGAAACACCTCCTTGATGTAACTAGGAAGAAAAACAACGTTTGAATTCCCTTCCTCCCACCCACCAGCATCTGCTCCTCCAACTTTCCACTAAAATATTGTCAACTGTAAACTACACCGAGTTTGCTAATTTCTCATCATCTTCAACTGTTCTTGGTCACAATGACTGATGACGTATTTTTGGACAGTGATCTACTGATAGCATTTGTCATATTTGAGAAACAAAAGAATCCAGTGCTTTGGTTGATGGATAATTATAAGATTCTTGGATTTTTTTGTCCACTGCAAAAAACTGGGTAGTTTGCCAAAATCCCTCCCCAACACACCCCATCACACCTCCAAGGAATGAAATCTTACTCTTGAAGATTCAGTGTTGACCATTTTCTTACTCCTTTCAGATTAGTGTGGTTTCGGTTTCCAAAGCAAGTACTAAATCAAAGTCTTCAGGTTATACAAATAATTCCAAGTTATAAGTAGGTAAGTACCATATTAGAAGTATTTTTAGTGGAGGCCCAATCACTACTTTATTTCAAAACATGTTATCAAACCAACTTTAGGGCAGCCTTTGATTTGTGTGTGTTAGGCCTTAAGGGGATGGTGGGTTGGAGGCTGGCAGATAGAGGGTCCTGAAATTCTATTACCATTTCAAATGTTCATAAAATGTACTATGTGCTTTTGAGAGAAAGAGAGTCCATTACTTTCATAAGCTTCTCAAAGGGGCCCATAGTTCTCTCAAAAGATTAAGAACCTGCTTAATATTAAATATTAAATTCAGGTCTTAGCAAGTAAAACAGAAATTCTTGAAACATTTGGGAATTACAGTGATTTCATATTCAGCTAGATCTTGACTTGACCTTGAGTAACCTAAAAGCTTCATTATTCCGAGTACCCTGGCCTGGAGTATTTATTCCTCAGGAAATCATTTTAGTTGTAAAACTTGAGTATCAAAATGGAATAAAATTGCCTAATATTTTGGTTCCTAATAATTTCATATCTTTTCCACAAATTTACTATTGAGTTCCTTTAGAAAATATCAAACTAAAATCCTTTCCATGTCATTTACAAAAGTGATCATTGTTTATGCAATACTGAAACACCATTTGCCATTTTTTATGCATATAAAAATCCTGAAGATGGGAAAGAAAGTACTGTAGTATTTCTATAGAAAGGTTTTCCATAGAAATTCTCAAATTTAAAAACTTTGCATTGAAGCCTTCTATAAGAAAGTTGTTTTAAAAGTTTGAATCTTAGATTAAAGTTTTCTCTTAAAATGTGGAGAGTAAGAATTTGGCTCACGTTTATGAAATCTGAATGGGGCAAGTGTGCTGTTTTAAACTGACAAGTGTATACAACATAGTTTTTTGTTTTGTTTTCTGAAGTTTGTTACAAGCATTAGATTTTTCTCTTGGCACATTCAAATGTCCTGCTTTCAAAATTTAGGCTATGTGCCGCTAATCAAAAATGAGCTAATTTCAAAAACAGCCACTGTATCTGAACAGTGCCTACTTTTCAAAAGGGCTAATATGCATCCTGAGTACACAAAGATACATGAATATGCATTTAAAGCAAAAGGCAGTCTATGCTGTGAATTTATAATACACAAATCTCTGCTTTATGTGTATTTACTTATGAACCTGCAATTTTCCAATATATATTCACAGACCACGTCTTAACAACTCTAGGCAAGCCCTTATAGTGCACTCCTATCTGTCAGATGGAATATATGAAAAGAATACAGAAATTAACTCTGGCAGGTGCATTTATAAGCCTCCAGACTCTCAGGATTTTTTTTTTTTTTTTTTAAGTAGCAATAAAAAAGCAGTAGAGAACTTATTGAAAGGTGAAAGCTTAAAGACTTTTCTGAAGGTAATGTCTTGTAGGCTACGTTAAGGCTACTGGAAACTCCAGAAATATAAATGAGAAGGTTACTGACCAAAGACAAAATAAAATGCTTAGGTCACCATAATTGGCAGCTCTGGTTTTGGGACTGACCCTACAGTTCTATTTTGTCGTTGCGGTGGTTTAGGGGTGGGGGAAGATCTCCTGAAATGGCCTTTATTAGCTAGTACTGGCACATGGTGGAAATCGTTGAAATTTGGGGGGCACGGATATGCCCTGATAATTCGGTGCCCATAGTTCTGGTGGTAGAAGCATTACTCTGGTATAAAGCAGCAGGTCAGCATCAGGATAAAGGAAGGAGTCATCTCTTCACTAAGCCCAACTGGGATGAAGTCCTGAAACTGCCCTGGAAAGACAAGGGCCCTTGGCAGATACCAAGGTCAATGGTACTGGCAATTGGCAGCTTAATGTTCTTTGCTTAAAAAAAAAAAAATGGAAGAGTAAAGGAACATCTCTACAAAAGAAAAAAAAAACTTATTTCCAGCATAATTTTAAAAGAGACTCAGTGAGTACCTCTTCTCCAACCATTACACAAAAAGTTTGGGGACCAGCACACAGTTAAACTACTTAAATTGCGGTAACATAGGACTTAATCATGCTATAGGATAGGATAAAAGCTCTAATCCTAAACATTAAGCATTGCATTAAATGGTTTAAAGGAACAACCTGCTTTGAGCTCTGCTCATCTATGCAAGGATTATATAATCTCAATGCCCTAGCTAAATTACTAATGTTTACCTAAGTACTGGTTAAGCCTCCCCTAGAAGATGGGTTTCTTGGATTTATACTGAAATATGACCTTTTCCTTTCCACTTTATATGACTGCAGCACTTCCTCTTGAGGCAGGAGCCTGCAAAGTCTAAATCAGGTACCAGAGCCTTTTGCTGATGGCAGAACCCACAGTGATGCTTGGGTCCCCACGATCACCACTTACACTGGAGGACCTTAACTGTACTCTGGAGATGTTGGTACTGAACACGACTTTGAAGATCCAACACAGAAAAAGACACAGACCACAACACAGAGTCAATGGCTTCTAAAATTTTTCAGGTCACCACATATCACAGATAATTTTTGTTCTTCATCTATTCTTCTCACTTGGGCAGAAGATGGAGGCAGTGAGCATTGAATAGCAGTAAGGCAGCCCAGAGCTAGCTGAAGAATGACTCGCGATGAATGAAAGAGGCAGCAGGAATATCCAAACATAACCCCAAAACATTGAAATATTGCTAAAAAGCCTCTGTGAGGCTTTATAAAATGTATCAAGGAATGAAGCTCATATGAGAGTGATATTCTCTACATTAAATATCTCTCTGTATGTGCCTGGGTAACACATATATGCAGAGAAGCATATATCTACCTATGTGGCACACACATTTACTTAGGGAACACAGCCTAGTAATTAATTTGGAACTCAAATGACATGGTTACACATAGATCATAATTTCTAAACACAATGTTAGTAAAACAAAATTTATTTGTAAAACAGGACCTGTTATATAAAATGGCACACGATCAAGTTATACAAAAATACAAAATTTCTTTCTGATTACAGTTCTAGTTGCAAATGATAATTAGAAAGCATTCCTGGTGGTTTCCAAATAGCTGAGATTGCGAGCAAATGAACAGGGGAGCAGCGAGAGTCCATGATGCTGGGATGTCCAAGTGAGTAGAACCTAATTTCCAAAATTCAAGACTTCCATCAGGTCACTTTGGAGGGACATCTCCTAAAACAGCTAGCTCCTAGAATGTCTTCTGTTCTGATACTCATCTTGCAAACTTTTTCCAATCCTAAATTTAGTTCCCAATGTCTCTTAATGTCCAAAATCTGTGTGGCTATGAAACAGAAGGTATTCTGAATTTTCTTACATGATTTGCTCTCTCATCTATTTGGATAATTGTTAGTTAAATAATTATATTTATTCCATTTCAGAGGATACAAAAAGAGTACAATGATACTGTCTGGCGATGTTAGATGTTAACTTCTGGAGGATTATGGTTTCAAAATAGCTATTCTCACAATGTTGGTTTCCCAGGTCTTGCCAAGATAAGAGCTCTTAACTGTGTGTATTTTGTTTTGTTGTTGTTGTTTTTTTTTTAATCCAGACTCTTATTGCAAATATTCTGAAAAATCAGAAATATTACATGAGCTTTGAAAAGAAACCAAGGCATTTAGCAAATTTTAGCCTAGCTAGAGTAAAGAACACGGATACTAAAAAAAAAAAAGAAAAAAATACAATTTACCTTTTGCAGCAATTTAAAGGTCTAACCCTTTGAAAGCAAGCACATGAGCAAACCGCTGCTTATTAAGCCCTAGTGACATTAATTGTATGCATTTCCATAATACCGGTCTAACTCACTGTCTACTTCTGGTAAGAGGCAATGCTTTCTTTCAAAAGATTCTTCTTCCATGGAATGATAAAATGCTGAGGCTTTTTTTTTTTTTTTGTACAGAGCCTGTATTTAGTGCAATAAGTTTAAAAAATCTGCTCTGAAATATTTACTTTACATTAACAAAAATAGCTTTTTTTAAAAAAATCGTAACAAAAAGGAGTTATCGCATAAACAGATCATGAATTATTCTTAGCAAATTACACTTTTTTTTTTCCTTAAAGCATTCACCATTACAATAAGCAGAACAATGGAATATTAGCCATTCATATCTGGTAAGCTTCAGGAATAAAAAAGAAAAAGAACGAGAAACAAAAAAAACCCCAAACCCATTCCCGAACAAAAAGAATATTCAACACTTGAGGATCAAAACATAACCAATTCTTCAGTTAAACATTGTAGAATTCTGGATATTTAATGAATTGCAGAGGAGAGGAGCACCTGCCAGTATGGTTTCAGATTTTACAGCAAGTATTTGAATAAAATGGCCACTTAGCCTGGAGCCACTGAAGGTCCTTAGGAGCAGAAGCCCAAGCACTGGAATTTGCAATGCTTTGTGTTCCAAGTTTCTCTCCCTTTTTTATTCCTCCCAGCATTACTTAATCTGCAAATCAATACACGGAAACTTAAAGGCTAACGTTGCTGGGCGCCCCAGCTTCCCTTCAAATCAGTCACACCAATGTGTGGAGGGTGCTACTAAAGTAAGAAATGAAAGAAAGACAAACTATAAGAACAAAGTTTGCATAAGAAAGATTATCTACCCTTTTCTTTTTAACCTACTCTCTTATAGAAGCTTAGGGTAAACTACAAATACCTGAGGAGTTGGTTACTTTTTAATGTTGGCTGACAAATGCATGAGCTATTATGAAAATTCCCATATTGAGTCCACTAGTATGTTTCTAAAAGTAAAATGACATGGCTTCTTTGATTGGGGAAAACTGATTGGAGTATCTCCTTATTTATCTGAAAGCATATGCCTAGTCTCGTCCCGCTAGGACTTATGCATCAGTAAAGTAAGACCTTGATTTTTATGCACACATCAGGGAAATCATCCCTGAATAAACTTTAGACAGAGAATTCGGTACAATCATTTTACCTAATTTAAATAACTAAAGTTAAAATCTCCTCTAAGTTATTAAAAATGTTAATCAGATATGAATCTTAACATTTCCATTAAGACAATTACAATTGAAAACATTAAATGACGGCAGTTGCCTTGTAAAAGCCACCCGTATGAAAGGAGTACATGTTTGACAAAAATAAGCATAAAAAAGGTATTAAATCCCTGTTCCTTTTCTCTGATTTTGGCTGATTATGTGTGTGTGTGTATATACATATACATATATATACACACATACATATACATATATACACACACCCACACACACAAATACATAGTTATGTGTATATATTGTTTTGGAATGTCAATGGGTTCCGTAACGGTCGGCTAGGTTCAAGCAGAACTTGCTCCCGAAGCCTAGAAAACAAAGTCATACAGAGTAGAATCTTAGACAATTACCATTAAAAGGAGATCATGAACGATGTTACAAATACATAGATGGTCACAAGCGGCAACAAAGCAAAATGGATTGAGAGCCCTTCTCCCCAAACCTATATTCCAAGGGGCTGCAATTCCTATGAATGTGGAAAGTCACACTTCTGGGTAAGCTCTGAGATATGCAGAGAATACATCTCCCGCCTATGTTGCTGCAGTGTCCAGGTTTTTCCCCTCCCTTTCCTCTATAAATTCTTCCCTATAGGCAGAAGGCCAGAGTGTCTCCTTCTTCAACTTCTACATCACATGTGATCAATTTTTCTAAAATAATTTTCAAAGATGTATAGGGTGACCTCACAAACCTTTGACGTTTCCTTAACTAGTGAGTTTCTCTCAAAAAAAAGGAAAGAAAAAAAAGTCCACGAGGAAAACTGGAAGTACTTATATTTTAGTTCAATGATTCCCTGTCAAAAAGGAAATTTAAAAGCTCATTTTTTTCCCTAAACATTATTCTATAGGCTAAAAGTAAATTCTAAAGTAAAATATCCCACTAAGAAAGAAGATAGACCAGTGAACTTAAACAGCAGGTTGTACAGATATGGCAAAATAGGTATGATGCTTTCATACAACTTTCATCTATGGGAATAACATGTGAATTTAAACAAGCAAATACAAATAAACAATACTAAATTCTACCAATCCCCAAACTTTAGTGAGAAATTTCTCAGGTAATTATTTAGGAACACATCCAAGATGGTGGTCAACTCCAACCATGCTAATGGAGAAGAGGGATAAGAATGAGAGGTATTGATTATGCTTCAAGTATTTAACTACTCTGCGAGAAATTTCTCAAATTCTCTCCTGCAAAGTTTTTAAGCCATATAAAAACATCATTCTTAGGGATCAAATGCTGTAATGTCCAAAGCACCAGAAAAATGCACATAAAAGAGGTATTTCAGGACAGAGTGGAGAGTTTTGTTACAAATTTGAAAGCAATGAGCTGATGAACAATATAAAATAAAAGCAAAAAATGAATGAAGATTTTAAAGCAGTGTTTGAGTTAAGGGACAATAATTTAAAACTGAAAGCAATATTAGGGGGAAAAATCTAAGTTCTTGGCTTCTGGTAGAATGCCACATAACTTGGGCAATTCTATTATTATTACCTATGAATTAGGGTTTCGAGGAAAGAAGGCATACTTGCCATCTGGTCTACCACAATTTATCTCTCACTAAAGGATAATGCAAAAAAAAAAAATACATGTCAATTCATGGTTCAAACTGAGATAGTGTAGACCTCCACATATTTCTCCCTTTGGAAAAATGACTATTACTGACAAATGATTTAATAGAAGTGCCAACCACTAGAAAGACAGAAAGTGGTAGAGAAGAGAGGGTTTACATTTTAAGATTTTATATTTTACCTTTTTAAAGTTATAGGCTGGGAACCTTATTTACTGAACAAGTAAGATAAGCCAAGAATGACACGAAGAAAGCCTTCCTCATTTACCCATGCCACCAGAAGGTTGGCAAGAATCTTTACTGCTTTCTCCATTGGCCAGTGGCAAGTAAGAGAGATATAGAAAGGGTAGGGAAGGCAAGCAACCAGACCATGGGCATTGCTGATGGTGACTCTTGCTCACTCAATGCAGTTCTGGCTAATGCATGCTTAAAACTAAGAGCTCTACATCCTTTTACTTAAAATTAGAGTGATCTATACTTGGGAACTAAACACTGAAGGTTTGACTTTATAATCATCAGTGCTATTAAAAGCAACCCCAAAATAGGCCTTGGAAGGGGGTTATGGAGAATGAGTTTTTATCTAAACATTCTGCTGAGGCTTCAATTTAGGTTGAATATGCAATTATTTTGCATATTCATATGCATATACATATGCCCCCCCAAACCTTAAACGAACCCATTTCCTTTACGCTTATATACTTAAATGGGCTTGTTTTACATTATGTATTTCTCCAGATGGAGACCTATGAAATCAACCACTTACTAAACTAGAAAGAAGAGGAGTCTTAATCTCATGCTTTTGGAAGTTACGTGCAATGAGAAGTCATGTTATTTAAAATGTACCATTTAAGGAGGTAGGCAATTATATAATATTTTGAAGTCACATGCTCTTTAAGAATACATTAGTAAAATAAGCAGTAATTACACAAATATGTGCGAGAGACATCTGTTATTATGCAGAGGTGAGAATATCTATGGGAAAAGCTACTCAGGATTCTCTTATGCTGACTGAGTTGCTTTTTGTCAAATAAAGTGCAGTACTTATAATACACACGTCTCCCTGACCAGAGATAATTTATCCTTCTCACAATCAAGCTGAGGTTAGAGAAGACCCGGTTGTCTTTCTGAGCGGGGAATGTGAGTGTTGATGGAAATAACCTTGTTTCCTACTGAAAAATAGCTGAAGAAACAAAGAAAGTACAATCCAGGCAACAGAAGAAAAAGTCAGCAAGGGAAAAAAGACAGCAACAGAAACAAACCAATATTAAAAACGTGGGGGATATGAATTTTAGCAAGTTGAAAGGAATTATTATCACCTTCCAAAAATGACAAAAATCAAACTGTCAGTTCACGTGTGCAACCAAATGTTCAGTCTGATGAAAACCAAACACTGACAGTTAAAAAGGAAAAAAACAAAACAAAACAAAACAAACACCCTCCACCCGAGAAATGGCAATTTTACTTTAGGGACAGAAACAGTCCCTCCCCACCAGGAGCACCGGGAAAAGACACTGTTCCTTTCAGCTTACTTTTACAGAAGGTGGTCTCAGTTGTGACAAGAGTTCTGCCATCCAAGTGATGGGTAAACACACAAACAGAAAGAGCAGAACATCCTGCGTGATACAGATAACAACAGCTTCTCCCGAAGAAGTGCAGTCAGTGAAGACACTGAGAGAGAGGAAGTGAAAATGAAACTCTTGGAGGCCGGCCACCTCCTCATCTCCACCTACCATCGGTTTCAGCTCTCTGGCATCGGCAACGCCTCCCTTACCAGCTTCTTTCATTGCTTTTCTACTGTTTTCCACAAACTCCTGCAAAATAGGGACCAAATGGCATAAATTCTTAGGTCCTTCAGATTGTGGTTGGTAGATGAACCTAAGGAGCGTTTACATTTTGGATTCAATGTTAATAAAGGGATGCCCTAAAAACATAGCAATAAATGATAGTATCACTACACAAGAGCTGCTAAGTTGGTGCGGGTAGGCAGCAATGTCAAGATAAAATCTTTTTTCCATACATTCACTGGGACCATCTCACTCAGGCTCAGAGAGAGAATGTTACTTCTATTTGGAAGAGAAAATACCTAATTATTTTTAAGAGGACTATTTTCCCATAGATTCTTATTTTATTTGTTGTTTTACTTTTTCCATATCAAGGTTAAAGGGAATAACAAAGACTATTTTACTCCAGAAGGCCTGTCTTTAAAATAACCCTAGAAGGTAAAAGAAAGCACCGATACTAAGCTCAGATAACTCTTTTTACCAAACCAGAAATAAGCTACTTAAAAAAAAAAATGTCTATTTGGCTTTGAAATTACTCCATAAAGCAGGAAGACGGGAAGTTACAACAAGAACCTGTGGTAGAAAAGTAGTCAAAATGGGATTATACCCTGAAGGAAACATCTCTATCTTGTCAAAGTTTATGGAGCACTTCTCCATTCGATATACTCATCATTCTTACAGAAGAAAACTAAAAGAAGAAAAAGTGTTATTTTTTTTAACTCAACTTTTGATCAGAGGTTTAAAAAATAGAAACAAGTAATTCTTCTTTTTTTTTTTTTAATTTTATTTATTTATTCGTCAGAGAGAAAGAGACAGTGCACAAGCAGGCAGAGGCAGAGAAAGAAGCAGGCTCCCCACCGAGGAGCCCGATGTGGGACTTGATCCCAGGACCCTGGGATCATGAGCTGAGCCTAAGGCAGTGGCCTAACCAACTGAGCCACCCAGGCATCCCACAAGTAATTCTTCTTCTTAAGATTTTATCTAAACCCACTGTGAGGGTTTAGATAAACTTACAACTCTGAGATCAAGAGTCACATGTTCTACCGACTGAGCCACGCAACCATCCCCAAATTCTTCCAAATGCCTTCATCAAAAGGGAGATGGATTGCTCACAAGTCAAATTCCATCACGAGAACAACCAGTTAGAATTATAGTATAGACATTATGGAAATGGCCAAAATGTAGTTCTCAGTGAAAGATATTCAGTACCAAATACGTCAGCTAAATCATTTGGAATTTTTGTGACTGTGAGAGGGGAAAAAAGGAATCTATTTTATTTATTGACACATTTTATTTATTTATTTATTTATTTATTTATTTATTTATAAGATTGTATTTATTTATTTGAGAGAGAGACAGACAGAGCATGAGAACGGAAGGTCAGAGGGAGAAGCCGACTCCCAACAGAGCAGGGAGCACAATGTGGGACTGGATCCTGGGGCTCCAGGATCATGACCTGAGCCGAAGGCAGTCACTTAACCAACTGTACCTCCCAGGCTTCCCGACATATTTATTTTATTTTAATTTTTATATTTTATCTTTTTAAAGATTTTATTTATTTATTTGACAGACAGAGATCACAAGTAGACAGAGAGGCAGGCAGAGAAGGGGGGTGGTGTAGCAGGCTCCCTGCTCGAGCTGGGGCTCGATCCCAGAACCCTGGGATCATGACCTGAGCCGAAGGCAGAGGCTTTAACCCACTGAGCCACCCAGGCACCCCCCGACATATTTATTTTTGACTTAACTAGATAAACCATGCTCCTGGAAGAGGACTTGTTAACTCAATGTCTAATGTTCAGTCTTCAACATTACCCACCCTTCAGACAGGAACATTTCACAGCTTACTAGCAAAGTACTATTAAGTATCCTTAATTTGGTAGCATTTGACAGTGTTAACAGTATATGAACCATTTAAGTAGGATTTCTAAATTTTAAAAAATTTCTATTGAGATTCTAACATAGGGAATCTGCAGAGTCTACATAACTATAACGTAACTGTAAAGAATCTGAATGTAATACCTTTATCTCTGGATCTTGACTTACAGAAAACAATACAATACAATCAGGGTCTGCTCATCTGTATTCATTATGAAACACCTTCAATTTGGCCTGGCATACTTAGGATAATGAGTTTTAATGGGTCTGATGGCAATAATATTTGGAAAGGTGATAGAGAAATACAAGCAGGTACTACAACCTGGGAAGTCTTTGAGCTCCACTTTAGGAAAAGGCACTTAGAACATCAGTAGTCCAGTGGTCCAATTCAAGGGCTAAAATGCAGGTTTAAAAAGTCAATTCTAGGGGCACCTGGGTGGCTCAGTGGGTTAAGCCGCTGCCTTCGGTTCAGGTCATGATCTCAGAGTCCTGGGATCGAGTCCCGCATCGGGCTCTCCGCTCAGCGGAGAGCCTGCTTCCCTCTCTCTCTCTGCCTGCCTCTCCATCTACTTGTGATTTCTCTCTGTCAAATAAATAAATAAAATCTTTAAAAAAAAAAAAAAGTCAATTCTAATCCATCTAATCACAGAGAGGGAGGCAGGAGTTTGAAATAATGTGAATCGGGGCTACCTAATGGTTATTGCTCCAGCTATAAACGGTCCCATCCATGCCAAGAAGAGCTCCTTCCCTGATTTCCCCAAGACTAAGCTCATTCATGAGCACTACAGGTCTCATCCTCAATTACTCAGTTGCATATAATAGCAATGAAATACAGACAATGTCTTGCAAAATTTCTGAATCGTATTTTTACCCCTAAAGCAATTGAGGGCATTTGAAGTACTTACCATCAGCACTTTATCCATATAGAATTCTCTGCCAGGGCTCCCATCATTGTATTTTGTATCAATGGCAAAACACAAGAATAATACATCCACTACCATTTCGTAAATGGACAGGAAGCAATGAGCGACTAGGAAAGCAAAGAGGCAGACGATGATCAGAGGCAGCACCCAGACTGTGTAATCTTGCTGGTAGTTGAGCAGCATAATCCCAGCCAAGCCTGTGCTGCAGACTATCAGCACCTGAAGCAGAGAGAACAAAGAGCCCATTTAACAGCCACTGTTTGTTCAACACGTGCAGATTTCAAGTTCCCTTCAAAATTCTTAAATGATGGTTGCATACATTCATTCCACCTCAAGTTAGGAAGTATGTCATCCACACAGACCCACAGATACATACACGTGTTTATCACATAAACAAAACATCGTCCTTTAAACGCTCTGGTTTACATGAAAAAAGAGTCATGTTTTCCAAAGATTATGCTTATTCCTTAAAACTTCCCATATATATATAGCACCTGTGGCCATTTTTAAAATAAGTGTATACATATTTTAGGAAATGACCCCAATAGCACTAAGAAAAAAATTACTGACATTCCGGGGTATTGCTATGTACTTCTAAGCACTTTTACATATATGAAATAGCATTATACATACGAATCATTAAAAGCTATTCATTAATATTTATAATATCACTATCAAATGTTTCATAAACACTTAGTCACATAATTTCATCTTACAGGGGACTTAGAAAATTTGACCGGGTTTCTACATCTGGAGACTTTTATTGTTTTCTGGTATAAATAATGCTGCAACAAACATCTCTGAGAGTTTTTTCTTTGTTTCATATTTTATTTCACACAGAATACATGGCGAATTGAATATGATTTGCCACGAAATTTAAATTTAGATTACCTGTGAGGAAAGAGGTTGCCACAAGCATCCATCATAGACGAATATAAGAAATAGCCAATTTGCTTATTGTCAAGAATGACCTACTCTGATCATTTCTAGGCAGCACTTGAAATTTCTTGTAGTTCTTTTACTATATTTTAGTTCAGCTTTTCAGTCCCTATAATGGTTTATGGCAAACATCATCATCCTCATTTTATAGACTGGGAAATGTGCTCAGAGACACTATGCAACCTGCCCAGGGTCACAGAGTAGAAGAGCAGATACCACCTAAATCATGGTCTTGCGATGCCAGCTCCAGCATTCTTTGCAGGTAAAAACTCAGTAAATACTTGGATATGGATATAAAGCAGCAATAGGTTATACTGAATCCTAAACACAGTCTTGCTCAGCCCCTTATTTGCCTTACCATCCATCATTAAGTAACAAAGGAAAAGAAAGAGTCCTCTAGGATCATAGCAGTCTTTCCCTGTCCAGTGCTGAGAACAGGCAGCTTGAGAATTAATTCTCTTGCCTTTCCCCTACTATTTATCCACACCAAAGCATCTCTCCTTCTCTATTATTTTAACCAAGAGTTATAATGCATTAGACGAAATATTGGTTAGGCTATCAGCTGACCCTTCTCGGATGATTTTAGGGAACAAATCTGGGTCTGCTCCAAATTTTGAAGACCCTTTACCATTTTTTGGTGGCAAACATTCAGGAATCCTCTCTTACCATTACTTTCTGGGGTGACTTCTACAGGTAACTAATTATATCCATTTTCTCTCATGCTTTTTGGTTTTAGGATGAAATCACTGTTTTTGATAGCTCTTCTTCAAATTGTTGATATCCACCCTATAGAAGGACTTAGGTTCTTTATGCTCTCATTAGACTACTTAAAGTCAAGCCACATTTGAAATGTTAAAGTCAATTATAGGGAGAAGATGTGACTCAGACAAACCAAACCAATGTTGAGATAAAAGCTGTTGAGGTGGAAGAATGGATACTGTCACTTTAGAAACAACTTCAAGAATTTATGATATTCAGGGGCGCCTGAGTGGCTCAGTGGGTTAAAGCCTCTGCCTTCGGCTCAGGTCATGATCCCAGAGTTCTGGGATCGAGCCCCACATTGGGCTCTCTGCTTCATGGGGAGCCTGCTTTCTCCTCTCTCTCTCTCTTTGCTTGCCTCGCTGCCTACTTGTCATCTGTCTGTCAAATAAATAAAATCTTTAAAAAAAAAAAAAGAGAGAGAATTCATGATATTTAGCTGAAAAGGTCAGAGAAGTGTAATAATTGCTTCCAAATACAGTGAAAGGGCATCATGCATTTATTCAAGCAGAGGATACATTAATGGCTCTCAAACGATGAGGGGTCTAGGTTATCAATTGGGGAGTTCGAGAATAACACAGATTCCTGGGCCCTACCCCCGGAGTCCAGTTGGTTGGATCTAAGATGAAACCCAGCAATATTTATTTAAAAAGTACCTCAGGTCATTCTGATAAAGTCCACAGCCTATAAGAAGTACTGGTCTTTATCAATGGTCTCCATAGTGGGATATACATACTCAAGGAGTATTGAAGCGGATCACCTAGGACTTCATATTGTATTTCTCATTTATTGAAATTTTCTTTTGTACTATGCTTTACAATACATATTATTAAAAGCTATATATATATTAATAAATATAAATATATTAGGAAGTGTGCTCAAATTTTTTTTTTTCCTAATAAGACACCCGATTTAAAAAGTTTAGACTCTCCTGTCTACAGGATACATTATTGGTGATGCAACAGAAGAGATTCATATACAGGCCAGGATATGAGAAGCAGGAAGGAAAGGGTGCTAGTTTTGGAATCAGAAAGACATAGATCTGAATCACAGAGTTAATGCTTCCTAGTTTGTGACTCCAAGCAAGTTCAAATTCAGGCTTTCTGAGTCTGTTTTTCTGCCTTTAAAAGAGACCTAAGAGTACACACATCCCGTAATTGTTAAAATAAGCATTCTGAAAGCATGTAACACAGGGCTTGGCAATCTGTTTGTTTCTTCCTTCCTTTGATTTCCACCATAAATCTTGCATTATGATGCCCTTTCCACATAGAACTCAAGTTTTGAAAGATTTTGTTTACCAGTAAAATAGCACCTATTTAAGTAATAATTCATATTCTCATTTTTAATTAATCAATGCCAAATAAACTGCCAATAATTAATGTTATAAGTAGTATTCTCAGATAGAGATGAAAAAATTTCAGACAGAAGTGGAGAAACAGATTTTGTAGGGTTTTTGGTATAATTTTATTGGGCAAATATGCATTATCTATAGGAGTTGAAAATGTTTAAATAGCTTGTAGATCTCTATTCTTACCTAGGAGGACCCTATAGACCAGTGATCACAGGTCACAAGCCACTAAACTAAAGGAGCTAAGATCCCTTCCAAATCTAATTCCATTCCATGAAATCACTTGGGTTCCACAGAAATGGAATCCAGGGCATTGTCTTTTGTTTTCTTTTAAATTCAGGGTTTTTAATTTTTTTTAAGATGTTTAATATTTTATTTATTTTAAAAGATTTTATTTATTTATTTGACAGAAAGAGAAAGAGATCACAAGTAGGCAGAGAGGCAGGCAGAGAGAAAGGGGGAAGCAGGCTCCCTGCTGAGTAGAGAGCCCGACTCGGGGCTCCATCCCAGGAACCTGAGACCATGACCTGAGCCGAAGGCAGAGGCTTAACCCACTGAGCCACCTGGTGCCCCTGAATTCTGGGGTTTTACAAATGAAATGGTAAATTTTAAGACAATTTTGGATTCACGTATAGTTGTAAGAAATAACAAAGAATGATTCCATAAACCCTTTACCCAGTTCCTTTCAATGGTAACATCTTGTATACAGTACAATACCACAACCACAGTATTGACATTGACACAGTCAAGATACAGAACATTTCCATCATCACAAGGATCCTTCACGTTAACCTTTTATAACTACTCCTACTCCTCCCCCACCCCATCTCTAGCTGAGTGACCACCAATTTCCATAATGTTGTCATTTCAAAAATGTTATATAATCAGTTCAAGTCCCATGTTGAGTGTAGTGCTTACTTAATTAAAAAAAAAAGGTATATAAGAATGTTACATACATGGAAACATACAGTAGTTACTTTTCTGGCGTTGGTGTTTTCCACTCTGCACAATTATCTCATGATTAATCCAAGTTGTATATTATCAATAGTTTGTTCCTGACACTTTTATTTAATTTTTAAAAATGATTTTATTTATTTGAAGGAGAGTGAGTGAGAGATACAGAGAAAGAGTGCACCAGCAGGGGGAAGAGCAGAGGGAGAGAGGGGATAAGCAGGCTCCCAACTGAGCAGAAGACTGAGGAAGGGCTGCATTCCAGGACCCTGGGATCATAACCTGAGCCAAACAGCAGAAACTTAACAGACTGAGCCACACAGGTGCCTGTCTTTCCCCAGGGAAATTGGGGATTTCCGATTTCCCCTCTTGAACTATCTGCTCAGAAACTATTTCTGCACACTAGCAACCACTTTTAGAAAGAAATGCTTTCAAAAGATTTACTGTATTCTGTGATCAGTACTATATTTTTTTAAAAGAAAACTATAGAATGTTTATCTCAGTATGTTGGAAACCCAGACTTTATTCCCCTCTCATTTTTTATTTTTTTCTTTTTGGGTATCTGGATTAAAAAACAGTTTATCGGGCGCCTGGGTGGCTCAGTGGGTTAAGCCTCTGCCTTCGGCTCAGGTCATGATCCTAGGGTCCTGGGATCGAGCCCCACATCGGGTTCTCTGCTCCGCAGGGAGCCTGCTTCCTCCTTTCTCTCTGCCTCTCTGCCTACTTGTGATCTCTGTCAAATAAATAAATAAAATACTATTAAAAAAAAACCAGTTTATCTTTCATGGTTTTTTACAGTGTTATAAATTTTATATTATTCAAATGTAAATGTTCCTGAAAAGCAATTTGGTAATGTACATCAATTTTAGTATATGTGCTGCCGAAGTGAGCACGGTAATGTACATCAAGAAACATATTATGTACTCTGACTCTATCTATTTCTAGGATTCTGGACTCAAGAAATAAGGATTGATGCAGGCAAGGATTTGTATACAAAAGTTTCTCTGTATCATACTTTATGTTAGTAAAATGAGAATAGTTTAACTATAAAAAATAGTTTAACTATAAAAAATTGGAGGCTTAGTTAAATAAATGATACAATTGTATAACCATGATTAAAACATTTTTAATAAAATAGGAAATGCTCATAACATCAAGTGAAAAAAGGGATATAAAACTGCTTTTTCGACTAGATTTTAAATTCTCTTTATTGACTACTGTATCACCAGTATCCAGAAAAGTTCCTAGCATATTACTAGTGGGCACTCTAGGATATTTGTGGAATGAAAAAAATGGTAAAACCAAAGAAAAAATTTTGATATAGGCTGCTCAAAAACTCAAAGTCAATTTTAAAACACTGTATTTTATCACCTCTATATTTCCCCATTATGAGAAATGTGTATTTCATATAGAGAATTATTTCATTATGGTAAAGCAGGGGAAAGGGTTTGGAATCACTTGTATTTTCAATAACCAAAGATAATCATTAACATTTTGAGATAGTAATTCTTTCTAATATGTACATCCTTTTCTCATATGTACATCCTTAAACTGATAGTCAAGTCAGTCTTTTCACTTGTCATATTATATGTAAAGATCACATGATAAACTTTCAATAAAAACATGGTCTAACAACAGGTGAATAACAGTTTGCTATTATTTCTAACCATTTCTCTATTGGTAGGCAGTAGATTGTTGGCGATTACTAACTATTAGAAATAATGTTGTATTTTTCTGTATTTAGGATTATATCTAGCAGTGGTTTATCATAAACAGAATTACTGAATCAAAAGACTTAAAAAAAAAGCTCAAGGGCAAACTTAAGGTTAGCACATAGTGACTGCAAACTGAGAAGTTAGACAGACGTAAGTTTGAACTCCAGCTCTGCCACATTCTAGTCCTTTAAATTTGGGCAACCTATCTAGTTCTCTAAACTTGAGTTTCCTCTGCTACAAAATGAAGGAAAACAGTAGCGGCTCACATTCTAGGAGAGGACGAATAACACTTCCCATAAAGTACATTCCTCAGAACCTAATACGGAGCAAGTGTCTCCATCAGAGTTTACTAAAATCACCATTATGATCAAATGCTGCCCCTGAGAATAACTTTCTGTTATTTCTCTCTATGGCTTCTCTTCTATTTTAACTGCTCTGTGTACATATGTTTGTATTTTAAGCTGCTTCATATCCTTCTTAGTAGTGGGGATAAATTATAAATATGTAAAACATAAACTAGACATAAAATCTGAAGGCTTCCTAAATTAGTCATATAGCATATAAATAATAGCAATAGTTAATAAGAGTGTCAAATGCTATACTCAGTCCTTAACATGGACTGACTCATTCAATCCTTACTATAAAACATTTCCTGTTGTAAAAACATGACAAGAACAAATCCAAGTTTAATTTAATTTAATTTAATCCAAGTAAGTTTAATTACAGATTTTCAAAACAACTGCACGGTTTTATAATTCTTTTTAGATGACAGCTGCCTGAGAACTTGACACCACACCATGGTATCTTGGCCTCTCTACACCAAGTATTTTTTCCTTTTTAAAAGCATTTTCAAAACATAGTGGCTGGAGGAACTTAAGTGTTTAGCAGTAAGAGAGTGTCTAAGAATAGCATTTGATAAAATACTGCCCATCATGATCATGAATACTTATGAAGATTATCAAAGCAACAGGAGAACTGGATACAATGTAATATAATGTGCAAAGGGCAGAACAAATTGGTAAGTATGCTATGATTGTTACACTATAGAAATATAAGCCTATGAAAAAACACTGGGAGGGAATATATATAAGTGATGTTATTAGGTTATAGGGATGTCAGCTTAATTTTTCAAAATTTCTGAGTATTTTATGGTATATTGTATATGGTATAGTATATTAATTTTTCAAAATTTCTGAGTATATTTATGTACAGATACACAGAAATCCAACTATAATGTTATTTATTATTCTGCAGATTTTAATAGTATAGAAAAATTACCTCTTTTCAGACACTTTAAGGACAGGTAAGTCTCATTCCCACACAGCTCTGTTTTAAAGGCATTTATATACAGTAACAGTGACAGCCAACATTCATTGAGAACTTACAGTGTGTCAGACACTGTCTTAGGTACACTACATGTATTAGCCAGTCTAATCCTTACAACCCTAGGGGTTTGGCTCTATTATTATCCCACTTCCACAGATGAACAAACTGAGGCACAGAATGGTTATGTACCCTGCTTCAGGTCACACAGTGAGAGAGCCAGGATTTAAATCCAGGCAGTCAGGCTCCAGATACAGCACCTCTAACCACTAAGAAGACTATTCCTGAATTCTGTACAGATCAAAGTATGTAAGGAGAAACATGGACGTATTACTGACTGCTGTCTCAGTTTTCCCATCTGTAAAATGAGGATAATAACAGAACTTCCTTCACAAATTTCTTGTTAGGATTAAATGAGCACCAGACATGTAAAGTACTTAGAAGAGTGCCTGACATAAATTAAGGGCTTTGTAAGTGCTTCTTATATATTACCTATATTACTTTAAGTTTTTTGGTGGACTAGATATTTTTCAAATGAAAAAGCAAACACGTATATATGCAAAAATTCACTGTATGTCTCAGGTAACAGATGTGGTCTTACCTTGCCTAGGAACAACATGAAATCCCCCACTGTGTTGATGGCAGCCACCCGTAAAGCATTCTCCACAAGAATGACAAAGGCATCCTTCGCGGAGGTGCAGAAGTTGGTGCTGTTGATAGCTGTGGCTGTGTATGCATTCTGTACAAAAGCAAAAAATGGTATTTTCATCAGTAAATGTAATTTTGCTCTGTTAAGATATAAACCAAATACAGTTAAAGCACAGCTTGTGAAAACAGTTCCCAGTTAAACCCATGGCTCTGGTAAGGTACAGGTTAAAACTCAGCACAAGGAATATTAGACATAAAAAAACCCCCAAAACCCAATATGGTAAAAAGAGCTTTTCAGTTGGCTTATTTCAGTCTTTTTAAAACACTGATATTTATTAAGGCACACAGACCTTTCCAACATCCATTAACTTCTTCCCCGTCTTAGTAAATCAAACATAATTTAACCTTTCCTAGATGTCTCAGGTTCATCGCTGTGAATATCAGGGATGCACTATTACCATTTCAGTGATGCTTTAAAAGCCACACAAATAGATAAAAGGCACAAGGATGCGTGCTGTTTTATCTGGAACACCTACCATCTCCCCTTGGTGCTTTCGTCTGTGCTGCCACTTCTCACAATTTTTGTAGTAGACGGCTATTTGCTGCCCAATACACCCCTCCCTCCTGGGAGCAGGGCCCCAAGTTCCCCTTGAGAAAAGAGTCCTTCCCCCTTCTCTTAGAGTCTGAGTGGGGGACGCTATCTCTAGCTCTGGGGGTGGGCCCTGATTGAGGTAAGCCAATCAGCCCGTTCTACCCAGCTCCACAAAGACGGGTTCAGGGACTGGGACATAAACTAATAGAGCCAATAAAAGCCAAAGATGTTCCCTGGGGCTTCTTGGGAAAAAAAAGTCTCCTTCTTCCATAAGAGCTCCTGACAAAGCAGGTCTCTCATTTTCCTGGAAAGCAAGGTGTGAAGGGATGAACTGCCAGGGCTGTTTGGCCAACATAATGGGAAGAGCCTGAAGCTGCTGGAGGTAACAACATGGAAGGGAGGGCAAGGCTACCATCATGGAAGCAAGAGCAGAGAGAAACCAGGGTCTTGTACTTGGTGACAATGTTTGCACGATTAGGAACTAGCCACGTTTTTGGACTTTAGCCTAAGAAGCTAATAAATTGCTAAGAATCTCTCTTCTGTCCCCCTCCCCCTTTCTCACTTTCTCTTTTTTAGGCCAGATGGAGCTGGCTTTCTGTCCCTTGTAGTACTGGGTCCCAGGTGACACACTTTTATTCAATTATACCTGCTTCTGCTGCTCCATGTCCTCTCTGACCCTCTGTCACAGACTCTGATTTTTTCCCCCTTTGTACAGTGCATTCTAGAATAGGATTGACATTTTCTGGGAAATGTGAATACATGCTAGAACATCAAATACATCTGAGTCGTAGGAAGCGAAAGTATGTAGGCTTTGTGGCTAAAACTTATAATCCCGAGGAATTTTTGGTTTAGTGTGGACTTAAATTGTTGGTGAGTCCAAAATGTTCAAGTTGTTGGGAAACTGCTGCACATGAAGGGCTTACTTTACATTGTGTTGTCTGTGAAATACTGTTTTCTTTTTTTATTATTATGTATTTATTTATTTGATAGAGAGAGAGGTCACAAGTAGGGAGAGAAAGAGAGAGTGGGAAGCAGGCTCCCTGTTGAGGAGAGAGCCCAACGCAAGACTCGATCCCAGGACCCTGAGATCATGACCTGAGCCGAAGGCAGAGGCTTAACCCACTGAGCCACCCAGGCGCCCCGGAAACATTTATCTTTTAAAAAGATTTTATTTATTAGAGAGAAAGAAAGAGTAAAGGGAGGGACAGAGGGAGAGAGAGAGAGAGAGAAAATCTCAAACAGACTCCCTACTGAGCATGGAGCCTGATGCCGGGCTGAATCTCATGACCCTGAGATCATGACCTGAGCCAAAGCCAAGAGTCAGATGCTCAACCAACTGAGATACCTTAGGTGCCCCTGTAAATAAAGTCTTTTTCTTTCTTTCCTTTTTTTTTTTTTTTTAATTTTATTTATTTGAAAGAGAGAGAGAGAGCACAAGCAGGGTAGAGGGAGAGGGAGAAGCAGACTCCCTGCTTAGCAGGAAGCCCAATGCAGGGCTCGATCCCAGGACCCTGTGATCAGGACCTGATCCAAAGGCAGACGCTGAACTGACTGAGCTACCCGGGGTCCCATTTTTTTTTTTTTAATTGACATATAGTTGGCACATCATGTTACATCAGTTTCAGCTACACAACACAGTGACTCCACAACTCTTTAAGTTATGCTCTGCTCACAAGAGTGGCTACCGTCAGCCACCACAGTATTACAACAGCACTGACTATTTTCCCTAGGCTGTACATTTCATCTCCATGACTTATTTATTCCGTAACTGGAGGCCTGTATCTCCCACTCCCATTTAAACACTGAGCTTGGGAGACACAGTCTTTATTTTATGAATGTTCCTCTTGTATGCTTGTTAGTTAATAGGAATTTCATATGAAGATGAAGTCTGAGTCACCAAAAATTTGTTGCCATTACACAGTTAAATTCATTGATTAAAAATACAGAGTATTTTAGGGCCAAGGAAATAACACTACAACTGAGTAGGACACTAATTTTTCACCAAGGGAGCAGTATATAATGATGCTCTTTGAGAAAGACAGTATGATTTTGCTATATACAACTCTACTAAACAAATTGGGGTAATTTATTATCGGAACATACTACTACATTGTGTTCGCAGTTCTTTTTATCTCAAAAGCTAATATACAGAGTCTTTTAAGGAAATGATACTATTAAATTGTTCTGGTAGCAATAATTTGCTGCTTGCTCTCATATATTGTCATCAGCCAGTGTTTCTTATCAGTTCAAAGGCAGCAGGCACCAAAGAGTTAATCACCTAACTGCAGTGGTCTACATTTCTTCATCTACAAAGCTTCTTTTCAAATATTCTGCCAAATGCCTCAATGACATAAAAATAAACTATACTTTTGATCTTACGTAATTTTAACTCTGCCGAAAGATAATGGAGAAGAATTTCTCAGGCCTGATCTATTCTCAGAGAACCAATACAATTCCCTCCATACTCAAAACAAACAAAAAATGCATTCAACAATTTATTCTAAAGCAGAGGTTGAAAAACTACCACCTGTGCACCAAATCTGGCCTCCTTCCTACTTCTGTAAATAAAGTTTTATCAGAACACAGCCATGTTCATTTGCTTACATGGCATTTATGGCTGTTTTCAGGCTACAATGGCAGACCTGAGCAAATGGGACAGAGTCTATATGGCCACAAAGCCAAAAATATTTACTATCTGTTCCTTGACAGAAAACTTTGCTGATCCCTGTTCTTGAGTACTGCCCAGGAACAGTATCACCCTTGTCTACAGCCTATGGAACCCATCTTCTTATCCCTTCAATCTTCTAGTACCTTTCTCTGCAACTTCAAAGTCTTCCAGCATCTTTCACCAAAATGCTTCAGTTCAACGACAGACATCTAATGATTTGAAATAGAACATCCCATAAGGAAAATACCTTACTTCCTCTATCCTAAGACATGATCAAGAAATGAATGTCAGTTACTTAGTAACAGATTTCCAGGGGAAGATACCCTGTCACATTAACTATATATATTGATTATGAAATACTTTCTGAAGTTAAAAAAAAAAAAGCATTATGATATCTAGAATCAAAGATATTGGATAACCCATTTAAATCAAATAGGTAGTGTCTTCAATTTCACCTCCTCAATGAGGATCCAACGACTCACTCTTAAGTATGCTATTCTCCCCTTTCCAGTTTGAAAAGGATCTTCTCTGAAAGAGACAGAAGCAAGAGAGGACCCATATACCTCCAATCTCTCTCCCCTAACATCAGACCAGCTGACTCAGAGAAGGCCTAACATCTCCAGACTAAACCATAAAAGCTTTTCTGTTTTTCAGTCATTTCAGAAGAAATTATGATTCCTCCTCTCCTGCTTCCTCCTTCTCTCCCCATGCTGCCCCACCCATCCCATCTACATTTAGAGCAGAAGCCTATTTATTTGTGGACCTGGAAGAAGGCAGCAATAATTTTTCTCTACTCCTAAGTTCCAGGGCTGGATATGCTCCTAGAAATTTAGCTTTCTTGGCAATATTCCTACAGATCTGTGCAACTCCTTTTGTAGTCAACCTAACCGAAAAAAGTTAAGTGGATATTTCGTAAGCTCTTTCTCCCACTCCCAAGGCAGAAAGATGAGCTGCATGTGACACACACAGGTCAGGATGACCTCTGCAGGAGGAAAATTGTGCTACAGATCACAGCAGGCCAGTGAAAATTTCCTTCTACTTCTCTACCTCCTAGTCTGAAAGGATTCATGCTAAGGTGCTCAAGAAATTCTGAGTTCTTTGTGCCCTTCCCTATTACTGTTCTCTGAACTTTCTGTTGAACTACTTGGTTGAGATTTTTTCCAGCCCACCTCCTTTCTCACACAGCCTTCCTGATCTTGAGTAAACCGCCCACAGAGAGGCATCGATGATTAACATGTAGCTTTAGCGAGTGCTCAAAATGTGCGCAGGCAGGATGGAGGCCTTAAGGCTATATAACTCCCAGAAGCAAGATAAAGGTAATCACCCTCCAGGAAGCGTTTTAAAAGGATGACTGTTAGGCCCAAGTGGTAACATATGTGTGTGACAGGATGAGGTGAAAAAGTCCTGGTCACATGGAAGAAAATGTTGGGGTGGAAGGTCACCACGTAGATAACCCAGGTCTGCTTGGCCACATGTCCCAGAACATATCTACATTTCTGTACCTTTCCTTTCTTCACTTACAGACTTAAAAATTCTCTTCAAATTTAAAACCCCTTCAGGGGGCGTCTGGGTGGCTCAGTTGGTTAAGCAGCTGTCTTCCGCTAAGGTCATGATCCCAGAGTCCTGGGATTGAGTCCCACATCAGGCTCCCAGCTCCACAGGGATTCTGCTTCTCCCTCTGACCCTTTCCTCTCTCACTGTCTCTCTCTCAAATAAATAAACAAAATCTTTTAAAAAAGAGATAAAATTTAAGACCTTCAGAGAATAATAGGAGAGAGCTAGACAATAATGGTAGGTAAAGGGAACAGATATGTACAACTCTATGTGTGGATTGTTATGAATTAAGTAAGGGAAAAGGTAATTAAAATTATCCCTTTCTTGTTTTGAGTGAGGAATGGAGGGGGCAAAAGTCCCACCAACATCATTCATTTCATTCAGTTTGGTTCTAAATTCTTAGACTGTTTAAGAGATATAAGAATTAATAATATGTCACAAATCTTAAATTGTCTTTATTTTTTAATTTATTTTTAAAGAATTTATATATTTATTTTACAGACAGAGATCACAATCAGGCAGAGAGGCAGGCGGGGTGAGGCGGGGGAGCAGGCTTCCTGATGAGCAAAGAGCTCGATGCGGGGCTCCATCCCAGGACCCTGAGACAATGACCTGAGCCGAAGGCAGTGGCTTAACCCACTGAGCCACTCAGGTGCCCCAAAATTGATTGTCTTTAAAACCATCACTTGTTTTAGTTTATACAATGAAACATGAAAATTTGAGATGTTTACATATTCTCTATAATAATCTATACTCTAGTCTTCTTTATATTGCATAAGATGGGTATTTATATGGAAAATAGGGTGATATCCTAGCAATAAGTACACAAACTTAGATTTGAAAACTTCCTCCATCTCTAGGTCAGATGGTCTGCGACAAGATGCTAGTCTCCATTTTCTCTCCAAAGGAAATGAGCCTTCCTTATAGAGTTGGAGAGAAAGTGATAATACAGATTAAATGCTTAGTATGGTATCAGGTATAGGTGCTCAAAAGATATTCTTTGCAATTCCCACTCCTACTTATGTCAAGACGAGCTTTATAATCTTAAAAGCTTGGCAGCCAGAAAGCAGATCCCCTCCAGTATTAAACTCCACTATCTCCAAATGGTGTCGAAGAAAACTGAGGCCAGAGTAATGCCCATAAGAAACAGATTCTAGACAATCTCTCCACCCAAAGTGCATTCTGTTAGATGAGATGTACAATCACCTTCCTGACACATTAAGATAAGTACTGGCAGAAACAAAGAGCAGTTTATAGTTCACTCTATTTATGTGCAAAACTCTAACACCTATGCTATAAATAATTAATGGCTTATTTTGAAAACCCAAAGGTCATTTTTGAAGCCAGCTGTCTTCTCCATGCAGTATGGCACCAGACTATGGATGGGGCTTCCCAATTTCAGACTGAGCTGCAAAACAACTCTGGTCTAGTCTACCTCCATACGTACCAACACTCCTCTACTATTATCCTCTAAGTACTGGCAACAAACTGGTGGCCCATGGTCAACTGACACTGTATGGCCCGGAGACCCTAGCAGCTCTGGCTCACTCAGATATACATTTTTTTTTTAATTAGCTGTCAACATTTTAATAGCAGGAGATAAAATGCAAACATCCAGAATTCTGGCTTCGCTTGAGAAACTGGAAGAGTTAGAAACTGTCTGTAAATTCTCATATGGCAAGAATATACCTGGGCTAAGAAGTGACTGTCTTCTTTGATTGGAATATGAACTCCCCAACTTGCCAGTCTCCACCACTCTCTGCTGCCTCGGACCCTGTCTGCTGCTCTCATTTGCATAAGCAAAATAATACACCTCAACTGGCCCAGCAGGCGTCTGCCCTGTCCAGCTCTGCTCAAGGCTTTTGACTTCAAAGCTGCATACCAATCTCAGGAGTGATAGCAAAAGAAAGGATGGGAGGAAAACAATGCAACAGGCATTAACTAATTATTAACCATTTCCAAAGAGTACACAGAACAGATCTCCGAATGGGAGACTCCATATGTAAAATGTGAGCCACGGTGCCTGGCACAGGATAAGTGTTTGATAAATATTAGCTGGCATTATAACTAGTATTATTATTTCACTGTACTCTATTGGACACTGCAAGGATAATTCCAGAATGTAAACAGGTGATGAGATAAGAAATTTTTGAGAATTAGGAAGGAGGGATGCCTGCATGGCTCAGATGGTTAGGTGTCTGCCCCTGGAGTCCTGGGATGGAGCCGGGCACTGGGCTCCCTGCCCAGCAGGGAGTCTGTTCCTCCCTCTTCTCCTCTCTCGGTTCCTGCTCTCTCTCTCTCAAATAAATTAATAAACTATTTTTTAAAAATGTAAAAGAAACTAACAATGAACAGTACTACAGAATAAGAGTCATCACTACAGTGGACTTGCTGTGTCCAGCCACATGCCTGGGGTACTACAGATATCATCTCTGCATCCTCACGGTCATGGGCACTATAGGTGCTATTATTATCACCATTTTACAGATGATGTGTATAGACTGATAAGACAGTCTGTAAGTAATGTTTACTGCACTGAAGTAAAGTCTTAGAAAGTTTTTCTCGAAGCTAACAGTATTTCAATGAAGGTAACTTATGTTACCGCGGTCAGATCATGGGTGATGTTTTGTTTTGTCTTGGTTTTCCAAACTCTTCAGTATTTTACATTCTATTGACTTTTAAAGAAAATAGATACATCTTTGGAAATACCTCTTGTTTTATCTTTGCCAGAGCTCTCTTATCTTAGAGTAAAACACTGAGAGTTCTTTATAAAACAATAAAATGGAGGGGGAGCGATAACATTTACTAGGTGATGATCAGGAGCCAGGCACTGTAAGAGTTGACTTATCTGCATTATATTTCATCCTTACCTAAAGCTTATGAGGACAGGTATATTTTTCTCTACTCCCTGAAGAAGGAAACAGAGACTCTGAGGTTGCATTGAGCTTGCCAAAGAGCTAAACTGTTGGGATTGAAACACATCTGCAATATCTGGGCTCTCTCCACTGTATCTTCCCCCAATTATCAACTGTGCCTTTTCCAACAAGGCTATAAAAGTATGGATTCAATCCAATGTGTATGGGGAAAAAGGAACTTCATTTTCAGAAAGCGGTGATAAACACTAGAGAGGAAAGGAAAGGTATGAGCCTCCTGTTATCTTGGTGCCAGCTCTGGCTTGATCTCTAGCAGAGCACTAATCTCAGAACTGCCAAATGTATGCAGCAGCGCTGAGAAGAACGCCCCTTCAGACACCAGCAGATCATACTCTTGGACCTTATTGCTTTTTTTTTTTTTTTCCAAATTTTAGACAAGTCTTTAGAGCTCATCTATTCAGTACTGCCATGATTCCTGTCACCTTAAATACTTTAAATGGATGGGTGCCCACCCAGCTCTGAAACATTTCACAGGAACAAGGATTAAAAGAATTCCACTGGCAACTGATATTTAGGCTTAACCTCTCATGCTAGGAAGTGTTCCAATATCTTCAATCTGTTGACCTCACTTCAAGTGAAATTCCTGGGCAAAACAGGAAGCAGCTGGTAATCAGTCCCCAGAGGGCAGCATTTCGTATTCCCAAACAGACCTAAGTATTAATTACTCTCCTGAAACCTTCACTCATTTATTACTATGTTACTGCTTCCCTTGTATCTTCAAACAATGAAGATCCAAAATGCACAAAACCTGTACAAAAAAAGACCAATCTGAAGTTTGGATATACAACTCAGGACTGCACTAAATTGCTGATTCATGTTCATCTTGGGATGAGCTGAGAATTTTGGATTTTTTCACCTGGTTACTAAGCATCTTACCATCATTTGATTTGTTCTCTTCCTTCAGTAAAACTGCACATCTCCTTTTTGAAACACTTTCTTTTGGTTTTGACTGTTAGTCTTTTTGTCTGTTAGTCTTTAAAATCCAAATATTCACTGATTAACAACTCATCCAGAAAACATTTATTTTTCTTCTTTTTTTTTTTTTTTAAGATTTTATTTATTTATTTGACAGACAGAGATCACAAGTAGGCAGAGAGGCAGGCAGAGAAAGAAGGGGGGAAGCAGGCTCCCTGCTGAGGAGAGAGCCTGACACAGGACTCGATCCCAGGATCCTGAGATCATGACCTGAACCGAAGGCAGAGGCTTAACCCACTGAGCCACCCAGGCACCCTGAAAACATTTATCTTTTAAAAAGATGTTATCTATTTGAGAGAGAGAGAGGGCATGAGCAGGGAAAGGGGCAGAGAGAGAGGGAGAAACAAAACTCCCCACCGAGCAGGGAGCCCAATGCAGTAGTCAATCCCAGGACCCTGGGATCATAACCTGAGCCGAAGGCAGACGCTTAACAGAATGAACCACTCAGGTGCCCCTCACTCAGAAAACATTTAAAGACCACTTACTCTATACCAAGTACTGTGATAGTCTCTGGAGAGACAAAACTAAGATCCCTGTCTTTGAGGAGCTAAAGGTCTAAATGTGGAGATAAATATATAAACAGACAATTTCCATACACTGTTTTCAGTGTTTTCATAGAGGTATGAACCCGTGTTGTGAAAAATTGGCAGGGACTGAGAGAAGACTGCTTTGAGGTGACACTCAGGCAGAATCATTAAGGATTGGAAGGAGTTAGCCAAGCGTTGGAAGGAAGTCATTCCAGGCATGTTTGGTTAATTGCGAGAGCAAAAGGTTCCTGTGGGAAGGTGGTAGAAATTGAGAATGGAGAGGTGAGTTTAGCATCTCTCTCTGCGGATGAGCTATTTAGTGATGGGTACGAAATGTAATGATGATTATTTTTAGTGCATCCATCAACTTTTTGATAAGGATGACTTGGTCCTAAACTGAATTTTAAGGAATGTAATTTTTCAAATTGCTGTGGTTGATACTAATTATTTTTAATAACGACCTTCCAAACACTTTACATCCATACAGTATTACAATCTACAAGAATTTATTTTGCTAATGAAATGTCGTGCCTCCTTCTTCATATTAACCACAGAAATCCAATAAAGCAAACTCCAGGAACGCTAACCACCGCAAGGACTACCGTCCTCGGACTACCCTTGAGTGAATGGAAAACACATTGCTACTCCTGAATCACTTAGTCATAAATGGTGAGAAAGTCCATTTCTATCTTTAGTCTATTAAAAGAGGGTATTGGCACATCACAATTGATTTTCAAGAAATGGAGAGAAGTGGTTAAAAAAAAAAATGAAGAAGATGGGAAGAGTGAGTCCCGGCAAGTCCTGTGTGCCCAGGCACAGCAAGACAGAGGAACAAGCTGCTCCCTAAGAACAGTTATTCTGTAATACCAGTTCTTCCATTTGACCCAAGAAATGATAGCATTCCTCTGACAATATTTCCCAGGCTAGTATCACAGTCTTTAAGCAGCTGGATTTCTCCTGCCAAAAAGTATCAGGATAGAGAGCACACTAGTCTTGAACAATAATAGAACTGAAGGACGGGGTGCCTGGCTGGCTCAGTGGGTTAAGCCTCTGCCTTCAGCTCAGGTCATGATCTCAGGGTCCTGGGATTGAGCCCCGCATTGGACTCTCTGCTCAGCAGGGAGCCTGCCCCCACCCCCCCGCTTCTCTCTCTGGCTATTTGTGATCTGTCATAAATAAATAAAAACTTAAAAAAAAAAAAAAGAACTGCAGGGAAAAAAAGAGTTTAAGTGTCACAGTGACTTTTCATTAAATTAAAGCTTTCAAACAACATTCATTCATTCATTCATTTAAAAAAAGTAGGCTCCGTACCCAGCATGGGGCTTGAACTCACAACCCTGAGATTAAGAGTCATATGCTCTATGGAATGAGCCAGCCAGATACCCCTCAAACAGTATTTAAAAGAAGAATTAAAGAAATCCAGCTAGAGTAGACAGGTTCTTAGGGAAAATCAAAGATGAAAGGATGTTAATTAAGGGATAAAAGATAAATGTTTTTCCTTAAAGATGAACCCTAATGATATTTTATCCTTATATTATAATTAGTAATAATAAGCCTTGGTAAGAATATTTATCACTTTTAAAAATAAGACTATGATAGGAGCACCTGGGTGGCTTAGTTGATTAAGTGTCCACCTTCAGCTCAGATCATGATCCCAGTATCCTGGGATTGAGCCCCACATTGGGCTCCCAGCTTGGCCGGAAACCGGCTTCTTCCTCTGCCCTTCCCCCCTGCTTATGCGCAAGTGCGCAGCTCTCTCTCTCAAATAAATAAATAAAATCTTAAAAAAAAAAAAAAGAATATGATAGAAATAGATATACTTGAACACGCTACAATATACCAAAACATGGGAAATACATAAAATCTTTCAAGTAAGCTCAATTATTTTATCTTGGAAGAAGAAACGATGAACCTGTCTTTAAAAAGTGAATGTTAGACTGATTTTTTTAAATCTTTTACCTGATTTAGATAATTTAGGCACTTTTCAAGACACCAAAGGCAACAAATGCAAGATTTCAGCACACATCGAGCACAAGCATTTTCCTGGGAAGGACAAAAATTTGAAATAATTAAAAACCAAAGAATCAGATGATCATACCGAAAATTCCAAATGTTAGAAAAATAAATAAAAGTTAAAAAAAATCAAAACCTATGTTTCAAGGCCTCTACACCCACACCCTCTTTTCCCTCAAAATGTAATAGCTGAATTAGTTTTAATTTAATTCAACAGCTATTTAGTACCTACTGCATATAAGATAGAGTAAGGTATCTCAGACCAGAAAGGAACTTATACTACTGTAGAAGAAAAAAAATGCTAAATATAAAAAAAGGTTAGAATCAGAATATGCAGTAGATCCTAGTGTGATGAGAGTGGAACACAGAGATGACATTATCAAAGAGGAGGAGTAATCAGGGAAGGCTTCTGGGAAGATGTGTCATGTGAGCCAACCTGTGTTGAAATGCATGCTATCTCCATAGTCAGGGACAGGGAGCAGGCTCCAAGGAGGAGGGTGTGAGTCAACATAGAGGAAGAGAAGCAAGGGGTACTTTGCCAAACCAGTGATATGATGGTTTTGCCAGAGCATATAGAGAGCAAGAATAGGGGATAAGGCAGAAGGGCTGGATTCTGTTTGCAGGGATTTTGAAGAAAACATTCACAGCTACGGACTTAACATCACTGGGAGCTTTACCACATGCAGAGCTGAGGTCTGGAATGCGACAACCACAGAAAGCCCAAAAATGTTTTCTCTTCTTACCTTTCCTTTGAGCTGACTGTGCATGTACATAAGGATCATTCGTGGAATTTTGACTAACGTGATAATGAAAGATCCTTTTGCCACCGTACCCAGGTGATAACGAATAAGGCGATTCACTGATGCCAAAATAGGTGTAAATGGCAAATTCCTTTTATCCCTATTTAAAAAGTAACCAAAAAGACAGTTAAAACAAAGCCTAAGTACAGGAATGGTTTTAAGCCCAATGAAGTGAAAAAATCAGTTCATCTAAAAAAAATTCTAGCTTTGTGGCAAAATGGCAAAGAAATATATAGCTAATACAGATGCTACTGATGTACCAAATAAAATTAATGCTTCATTTCTCTATGGTAGTTTAATGGGGTTCTTAGGCTCTTAAGACTTAAAGTAAAATGAAACTGTGCTTTGAAAGCTTTTCCTCATAAATACTTACGGAATTAAATGTACAACCAAAAAATGGAACTTAAAAAAAATGTTTAGGGTAACAGTCGGTTAGGCGTCTAGATCTTGGTTTCAGCTCGAGTCCTCATCTCAAAGGTCGTGAATCAAGCCACATGTTGGTTCCATGCTCATGTGGAATCTGCTTAAGACTCTCTCTCCCTCTGCTCCTCCCTACCTGCTCTCTTTCTCCCAAATAAATACATAAATCTTAAAAAAAAAAAAAAAAAGATGTTCAATCTAGACCTGGTACCTCATTGTAATAGAAAATTGTAAGGCCTACAACTTATATTCAGCTCTGAAGTTAGGAAAGGGAGTCACAATACTTATTGTGATCCAAACAAATTAAAAAGGCATGTTATCCTTTGACGGACCTTTAAGTTTTTTTTTTTTTTTTAAGATTATTTATTTTAGAGTGAGAGCACAAATGTGAACAACAGAGGAAGAAAGAAGGAGTGAGAATCTTAGGCAGATTCCACGTAACGTGGGGCTCCATCTCACGACCACGAGATTGTGACCTGAGCCAAAACCAAGAGTCAGAGGTTTCACTGACTCCACCACCCAGGGGCCCCAATAGAAAAAGAACAAAAGACGGTATAAGATTTATTCTTCTGCTAAATATAATTGCAGTGATATCATGACTTGCTGTTCTGATTAATTTTTTTGAGGAACTTAAAGAAAAGTATAAAGATTAAAGTAATAAGCTCCCATGTTCCTACTGCCCAGAATTATCAGGTATAACATTTTGTCATATTCACTTCCAACTGCTTTTTAAAGACATGAAACTTGGCATGGCTGGGTGACTCAGTTGTTAGGCATCTGCCTCTGGATCAGGTCATAATCCCAGGGTCTTGAGATCGAGCCCCACATCAGGATCTCTGCTCTGTGGGAAGCCTACTTCTCCCTCCCCCACTCCCCCTGCTTGTGTTCCCACTCTCACTGTGTCTCTCTCTGTCAAATAAGTTTAAAAAAAAATTAAAAAATTAAATTAAAATTAAATTAATTTTAAAAAATTAAAAAAATTTTTTTAAAAAAAGAAGAAAAGACATGAAACTCTTACAGCCTCACCTCTGTGTCCTTCAGACACAATCCCTTAGATGATCTTAAGTTTTCTGACGAGTATAAATTCTCACCTAGTAAAATAGTATGTTACCACGGCCCCCGCCACAGTCATCTGCTGACAGGCCAGGATGAATTCGCTGATCCATATCAGGCCCACTGCATGGAACCACCACATGTACTGCAGAGGCCCAGAAACTCTGAACTCCACAAAGCCTTGCTCATTCTGAACAGCACTGCCTAGGAGAATATCAAGGAAGGAAAAGAGAAACACATACAGCACAAGCTAAGCAATAGGGCTATTCAATGTAAGGCATTAATCTAATTCCCAACGACAGCCCCCTCCCACCCCCTCCACCCCTCTAATGCGCCCCCCTCACTTTCCCCCAAACTACTGACTTTATGACTTTATGATCACAGTGCTACTGAATTAGGAGACAAAAATAATTATCACTTGAAAAGCTGTGAAGCCAGACATTGTACAATGAAGCATTTTGTTTTCCCCGAAGGCATCATATAGTTTAAAAGGTCTTCTATTTGAATACAGTCCTTACCACACCGGTTAATTTAGGCATGAATTTTCAAACACTTTCATTTTTTTTTCAGAGCTATTTATGACTCATCCAATAATTATATACCTAAATCATTAGCAATGGATGGAAATTCATATTATTTTCAATTGGTGAATGTTGCTAAATGGCCAGAGAGTTCACATACAAGCCTACAATACTTATGCCACTCCTCACCATTAATTCCATTTAGGGGTATTTTTTTTTAATTTTATTTTTTAATTTTTTATAAACATGTAATTTATTTTTATCCCCACGGGTACAAGTCTGTGAATCATCAGGTTTACATACTTCACAGCACTCACCATAGCACATACCCTCCCCAATGTCCATAACCCCACCCCCATTCTCCCAACCCCCCTTCCCCCAGCAACCCTCAGTTTGTTTTGTGAGATTAAGAGTCACTTATGGTTTGTCTCCCTCCCAATCCCATCTTGTTTCATTTATTCTTCTCCTATCCCCTTAACCCTAGGGGTTACTTTTGATATGAAGTGTGGTTGTAAGCAAGTCTGAGACTCTAACTATGAATGGTATCATTACAAGGAACTCTACTTAGGTTCAGATCTTTTGCAAACTAGAAAATCCCAAGGAAACAAGCTGATCTTTGGCTGTAACTGGATTTAAGGCAACCCCACAGCCACCCTGCATTCAATCTGTTTGAGAATGAATCCAAATGTCTGAATCAGTTTTGGAGTGTACTTCAAAGCCATGACCTGGTTTAGACCCACTCTGCTAGGATGATCTAAAAACCACACACAGGGAATGGGTTGGTGAAGAGCTGTGACCACTACTAGTTCTGAGGGCGATCAGACCTCAGTCATAAATGTCTGAGAATTATACCTTAAGTTTTAAAATAATTTAACACGAATCAGATTCATCACTGAGAGAAAGAAGCAGCAGGTCTTCTTACCAGCGGTGCCAAGAAAAAGAAGTGTCATGATCCAGTATGCCCAAAATAAGACAAGAGCAAAGAAAGTCCAAAAGGGTTGGAAGACTAGCAGCGGCAAGTGAATGAAGACCTTGCCAGCCACGTGGAACAGGGCGATGGTGAGAGCAACGCGCTTGCGCATGACCAGCATGATCAGGAACAAGATAACCTGTGTCCAGAGAAGGCAGAGAAAGGCTCCCGTTAGCTTCTTGGGCAGAAAACACAGGAACCGAACAATGGCGGACATTTTTAACGTAACCCTTCCTTTCAAATGGGGTTAGGACTATTATTCTCGGAATCCCCAAAATACTTTATCAGTCTTGTGGCACTTAGCGCTCTCGTTTGTACACTGAAAACATCCTTAAAACTAAACATAAAAGGATTTCTCAATTAATAAGTCCTAGAATTCTCCTACTTTACTTTTCTACTCATTATGAATCAAAATGGGCTGTTTGTCAGTCGGGATGAGGCTCTGAATTTATCTGGATAGATACACACCTGTCACTCTGGAAACAGGGGAGAAGACAATACACCCTGATTACAAAATCAGAGGCCGTATTTGTACCTCACCTCCTTTATTGGACCAAGAGCCCCTAGATAGCAGGGTCGATGTCAGATTTCCTGCCCTGCACACCCTCACCCGGCCTTGGGTGAGGACGGGTGAAGGATACTTTAAATTAAAAAAAAAAAAGAAGAAGAAGAAGAAGAATTGTACTTAAAGATGATTAATACATATTTAGATAATAGTAACAAATAGATACCTTTTGGGACAAATGGTTTTGTGTGGCTTTTTAAATTTTTATTTTTATTTTTTTTTAAATTTTATTTATTTGACAGAGAGAGATCACAAGTAGGCAGAAAGGCAGGCAGAGAGAGAGAGGGGAGGAAGCAGTCTCCCCGCGGAGCAGAAAGCCCAACCCACTGAGCCACCCAGGTGCCCCGGCTTATTTAATTTTTAAACCTCAATTAAAAGCTTGGGATTGGTCTGAGATTTTTTTTTCCTTTTTTCACCGAGGAGAAGATGAACCGAAGATACGAGTACAGATTATTTAACCACATGTTCATTGGTAATCTACAGTAGAGTGCCTAGCCAGCAGGGCTCACCGACTTGGAATAATGTTGTTAAAAGTTGAAAAGGCAAAAACGGGAAAATAATTAGTGAACAAGTAAAAGAAATGATATGAAGTGGTGTGTTGTGTTTCTTTACATACTTTAGGAAAGAAAACTATTTTTAGGGCCGCCTGGGTGGCTCAGTTGGTTAAGCGGCTGCCTTGGGCCCAGGTGATGATCCCTGGGTCCTGGGATCAAACCCCTCATTGGGCTCCTTGCTCCGTAGGGGGAGCCTCCTTCTCCACCTTGTCCCCACTTGTTTTCTCTCTTGCCATCTCTGTCTCTCTCAAATAAATAAATTAATTAATTTTAAAAAAAAGGAAACTTTTAAAAAAGGAATTCTATTATGACAGTAAGATAACATGTTCTTACAAATGATAATGTAAATATTCTAGGCGAAACTCCTCTCTCAACAGGTAGGCAGTGCAGAATAAAAGGTTGCATCAAATAACACTCATCAATTAGGGGAGCCTTCTGAACACTTTTTAGTGTTCCACACCGTGGGACAGAGATTTTCTCTCACGGAGGTCAGGGTTAGGCATGCAATAGCTAGAGGTGAGTTTCTGCTCCATTCACGATCCCTGTAAAGAAAAATGTAAACCTGAAAGATCCACCCACGCCCATACTCACTGTGAACACTGTGGCTGAAATGGCATAGATGAGGAGGGCCCGAAGATTGTCTTCAGCTATTTGAAGCTGCTCAGGAATCACGGTTTCTTTGGGAGACCTTCTTTGCTTTGCATACAGCCACCACAGTACCCCTGTGCCACCTGGGTTCAAAAACCAATTGTTTTGGAAATAAGTAGCACGAGAAAATGCATAACATAAATCTGCCCTTTCCTACACATCACTGTGGGACTGATACAGCAACAATCCATTTGGCAGGGGTGGTGGTGGTGGTGCATGGCTGTAACTTTTTGCGGACATAAGGGGAGCTCCAATTACTCCTTTCTCATCGTTCACACTAGGTCTTAGACATATTCCAGTGTATCAAATAAATGTCCTTCAGCCATATTTATTATTTTTTAAAGATTTTATTTATTTGACAGACAGAGAAAAAGTACAAGTAGGCAGAGCAGCAGGCAGAGGGAGAGGGAGAAGCAGGCTCTCTGTGGAGTAGGGAGCCTGATGTGGGACTTGATCCCAGGACCTTGGGATCATGACCCGAGCCGAAGGCAGCACTTAACCGACTGAGCCACCCACGTGCCCAGCCATATTTATTATTGACACTGAAGTTCAGAGAGAGCCAGCAAAGACAGGTATCCCTGAGAGGAAGTGATCATGAAGAGAGAGTCAGAGCCTGTTGGGACCTGAGGAGATTGTAGGAAGCAAGTAAGGGTCACAGAAATCAGTAATGAAGCTGAGGACTGAGGAAAGGAAAGATCCTCTTTGTTGTGCTATCACAGTAACCCCAGTGCCTCCTGTGGAAACAGTCATGCAGTGGATACAGTATTTGTACAATGAGCAAATGAAGATGAAAGGAGTAATTCCCACCAAAAGCAGGAACAAAGATAGGAGATCTCTGATAGCTTGCTAGCGGTGTGTGCTAGGGATGGGAGTTTTTCTTCCTGTCACTGGTTCAGAGATCACTAGAGCTAAACTGTAGAGGGGGGCAAACTCGCCACCACATGAGCACTGTATCAGACACCTTCATTCTGAGTGCCCAGAGCATCGACTGTGCTAGGTGCTGGGGACAGAGCTGTGAACAAAACTAAGTCCGCATGGAGCTTATATAGTCATAAGGAAAGTCCCCTCATGGAGCTTATATAGTCATAAGGAAACAAAACATAAAAGGAATTACTTAAAAATAGAGTATATGACGTCTAAAGAAAAATGTAACCTCTTAATAAGGATAGAAAGTGCTAGGGTTGGGAAAGCATTGTAACAAGATGGGTAAGCAAGGTCTCACTGGTGAGTTGGTATCTGAGCAAAAGAATCAAAGACAGGCCAAAAGCAATCTATAAAACTATCTAAGAAAAGGCTGTTGCAGGCAAAGGTAATAGCAAATTCTAAGATGCCGAGGTGGGACACCCGCCTGGCAGGAGAGAAAAGAGGCCACCATGGCTAAGCAACAAGCAAGGAGCAGAGGGTAAAAGCTGTGGGCAGAGGGGCTCTAGGACCAGATCCTAGTGGAAGGCCTTGTAGGCTACAGCAAGGAAATGGAAGATTCAGAATAAAGATGTGTATATGTAAGCAGACAAGATAAATGCCTGGGCGAGGAGAAACTGGGCTCAGAGATATTCAAATCAACCTGATCCCCACCTGCACTCAAGTAAACAGTGAATAGTGTCAAAGGGAAATGCCACCCCTGCCTGGTGGCAAACAGTGAGCACGAATTTTTTTTCCATTGAAGATGAATAAACAAATTTAAAACCACCATGAGCCTATGAAAAACATTTGAAAAAGGGAAGTACTTCCATTTTGAAATCTTTTTTATTTTTATTTTTTTCAAAGCTTTTATTTATTTACTGGAAACACAGGGAGAGAGAAAGAGAGAGAGACAGCACAAGCAGGGAGAGTGGCAGGCAGAGGGAGAAGCAGGCAGCCCAATGTGGGACTTGATCTAAGAATCCCGGTCATGACCTGAGCCAAAGGCAGACGCTTAACCACCTGAGCCACCCAGGCGTCCTTCCATGTTGAAATCTTAAAGAAAACTGTCATAGCCTCAAAAAATGGAGTAAAATATGTTCTCTACAAATAGGAATAGAAGTTATGAGGGAAACGGCTGCCTGGCTGGCTCAGTTGGTGGAGCGTGTAACTCTCAATCTTGGGGTTGTGAGTTTGAGCCCCACGTTAGGTGTAGAGATTACTGAAAAATTTTTACAATCTTGGGTGCCTGGGTGGCTCAGTGGGTTAAAGCCTCTGCCTTCACTAGGAGTCTGATGGATTCCTGTCTCACGTTGAGGTCTTTTATCCATTTTGAGTTAATCTTTGTGTACGGTATAAGAGAATGGTCGAGTTTCATTCTTCTACATATAGCTGTCCAGTTTTCCCAGCGAATCCATCAGACTCCTAGAGGAGAACATAGGCAGTAATCTCTTCGATATCACAGCCATAGCAACTTCTTTCAAGGTATGTCTCCAAAGGCAAAGGAAACAAAAGTGAAGATGAACTTTTGGGACTTCATCAAAATCAAAAGCTTCTGCACAGCAAAGGAAACAGTCAAAAAAACAAAGAGGCAACCCACAGAATGGGAGAAGATATTTGCAAATGACAGTACAGACAAAAGGTTCATATCCAGGATCTATAGTGAACTCCTCAAACTCAACACACACAAAACAGGCAAACATATCAAAAAATGGGAAGAAGATATGAACAGACACTTCTCCAATCAAGACATACAAATGGCTATCAGACACATGAAAAAATGTTCATCATCACTAGCCCTCAGGGAGATTCAAATTAAAACCACATTGAGATACCACCTTACACCAGTTAGAATGGCCAAAATTAACAAAACAGGAAACCACATGTGTTGGAGAGGATGTGGAGAAAGGGGAACCCTCTTCCACTGTTGATGGGAATGCAAGTTGGTGCAGCCTCTTTGGAGAACAGTGTGGAGATTCCTCAAGAAATTAAAAACAGAACTTCCCTATGACCCTGCCATTGCACTCCTGGGTATTTACCCCAAAGATACAGATGTTGTGAAAAGAAGGGCCATCTGTACCCCAAGGTTTATAGCAGCAATGGCCACGGTTGCCAAACTATGGAAAGAACCAAGATGCCCTTCAACGGACAAATGGATAAGGAAGATGTGGTCCATATACACTATGGAGTATTATGCCTCCATCAGAAAGGACGAATACCCAACTTTTGTAGCAACATGGACGGGACTGGAAGAGATTATGCTGAGTGAAATAAGTCAAGCAGAAGAGAGTCAATTATCATATGGTTTCACTTATTTGTGGAGCATAACAAATACCATGGAGCACAAGGGGTGTTAGAGAGGAGAAGGGAGCTGGGGTAAATTGGAAGGGGAGGTGAATCATGAGAGACTATGGACTCTGAAAAACAATCTGAGGGGTTTGAAGTGGCGAGGGGATGGGAGGTTGGGGTACCAGGTGGTGGGTATTATAGAGGGCACGGATTGCATGGAGCACTGGGTGTGGTGAAAAAATAATGAGTACTGTTTTTCTGAAAATAAATAAATTTAAAAAATGGGAGAGAATAGTAAAAAAAAAAAAAGCCTCTGCCTTCAGCTCAGGTCATGATCCCAGGGTCCTGGGACAGAGCCCCGCATCAGGCTCTCTGCTCAGTGGGGAGCTTGCTTCCCCTTACTCTCTCTCTATCTGCCTGCCTCTCTGCTTGCTTGTGATCTCTGTCTATCAAATAAATAAATAAAATCTTAAAAAAAATTTTTTTAAATCTTTAAAAACATTATGAGAGAAAGAAAAAAAGAAATGAGAAATAAAGACAGAATAAAAACAGAAAACAGAACGAGATAATAAAGGAGACATCAAGGAGGATACCATTCATCACAGCCACAGAAGATACCACTTATTAAACATGTAAATTTGTGTTAGGAAGTGCAAAACCAACGCGAACAAATTGAAGCAACACAATGCTATTAAGCAAATATTAAAAGTCCCACTTTTTAAGTGATAAAATTGAAATTCAGGAAAGTTAAATAACGTGCCAATTATCACACACCTAGTTAAGTGGCAGAGCTGGAATTCAGATTTAGTTTTTTATAAAAATGATCCATCTGCTATAAACTGAATGTTTGTGACCCCCTAAAACTCATATACTCAAGTCCTCGTTCTTAATAAGATGGTATTTAAAGGTGGGTCTTTGGAAGATGATGACATCATGAGGGTGAAGCCCTCATGAATGAGATCAGTGCCCTTATAGCACAGCTGTCAGAGAACTCCTCCCCACTTGCACCATGTGAGAAAATATCAAGATGATGGCTGGATGCAGGAACCCAGCCCTCACCGGATAAACGAAGCTGCTGGCACCTTGGCTTTGGCCTTTTGATCCTGCAGAACTGTAAGAAGTAAACGTTTGTTGTTGATAAGGCATCCAGTCGATGGTAGTTTGTCACAGCAGCCCAAAGTGACCAAGAAACAGAAACTAGATACGATGGTGACACACGCTAAAGTAAAAAGAAAGGTGGCTGGGCGAAGGAAGGAGTGGAATAACAAAGTGAGGAGGTCCAGTAAAGAAGTGACAGTGAGGAAAACGAAATCAGTGATCTGGAAGGTACACTTGAAGAGCTCCTTCTGAGTGTAAAGAAAGTGATAAAGGATTCAAATGATAATGTAGAAGATAATAGGAGAAGAATGAAGAATGATGTGAAGAGGAAAACCAATGACACAGAAACAGTACTCAAATACAGAAATAAGACAACTTTTCAAGTTTGAAAAGACACACCCACGCCACCCCAAAAAAGAGATCATGGGCAAACCTAGTTAAGATTCAGAATCAGACAGAAGTTTTAAGTTATAAGGATAAGTTAAAAATCAGAGACACATCTAGGTGAGTGAAACAGGTGGTGGGCAAAGGCACAAAATTAGACTGGTCTCCAAAAAGTAAAGTACAGACCCAGAGAACATTTTGCCTCCTGAGAATTTTATATGCAACAGATTCAATATTCCCATGTTAAGGCAGAGCTAATAATCTTAGATGCTCAAGAGTTAAGAAAATATAGAACCCACAAGTTCTTCATGAATAAGTTAAATGAATTCAAATTCACGTCATTAAAAAGATTATCCACCATGACCAGGTGGGATTCATCCCTGTGTTACAAGGATGGTTCAACATTTTCAAATCAATCAACGTGATAGAACAAATCAGTAAGAGAAGAGAGAAGAACCACATGGTTCTCTCAATTGATGCAGAAAAAGCATTTGACAAAATCCAGCATCCGTTCCTGATTGGGTGACTCAGTGGGTTAGGCCGCTGCCTTCGGCTCAGGTCATGATCTCGGGGTCCTGGGATCGAGTCCCGCATCAGGCTCTCTGCTCAGCAGGGAGCCAGCTTCCCTCTCTCTCTCTCTGCCTGCCTCTGTCTACTTGTGATCTCTGTCTGTCAAATAAACAAATAAAATCTTTAAAAACAAAACAAACAAAAAAACCACTTCAAAGTATAGGGATAGAGGGAACATCCCTGAACTTCATCAAATCTATTTATGAAAGACCCACAGCAAATATCATCCTCAATGGGAAAGAGCTCACAGCCTTCCCGTTGAGATCAGGAACACAAGGATGCCCACTCTCACCACTCTTGTTCAAGATAGTACTAGAAGTCCTAGCAACAGCAATCAGACAACAAAGAGATATAAAAGGTATCCAAATTGGCAATGAAGAAGTCAAACTCTCTCTCTTTGCAGATGACATGATTCTTTATATGGAAAACCCAAAAGACTCCACCCCCAAACTACTAGAACTCATACAGCAATTCAGTAAAGTGGTAGGATACAAAGTCAATGTACAGAAATCAGTTGCTTTCTTATACCCTAACAATGAAAATACAGAAAGGGAAATTAAGAGAATTGATTCCATTTACTATAGCACCAAGAACCATAAGACACCTGGAAATAAACCTAACCAAAGAGTTAAAAGGATCTGTACTCGAGGAACTACAGAACACTCATGAAAGAAATTGAAGAAGACACAAAAAGATGGCAGAGCATTCCATGCTCTTGGATCGGAAGAATAAACATTGTTAAAATGTCTATACTGCCTAGAGTAATCTATACTTTTAATGCCATTCCTATCAAAATTCCACCGGTATTTTTCAAAGAGCTGGAGCAAAGAATCCAAAAATTTGTATGGAATCAGAAGAGACCCCAAATTGCTAAGGAAATGTTGAAAAACAAAAACAAAATTGAGGGCATCATGTTGCCTGATTTCAAGCTTTACTACAAAGCTGGGATCACCAAGACAGCATGGTACTAGCATAAAAACAGACACATAGACCAGTGGAACAGAGTAAAGAGCCCAGATATGGACCCTCAACTCTATGGTCAAATAATCTTCGACAAAGCAGGAAAAAATATACAGTGGAAAAAAGATAGTCTCTTCAATAAATGGTGCTGTGAAAATTGGGACAGCTATATGTAGAAGAATGAAACTCGACCATTCTCTTACACCGTACACAAAGATAAACTCGAAATGGATAAAAGACCTCAACATGAGACAGGAATCTATCAGAATCCTAGAGGAGAACATAAGCAGTAACCTCTTAGCTATCAGCACAGCAACTTCTTTCAACATATGTCTCCAAAGGCAAAGGAAACAAAAGCAAAAATGAACTTTTGGGACTTCATCAAGATCAAAAGCTTCTGCACAGCAAAGGAAACAGTCAATAAAACAAAGAGGCAACCCACAGAATGGGAGAAGATATTTGATAAAAGGTTGATATACAGGATCTATAAAGAACTTCTCAAACTCAACACACACAAAACAGATAATCATGTCAAAAAATGGGCAGAAGACATGAACAGACACTTCTCCAATGAAGACATACAAATGGCTATCACTAGCCATCAGGGAGATTCAAATTAAAACCACATTGAGATACCACCTTATACCAGTTAGAATGGCCAAAATTAGCAAGACAGGAAACAACGTGTGTTGGAGAGGATGTGGAGAAAGGGGAACCCTCTTCCACTGTTGGTGGGAATGCAAGTTGGTGCAGCCACTTTGGAGAACAGTGTGGAGATTCCTTAAGAAATTAAAAATAGGGGTGCCTGGGTGGCTCAGTGGGTTAGAGCCTCTGCTTTTGGCTCAGGTCATGATCCCATGACCTGTGAGGTCCTGGGATCGAGTCCCACATCAGGCTCTCTGCTCAGCAGGGAGCCTGCTTCTCCGTGTCTCTCTGCCTCCCTCTCTGCTTATTTGTGATCTTTGTCTGTCAAATAAATAAATAAAATCTTAAAAAAAAAAAAAAAGAAATAAAAAATAGAGCTTCCCTATGACCCTGCAATTGCACTACTGGGTATTTACCCCAAAGATACAGATGTAGTGAAAAGAAGGGCCATCTGTATCCCAATGCTTACAGCAGCAATGGCCATGGTCGCCAAACTGTGGAAAGAACCAAGATGCCCTTCAACGGATGAATAGATAAGGAAGATGTGGTCCGTATACACTATGGAGTATTATGCCTCCATTAGAAAGGACGAATACCCAACTTTTGTAGCAACATGGACAAGACTGGAAGAGATTATGCTGAGTGAAATAAGTCAAGCAGAGAGAATCAATCATCATATGGTTTCACTTATTTGTGAAGCATAAATAACATGGAGGACACAGGGAGATGGAAAGGAGAAGGGAGTTGAGGGAAATTGGAAGGGGAGATGAACCATGAGAGACTATGGACTCTGAAAAACAATCTGAGGGTTTTGAAGGGGCGGGAGGTGGGAGGTTGGGGGTGCCAGGTCGTGGGTATTATGGAGGGCACGTATTTCATGGAGCACTGGGTGTGGTGCATGAACAATGAGCTCTGTTACACTGAAAAGAAATTTTAAAAAAAAAGAACAAAGATGAACTGGGACAAATGTACCCCAATGTTTATAACAGCAATGCCGCAATAGACAAACTATGGAAAGAGCCCAGAAGTCCATCGAGAGAGGAATGGATAAAGATGTATGTATATATACACACAATGGAATGGTTTGCAGCCATCAAAAAGAATGAAATTTTGGGCGCCTGGGTGGCTCAGTGGGTTAAGCCGCTGCCTTCGGCTCAGGTCATGATCTCAGGGTCCTGGGATGGAGTCCCGCATCAGGCTCTCTGCTCAGCAGGGAGCCTGCTTCCTCCTCTCTCTCTCTCTGCCTACTTGTGATGTCTCTCTGTCAAATAAATAAATAAATAATCTTTAACAACAACAACAAAAAGAATGAAATCTTGCCAGGTTCAGTGACGTGGATGGAACTACGGGGTATTATGCTAAGCAAAATAAATCAGTCAGAGAAAGATAAAAGACATATGATTTCACTTGTATGTGGAATTTAAGAAACAAAACACATGAACATAGGGAAGGGAAGGAAAAATTAAGTAAGATGAAAATAGGGAGGCAAACCACAAGACATACTGAACTCTAGGAAACAAACTGAAGGTTGCTGGAGAAAGGTGGGTGGGGGATGGAGTAAGTGGGTGACTGGCATTAAGGAGGGCACTGGGTGTTATATGCAACTGGTGAATCACTAAATTCTACCTCTGAAACTAATAATACAGTCTATGTTAACTAAATTGAATCTAAATAAAGAACTAAAAACAAAGATGAACCAAAATTAAGAACTCAAGAGTTACGTTTTATGGAAGACCGGAAGTTCGCACTAAAACTAGGACAGAAGAATGTAAATAAATTTATAAATGTGATTATGAAACATTTCAAGCCAAAGGAAAAATTCTTTAAAAAAAGATACAATATATCAAATAATAGTTTGACTTTAATAACCTGAAAGCAAAAATTCAGATTATTTTTAATGGCTAAAATGGGAGCAGACTGAGAGGAGTAGGATTGTTAAGGAAGACGTGTATGCTGAATTTAAAGGAGGTACGGGAAACCCAACACCTACCCTTTCATTTCAGCCTTTAATAATGATAGGATTCTAGATTGAAGAATATTTTCTGAAAACCTATGGGTTACCAATTGTAGAAGTAAAAATAAAATGTATACCTCTAAAACAGGGTGAAAATAACCAGTGAAAGCGTAGTTCGTATAGCAAAGATGGGGAAAACAAAATAAGAAAGCACACACTTCAGGAAAACATGAAACAGACGACACCAGTAAGACCAAACATAGCAGGCAGGATTATAAATGTAATGGCAGCAAACTCCCTACTAAAAAAGTTTCACATTGGGTAAAGCATTTACAAATGCATTGAAAAAAGGCACTTTATTTATTTAAAAATAATATACATATGTTCTGAATTTCAACACTAATAGTGGTAAACTGAGGGAAGGTGGGGTGAAACTGTGAAGATTTTAGAGGCAAAATAAACTTCTTTTAAAGCGGTAGTGGGGCCCCTGGGTGGCTCAGGTGGTTAACTGTCTGTCTTCAGCTCAGGTCATGATCCCAGGATCCTGAGATCCACAGTGCTCCATGCTCAGCAGGGAGCCTGCTTCTCCCTCTCCTTCTGCCTTCCCTCCCCCCAACTTGTGTTCTTGCTCACTCTGCTCTCTCAAATAAATAAATTAAATTAAAAACAATAAAGAAAAGAGGTGGTATAGGAAAATAAAACGTTTTCCTCTTTTTATATTTCTATTTTCTACCATGGAAGTAGTTAGATCATTTATATTTGGGAGGGGAGGGAATTACTATTCTCCAGAAAAGACAATAAACACAGAAAACCCAGAAGGTTTCATTAGAAATAGTAAAGCAAAAATATTAAACAAAACAGAATGTCAGTAGACAGAAAGATGAGTAAAAATTTTATACACACACAATTATCCCACCAGGAGTAGCTCAACCAGAAAGAACTTCAACACCTTAGAATGGGGGATTCAGGCCATTAAAAGGTTTAGGATCAAAGGAAAGGATCCCTTCCTCTACCAGACAGGGAACACTGAAAGTATCAAGAGAAAAATTATAAAAAAGAAGCAGAACAGGGCCTCAGTTGTTTTCTTTTTCTTATGGGCTCTTTTCCCAAAACTGATACTGATAGAAAAATGTTAGCCTCCTTTTAAAAATGTCTCCACTTGCTCTATTCCAAACGGCCCAGGACTTCACCATTTTATCTCATTTAGTGATCTCCTAGTGAATTAACGTCAGTGTAATCCACTCACCAGTCTTTTTATGGTGTGTAAATGAACTCACAAGACTTACAAAAGGAAAATTATTTAAAATAACCAGAGTGGGGTATCTGGATGATCTCCAGGTCCTGTGTTCTCAGTGCAGGTGCACCTTTCTCTCCCTCAAATAAATAAATAAAATCTTTAAAATAATCAAAGTAGTTCTGAACTGAGGGACTGTTAAAAGCAAACTTAACTCTCAATTCTAATTACTAAAAAACAAAGGAATAAGCAGCTTACCGAGTGAACCCAGTATGACCAGAATCGTTAAGATCCACACAAGTACTCTTGAAATATACCTGATTATCACCATCAGAATCATGGATAGAACTGCAGGGAAAACAGAGAACACGTAGAATATTATTTTAAAACAGTGGAAAATATAAAGAGAAACTCTTTCAATTGTTTTCTCCTAGGGATACAATTGGTCGCTATTGACACGTTCAAGACCCCAATTTAGGGACAAAAGGTTAACTGGCTACTTCTGCGCTTTGACTTTGGTACTTGCAGCACTGGAAACCAAAGGCACCTAACTGTGGGTTTATAAATGACAGAAAAGAACACATGCAAATGCAACATGGTGACTCCAAAACAGCACACAACTGTTGTGGATTCACCATGGGAAGACGTCAGAACTCACATGCAAACAGACATGCCAACACACAGAGTGGAGAGAGTGATGTGCCGTGTTGGTGATTGGAAAAACTACCACACACAGACAGAGATTAGTTAAAGGTGCTCCAGGTGCTACGCTTCCTGGAGTAACCCTTGCATATCAAGACCAACTTCTCTGATAGATGGTCCACACGCTAGACAGTATTTTATCTTTTTATGGTCGTTTCTCTTCTGAAATTCCAAAAAATGCTCTGACCCTATGTAATAATATCCTGAAGCCTCCTGAGGCCCAAATTCCTTTAACCTTACTTCTTAACTGGGGTCAGGGGGTTCTGATTGATTGAGAGACTCTTCAAAAAAGAGCAAAGCTCAGTTGGAGTTATTTAGCCAATGCCTCTACCCAACCAAAGCTAAATTCCAACATGCTAAAATCTTGAGTGAAAGAAATCTTAAAAAAGAAACCAGGAAGATTTGACCTTTGCATGGGGAAATTTGTTTCTGAAATCATCATTTGTTCTTCTTTAATTAACTAAATGCCCATGTTACCAACAAGTGAACAAAGAGAACCATTCCAATAAAAACTGGAATTCCAATGGTTTCACATTATTAGCACAATTTTAAAGGTTTGGTTTTTCTTTTCTTGGTTAAAGTCTTCAACTATTTCAGAAACCAAGTAACTTTTTCGTAAAGCTGGACTAATTCAAGTTTTTTGGGGGGGCATTTGCAAAGCCAAAAAAACGGTCAGGATCTGTGACTAGGTAACATTATTAAGGTACTCACTTTTGCAATAAATGTACAGGAACCAAAAACAGATGGGAGCGTTTCAAATATCACAGAAATAGCTTTTCATATGGACAGCATTATTTCAACTGAGTCAAGTACTACCTAAGCAAAAAGAAAATACTCTCTAATGACAAGATGGAAATACAGCTAGTCTTCTCAATGACTACAATTGTTAACAGGCATAAATACTCATTTTACTTATACAGTGAAAGAGGTGCTTGGTTCCTACCACAGTTTACTCCTCCCAGCTAAAAAGAGCTATAGATTCTGATACGGTTACATATGGTTCTAGGTTAACCCAGGGTATTTACATCTTGAAAATCACATTTACTTTATCTATTGACAAGAAAACTCAAGGGCTAACAAGTGGAGATTTCCTAACTTTTCCAGCAATACAATGGTATTATGAACTGTAGCAATGAAAAAAAAAAAAAACATACTCAAAAAGTAATCTATCAGAAAGCTTTGCTCTTTGATGGAAATAGTAAAGAGACTATGTGGCTCTTTTTTATAAGCCTCTCTGGAATCATAACTAAAAACAAAGGGGGTACTGATTCACTAAAAGAAGCCTCTTGCTATCATATTAAAGGTTATTATAGACAGTAACCAGTTTGGGAAAACACCCGTTATCTCCAATGAGAGAAAAAGAAAGTTTCAGATATATAAATATAAATATAAATATATATATATATTTAAATATGTATATATTTACAACTCTATATAATCTGAAACAATTATGTAGGCTATGGGAAGTTAAACATTATACAGGTATCCCAGTTGTATTCATATTTTGGTTAAAAGACAGAACAGTCTTCTACTGCAGTACTATGCAATAGCTAATAATGAGAAAAACAATTACCTAGTGATAACAAGCAAAGTCCCAATATAATTTCTTTGCTGGTCATTACTCCACTAATCAGCCTGTGTAAGACACTATTGTCACTGACAAAGGTGATCAGGGCCTCTGCAAACTTGGCATAGCAGGAAATGTTCACAGGAGCACAGCGATGGAAGAATGGAATAGGTGCACTGGTGATACAAGAAAAAAAAATCAGAAAAAAAATTACTCCTACTTAATATAAATGCCACATCAAACACACAAATGAAAGGTGATTATGACTGCAATACACTCCACCCTCCACACATCATATGGGGGCCAAGAGCTGTGAGCTTAATGCTATGAGGATGACTGTTATGGGCAGGGATGCGAATCTTACCACAGGCCTTATCAGAGAGGGTGGAGTGCATATTCCAAAGGAAGACATTACCCTCCCCTTCTGGAAAGAAACACACGCACATATACACGCACATACGCACATACAGAATACGAAAAGCAAAAGCAAACACTTAAACTCCTTCGCCTGTACATCCATCGGTCAATGGGCAGATGACAAAACTTACAAACATATACTTCATTGGACTGAAAATGACTTTTTGCCGTAAGCTATTTAAAACTAGAAAACACACATGCTTTTGCTTGAAATGTTCCACCGTGAATACAAAGTTTCCTCTATCAGAACAGCATACAAAACCTTGCATTAAGAAAAGGTGTGGGGCACAAGCTTATTAACTTTCCTATCAATTAATCATGCCAAGACATCAACATACAGCATAATATGCGGCTGTTTAAAACAATAACCATGGATACTAATGTATGGAAACACTTAGGAGGTAATAGTACAGGGGAAAGAAGCAGAAATTTGATCTAATGTGATGGCTGCCAACTCTGTACAAAAAAGAGAAACATAAGAATGAGAACAGAATAAATATATGTAAATGAAAAAATTTGTTAGGGTCATGAGATTCTGCATGGTTTTCTTTTTATATGTCATTATGATTATGAGATTATTTGTGTCCAAAAAATGAGGTCATCGGTTCTATCAGGTTTACACTGACCACAGGGCTCTTCTTGTGAAGGAACACAGCTATGTTCGAACAGTGATGTAGCTCTGATTTGTTAGAACATATTCTATCTATTTTAGCCTTTGAGACTATGGTATTTATCTGATCAACAGGAGAGTCTAAAAAAGTTCTATGAACATGTCCTCAGTTGTGATTTGTATGGATTCTAACAGAATCCATATGTCTGTCCGTACATGAATACACACGTCTGTGTGCATTAAGTTAAAGGTTAGCCATTGTTACAAATCTCAGATTTTCAGAATTATTTGTAGAACTATCAGTCATAGCTCTAATATAACTCTGTTGATGGCAATGAGCTAAGCGTGCTCTCATTCTTGGTTGGCACTGTTTTTGGGTCAAATTCGTGGCTAAGAATATATGACTAAATACCAAATTCCAAGGTTTCTGATCCCAGCAAAGCAGTTTTGTCTGAACTGAAGTGAAACAGTATCTTTGTTTCCTTCCATGGAAAAAAACAAAAATATTTCTCTTCAAATAAAAATATAAATGTACTAGGTATTGATTTTCCTTAGATGCTGGTAAAGGAGCACCAATGGGAGTAAGAATAAGCGACATATTCCATGCGGTCAAACTTCATGGAACAACAAAACAATAATCATAAAGATCAAGTCTTACCTTAGTTATGCTTTGGTAAAATGTATCCCAAAATAATGACGTGACATTATGACATGAATGTTCACTTAAAAAAAGAAGTGTCTCTTGTGACTTGTGGGTGTATTTGTGTGTACCTTCAAAACAGGACTGGTGAAATTTAATGCCCAAGATTTGATGTTTTGTCAGAAATTGCAGAAAGTCAGAGCATTCTGAGCAATGCTTAAATTAAAGGTATGCAAGCCATTGTTTTTGACAAAAGTTGTTTCACTAATGATATAAAAGCTATTAAATTATAGAATATCTTTCAGTGAAATGGATTTATTCAGAAATATTACAGGAAAGCATCAAAAGAATTAACCATAAGTTCACAGTCAACGGTGGCTAATTTAGGACAAGAAAACTTTATTTTGACCTACAACTGTTTTTCTTCCTGATGCTGTCTATCTAGGTAATGTCCCTGCCAGATTAATGTCTCTAAGGACTTCTAACCTTATTTTTAACTAAAGCCTGAGTTCTCTATCTTTCAAAACCAAAATCTTCTCTGCTCTACAATTACCTGTACATTCAGCTGCTTTACTCGTAACACTATCATTTCTGGTGCAGCCTCTGTTTAACTCACTTGCCTCCAACCTTGAACATAAAACAGGATACAGATGCCACCTTCTTGCTTTCGATATCCACCAATTTTCTGGCCCTGCTCTGTTTCCATTTTCCTGTCGTATAACTATAAGTATTATCCCTCCATCCAGAGGCAGCTCCACATCTACCTCCCATATCCTAGGAGAATGCTGCTTTAGTTTTAGGCTCAAAGAGAAATACGCATCATTTCCAGAAGACAGTGGGGTCTGTTACAACAGGAAAACAAAACTGGACAAGTTCGAAAGCCTTGGGTGATCCCCTTAACATTACACAATTGCATTTTTAGCTAAAAGAGTAGGAGTAATGACAATAATAATAAATAGGAATGGAGCCCAGCCATAAGTCAGTGATTCTAAATCAACAGGAGCAGCATACCCAGCAGCGTTCATATATTTCTGCTTTTCAGACTTATAATAAGGATAGATGGCTGAAAGGGAAGGATTATATTCTTAAAATTCAAATCTTTCATTTCTATTTAAGAGTTAATGCTGAGTAATACCTGTTCTCTTACCCTTTCAAGTCACTTTTTTTTTTTTTAAAGATTTTATTTATTTATTTGTCATAGAGAGAGAAGCGAGAGCAAGCACAGGCAGACAGAGTGGCAGGCAGAGGCAGAGGGAGAAGCAGGCTCCCTGCTGAGCAAGGAGCCCGGTGTGGGACTCAATCCCAGGACGCTGGGATCATGACCTGAGCCGAAGGCAGCTGCTTAATCAACTGAGCCACCCAGGCGTCCCTCAAGTCACTTTTATACTATATCTAAGCTCTTGGCTAATTGGAAGGAGTATTTTTACAAGTCTCTTTCAAAGAACTAAAGCAACGTTAACGACAGTGCCTTAAAATTTAATCTCTGTCAATTTAAAAAAAACCAACCTGACAGCTCTAAATTTGAAGGTATAAGATTAGCACAGACTGATTACATTGTCTAGCTGATGGTCAAAATGGTCAAAATTGTTCTTCGTGGTAGGGAATATCAGAAATAGAAGGCAAATAAAAGAGAAGACGGTATCTGGACATAGTCATAAAAAAAGTTAAAGAGTTTTTTTGGTTTTTTAAAGATTTTATTTATTTATTTGACACAGAGAGAAATCACAAGTAGGTAGAGAGGCAGGCAGAGAGAGAAGGGGAAGCAGGCTCTCTGATGCGGGGCTCGATCCCAGGACCCTGAGATTGTGACCTGGGCGAAAGGCAGAGGCTTACCCCACTAAGCCACCCAGGTGCCCCAAGAGTTAGTTTTAAAGTAAAAAGCACTACATTTCCTTGTCATCCTTTTCCTCTACTGTTCCCCCCCAAACAAAAACAAGCAGCCATGAGTTTTTAATACTCAAATGATGTTGTTGTTAAAAAACAAACAAACAAACCCACAAAACCTAAGTAATCATGGCACTGAAATGGTTTTTCTTCTATTTTATCACTTATGTCCTATGTGACGTAACAAATTCGAATTAGCTGATTTCATATGTCTCTCAGAAAAGAATGCTTCTGAGAACCTCGTTATGTGAGATCTTTTCTACTTTAGTGTCTAACCTAAATGTCACACTTTGTGCTTCTTAATTAAGAGGATAAGCATAAAGAATTCTATTTATAGCAACTTTTCCTACCTTTTGAAGCCCACAGAATATTGAATCTTTACGAAGTCAATGTAGTCCCATTAGGAACTGATGCTGTTTCGCATTATTGAAACATTAGTCAACAAGAACAAAATGAATTTATAATGAGTCTTCTAAAGATTTTTAAAAATTAGCTCAGAGGGATACTGTATCTTACCTTGGCAAACATACTATTTGCCTTAAGTCCAGACTCTCAGTTAGTGAGCTCCCCTCCCTCAAAGTCCAATGATAAACAATGCCTAGTATCTCTCACCCCTATGCCTTCATAAGAGAAGATGGGAGTCTGCCTCTCACACAGTGATCTTCAAACTTCAGGTTATAAAAAAGTCATTACACATGATTTCTAATGAAAAATTTTACTTAAGAAAGAATAGTAAGAAAGGATTCTTGACAGCCCAGAAAATGTAGAAAATAAATCAAGACTCTCATGGCAATACGCAGTGGTTTTTCATGTATTTCATTTTATTTATTTTCTCTCCTTTCCTTCCTGTACTCTTTTAAAATTTTAATCTTTAATTTTTTTTTAAAAGTAGGCTCCAATTCCAATGTGGGGCTTGAATTCATGACCCTGAGATCAAGTGTCATGTACTCTCTACCAACTCAGCCAGCCAGGCGGCCCCCACCTTTTTCCTTTTTTTTTTCTTTTCTCTTCAATCTAACTGTGGTATAGGACTTTGCTTAGGGAAGATGGCAGAGGAAAAGGACCCTAAACTCACCTCATCCCATGTATTTAACAAGATAACACTCACATCAGTATAAAACTGTGGTATAGATTTTACAAGATCTTAGACTAAATATCTGATTCCTAACAATTAACTGTGTGACCTCGCACAAGCCCTTTAACTTCTCCTATCTTCTATTTCCTCATCTATAAATTAGGGACAATATCCTTATAGGCTTTGTGAAGATTAAATAAGACAATACACGTGAGAAGCTTAATATGGTGACTGGCACCCAACAGATGATTAACAAGTGTTAATTTATGTGGAATCCTTTATTTTAAAAATATGATGAACAGATAACACGTTTTTTCTTGGCTATTAGTTTCCCATGTCCATATCATGTTTTTAATTCCCCAACACCGAATATCCTTTCTGGCATCCAGCAATAGTAAAATAAATGTTTGGTGAGATTTACTGAATTCATGTAATGTTTGTACTACTGCAGTTTTCTTTAACTACACTTAAACCTTTAAGCATTTTAGGTATAAGGGCTAGTTTCCCTATGGCTACCACGCTCCATCATGTCACCAAGTTATAAATTTGGCTAAAACATGGCCTTTTCTAGGCATCTGCTTTTAAAATTCAAAAGCTCGGGGCACCTGGGTGGCTCAGTCGGTTAAGTATCATGGCTCCAGGCATGATCCCAGGGTCCTGGGATTGAGCCCCACGTTGGGTTCTCTTCTCAGCAAAGAGTCTGCTTCTCCCTCTGCCTCTGCCCCTCCTCTGCTTGCGCTTTCTCTCTTTCTCTCAAATAAACAAAGTCTTTTTAAAAAGTAAAATAAAATAAAATTCGAAAGCTCTTAGGAATAGTCCCCATTTGGCAATTATGTGGTATTAGTGTTTTACTGCAAATTAGTTTATAACTGCTTTTCTCTAAGAAACAGGCATTGCTTTCAATGGCAGAAGGTGCCCAGGCACCCAGGGAGGCTAGGGTGAAAGGGAAAGCTCTAGAGCCTAAGAGAAATATTACTCCCTAAGCCAGATGCCAAGCATAATAATGAATGCTTAAAGCATATGCTCTTATTTAATTCTGACAACAATTCCAAGACAGAGGTATTAATATTGCCGTTTTACATGGGAGGACACTTGGTTCACAGACAGGTGAAGAGACTTGCTCAAGCTGACAAAGAGAAGGTGGTGACACAGCATTCACCCCCAGGCCTAGCTGGACTCAAAGGGCAGCTCTTTCTGTCCCACTAGGGTGCTCCTAGGAGGAGAGCAAAAGAGATGTGAACGATGCTAAGTCCTTTGGCTGCATCATGCTTTGCCCACAGCCCGTCTTTTGGTGTATACAAAAAGTCACCAAAACCAGTAGTTTTTGTTTTCGTTTTTGTTTTTTTAAAGGACAGAGCTTCTTAAGGACAGAGACTGGATCTTACTCATCTTTGAAGATGTGGTCTCTAATGTGAGGTGGGAAATGTGGTATTGCCCCAAGTTTTTTTATTACAACCAATTCACTGTTTTCTGATCTTTGCACTTTGCTTGCCAAAGGCTAAATGATGCTGTTCACCAGGTCCTAATTTGATTTTCTTCTATCAACTGTTACTTCTTTGTTTACTTTCCAAGGCTGAGCTCAGATAAAAATGATAAGATCCTTAGACTGTGAGGTACTAAATTAAATAAAACCCGAGGATCTTTAAATAAAGTACAAACAGAGTTCACTGTCAGTTTTCAGATGGTTTCGGGCCATCACTGCAGCTTAGACTACTGAGACATCAGTGGACAATCTTGCTAGAAGCCAAGTCTGTCCACATTTAAAACACAAGCCCTTAATACTATGTCTTACCTTCTAGTGAATACCCCTCAGGACGCCGTATGTGAGATGTGTGAGCTCTGTATGGCCAAGAACGGAACATCTGAGATACCAGAAAGAGGCAGCCCTCAACGTGGTGGGGTCAGAGGTGAAGAAGGATTTACCTGACCCCTGCCCGGTTATCCTTTTATATGTTTATATCTTAAAATATGACTCTATACTCATAGTAGGCATTTAAAACAGGCTGTTTTAAAGTTCGAGTAGATAAGAGGACAGAGCCTTTCTTGTCTTTACATTGATACATTTTCTCCAAGACTCTATTCAAAGGACCTCCTTTTCTTACTGTTACAGCTTCTCTAATGTTCTCAACGGTCACAAATGGGGTCTCTTTACCTATAGCTCGAAACCCATGATTTACAGATCCCACTTGTTAGTATCTTTTAAAATAATCCCTTTATTTTCATTTCTGTAGGTTTTACATTTTAACTCCAATAGCAAGTTGACAAGACTAAAAGAGCTGGACACCAATGAAACTGATAGATCCTCTGTCTACTTTTCAACAGAAATTTCCACATTTCATTCAAGTTAATAAAGCACAAGTTACACCCATTAGCAAGCCAAAGGAAAGCACACATAAGATCAGTCTCAACATTTTAATCAGTAGCTTGCTATAAGATACCAAGATATAATAAAAGTGGCTTCTTCAGTATTCCTGGTGAAGTTGACTCATGTCATACCTGGTTGATATACACTTAAAGTTCTCAAGATGAGACATGCTTCTAAATGCTATTCACCTAATTCTAGGGACATATTCTACAATGCTTGCAAATTTATTTCCTCATTAAAAAAACCATTTATAATTTTAAAGTTGCTTCCCTTAAAACTACTGTGAGATCCCTGTAAAGATTATTTCCTGTCTCTTCTTTGTATCCATTATATGCAGTAGGTACTAAAATAATCAGTGTTTGTTGAGTTAGACCTTGGATAAGATAAGGCACACAGTACATTAATATAGAGAATGTACTAAAAGATGCAGCCTGAAATAAGGTATGGAGAATAATCACTGGCATATTTTTTAAATTTACAAAGTAAATTAAAAATAATCCCAGTATTACTAAGGTCAACTTCAAAGGATCTTTGGAGACTGCGAGACTTGGCTTCTAATTTTGCTATAGATTTTGCAATGACTCAGTAGTTGTATATTCTTAAAAATTATGGTATTAAAAAAAAAGTAAGCCTCCAAAAGAAATTAAAATCTGAGAATGAGAAAAAAGCTATTAGCCTGTGTGTGTGTGTGTGTGTGTTTTAAGATATGAAATACATGCTGTCATTTCTAGTATTACTTTCTAAATTTTGTGATAAAAGTATTGGTCCTGAGCAATAGGCATCATCAAGTGACTCTTTCCCCAGGATAATATATACAGTTTAAAATCTACCTACAAAAACAAAAGTCACAAGTTAACAAAATACAGTAAGATTTACCTCGCTGGAACTGGTAGTTTGGGGCATAGAACAGAAGCTTTTGAAGATGTAGTATATTCAGAAGGCTTTAGGTTGTAGCTACATAGTGCTGATCCTGTTGAAAGAAAAGCTGGATGTTAGCTAGCAGAACAGAGCCTCAAATTCTCTCACTGATTCACTGTATTCATTTTATATGTTAATATTAATTCAACATATTAATTCAAACACTATAGAATTAATAAGAATCTGATTTGGTCTTTAGTATCCGTCTTCAGTCATTTAAAACTGATTCCTCAGGGCGCCTGGGTGGTTAAGCATCTGCCTTAGGCTCCGGTCATGATCCCAGAGTCCTGGGATGAGCCCTGCATCGGGCTCCCTGCTGGGTGGGAAGCCTACTTCTCCCTCTCCCACTGCCCCCGCTTGGGTTTCCTTGTGCTGTCTCTCTCTCTTTGTCAAATAAATAAATAATATCTTAAAAAGACAAAAAACAAAAAACAAAAACTGATTCCTCTTGGATAATTTATGTACAAATTTTAATTAATGATATTAATGATAATAACAATAATAAGTACTAGAACTACCTTTACTGAGTGTCTGCCATATATTAGCTATTTTAAAATAAAATGTGAAGTGAAAACAGCAGGTTTTAACATTAAACTAATAATGTCATGTGAGGATGTAAGAAAGAATTTCAAGAGAATACAGAAAAAAGATTTGCTAGGACAACAAACAACCTTGAGAATGGTTTTATTTCATCTATATCTTGTCCTATCAGTCAAAAGAACTTTCAAAAAGTCACAAACCTGCATTTAACTCAGTAATACTACCCTCAAATCAGCAACCAACTTGCTAAGTATATAAATATTTGAGGTCAAGATATCATACTTAAAAAAAAAAAAACAAGTAGCATCTATTTTATATAAAGATAATTCAAGTAATTTGACAATGTAAGGTACTTTTTTATTTTTTAAGGATTTTATTTATTTATTTCATTGACACAGAGAGAGAGAGACACAGCAAGAGAGGGAACACAAACAGGGAGAGTGGGAGAGGAAGAAACAGGCTTCCAGTCCATCAGGAAGCCTGATGTGGGGCTCGATCCCAGGACACTGTATCAAGACCTAAGTCGAAGGAAGATGATTAACGACTGAGCTACCCAGGCATGCATTTAAGGTACTTTTAAAAAAATATGTATTTACTTATTTGAGAGAGAAAGAGAGAGTGTGCCAGGGGAGGGAGAGAGGAGGAAGGAGAAGTGACTCTCTGCTGAGCAGAAAGCCCAACTCAGGGCTGGATCCCAGGACCTTGAGATCATGACGAGCCAAAATCAAGAGTTGTATGCTTGACCGAATAAGCCACCCAGGCACCCCTTGACAACGTAAGGTATTTTACAAAAGATACTTGAACATGGCACTATTCATGTTAGATTCAGTAGGAAACTTAAGTTTCTGAAACTGTTTCAGAACATCCTTTTCCATGTTAATGACTTATTTAAGTTAAGCATGAATATTAAATATCTACTTCTTCTAAAATTAGTCTTTTGTCTTTGAAGATAATGCCACCAGATTCTATTTACAGCAGTTTCGAAGAAACCATGACAGCAGTGGCAAGCAAACATTTTAGATTAATCCTGAAATATCTGGAGTCCGACTATAGAACAACTTAGGAAAAACACAGCAACCATGCCAGTCACTGCAGAGCACCAAGAGGATCATCAACTTCCCGATCTGCATTGTCAATTTCTTTCTTTCAGGGTCTAAGACGGAATCGATTTGCACAATATGAAAGGGCCTAACTAAGGCACTGTGCCAGCACCGTCAAACACACTGCTCCATCTGAATTCAGTGAACATAATCTCTGTCCCCACCCTTTCTTCATTTAAAAAAGGAGGTCAGCAGGTGCAACAGAGTTCAATTTTATAAATACTTTCCCAGGATAATGCTCAATGAAAGGATAATAGCCTTATCTCTGATGGTATTCTGGGACATAGGCCAGTACTAAGTAGATCCTGTACTAAATAGATTAAAGGAAAAAGATCTTTACAATGTAGTAACAATCAGAAGAAACCTTATAATGCTTCCTGCTCAAAGGGCTGATGGAGAGAGAAGCTTCAATGCAGAACATTAAAACAACCCAGTATTGGCAAGCATTTTGCAATTATTTCTCTTTTCATGTTGATTAGCTGATGCATTTTCAGTGAACACTTTTAAGGTGGTATCCATCTCTCTCTCTCTCTCTCTCTCTCTTTTTTTAATAGTGAGAGTATAAACAATACTTAGCACAAGAGGTTTGGTCATAAAGAGTAAGACAAAGTTTTTCTTCTAACACAAATGGCAGGGGAAACCATACTTGAGTAATGAAGTCTAAAACCAAAACCAAAAGCTTATCTAAACTACACCAGAGGCAATCCATGCAACTCAGCCAATGTTACTCAAAATGAGTGATCTTAGGAAGCCAACTTCCATATATAAACATTTATCTTGGTAAATAGTTGCTACAGTCCCCAGAATGTTTAACTACCATAATTTTTCAAATGCCTTCTAATATTCAATTATTTATCTTTTAGCTCAGTATCACTTATTAAGAACTCCCCTAAGAGGTATGTTTCCATCACTAGACTCCAAACATTACAAATGAAAAAAATAAGTAATACTTCCAAGGCCTTTATAAGCAATCACTGACAAATTTAGGAATAACATCCTTTACTCCTAGGCCACAATGCTTCTTCTGTGCCATTTCTAAATATCATAATCAGACAAATATTCAATAAGCTCTGGGCAAAAAACATATATCCCACAGATATCTCAAAAACTCTTCTCTATATGCTGCACACAGCCTTGAAAATGGCCTTTGTAAAATGGTCCTTACTTGTAATACCCTCAGGATAATTTCCAAACTTCTTGGTTTCAAAGCTCTCCTAAATCAGGCCTCTACCTAAAACTTCCAGCCTTATCTTAACACAATAAGCTACTTACAATTTTGCTGTTTAAAAACTTCCAGGCATTTTTGTATGCTGTTCCCTCTGCTTGGACTGTCTATTCCTAATGACCATCTGAGTGAGTGTTCAAGTTTGAGAAGAATTTCTACAAACTACTCAAGCCTCACCTCCCTCATTAAGCTTTCCCTGATGCACCCAAAGCTATTTAGTCCTCAGTTCTACTATAAAGCTTAGCATATTATTTTGTAATTTTTTTTAGCTTACATATTATCTCTATTTTTAGAAATTGGGCTCTTTGAGAACTGGGTCCTTATGCCTTCAAAATATGTGCGACCCATCTCTCCTGGCACATAGACAGCACTCAAAAGCCATCTGTTGAAGACAAAAGACATCATGACTAAAAAAAAACAAAACTTATTTTTAATCTCTTATTTTGGTGTTACATGTTATATATAATGTTTATATGCTTTTCACCACTCACTACAAATTATACAAAGTATACAAATTATACTATGTAAAACAGATTTCTCGGCCTTGGTATTATGACACCTGGAGCTGGGCAATTCTTGGTTGTAGGGAGCTGTCCTGTGCATTGCAGGATGTTTAGCAGTATCCTTGGTTTCCAGCCACTAGATTCCAGAACCCTTCCCCTAGCCCTTCCCCCAGTTTTGACAACCAAAAATGTCTCTTCACACTGTTATGTGTGGTTGGGGTAAATGGGGGTGGGGGGCGCATGTGGTAGCAAAACCACCCTTGAGAACCACTGTTCTAAAATACCAAATTATTTGAAACAAAAATACAAAATGGGCTTGGTAAATTGGAGGCTAATTCTTCTGGCTTTAAAATTTTGCTTGATTCACTATCACAATGATATTTGTAGGCTACACTAAATTAAGAGAAAAGATTCCTTATAAAACATACTTTAGAAAATTGTAGTTAATAAAAAAAGAAAATCTCCCAATGCAGAACAGTGTCCATTACAAAAAAATAAATTACACTGCTGTGTGGGGTCCAGTGAATTTAACCCCCTTCTCTCCAATGAGGAAAGCATATATATTTACACGCTGGAAGAATACAATTCCCATTTTCAATTTCCAGGAACCAACAAAAAGCAAGGACATATTTGCAGTTCCCAAGAAGCACCCATGAACTAGCTAGTGCTGTGACATTATCTGTCAACCACTATTAGCAGCACATACTCTGCACATAATAAATATTTGCTGAGTGAATTAATTTTGGACATCTATGTGCAAGACTTCTAGGTATTATGGACGACAATGAAAAGTTCGTCTTCTATCATGCAAGCTCCCTAAAGAGAACTGTACCTTTTCTTTGTTTCGCTGGCACACACTTCATGGGTGCTAATTAACTGTTGAATGAAGGGATTATTTAAAATCACATTATCAAATATAAGGATTCCCCCCCGCCCTTAACAATCAAGCTTCAAGGGAAGCTGATTTCTGCTGGTTTCTGACTTAGAGGCTATTAAAGCAGTTGTTAGGGTCGATCATTTCATTCATTTGTAAGTGATATCAAGTCCAATCTTTTGATTCACTGTGTCAAAAAGAATCCATAATAATCTGTGGTTTAAGTTATATTGTTACTGACTGGTAAGAAAGAAGGTAATACTGATCATTGACTGATACTAACTTTAAACCTAACACCTAGATAATGACAATCAAAGGCTTGTTTCTATTCATAAATTTTATCTGATGTGTCATATCATCTTTCGAGGTTTTCAAAGACAGAAAAATAATCACCGAGAAAGCACCCAGCTCTGTGGCCCTACTCAAAGTATGAACATGGTCTACATGGTAGTTCATAAAACTCTCTAACTTTTCACAAAATACAGTGCACTGCAGAAGCACTCCCAGATGGGAGTGATTTCTCCCATGCTATAAATAGGACACACACAAGAAAGAAAAGATTTCTGCCATTGTACTACTGTGTTAAGGAAAGCAAATTAGATTTTATAAAAGTTTGGTAAGAGTAATGCAAAAAGTTAATAAGGTATTCCAGGTAACACATTGGCAAGGACTGAAAATATGCATGGGCCCCCAACTTTCAGGTCGTTCTTATTTCTAAACTGCTGTTTAGAATTTAGATTAGCAAGTGGAAAGAAATAAAATGACATGGAAAGGATCTGGCACTGTGCGTGGCACAAAGTAGGTACTAGTAAATGGTATGGTGAAACAAGGCAGGGCTTAAGTCTGACTTTATCCATTCAATAGACTCAGACGCCTGTGCAGAACAATGGCTGGACAAGAGTAAATCGAAGGATGAACTATGGGCCAGACTCAGAGCAGGAGAGAGCAAGCATTACGCCCTGGGTTGAGATGAAAATCTCATATAAAGTTGGTTAGTTTCGGAGGGAGGCCCATTCTCTTCCCCCCTACAATGGATATGTTATTTGAGTTTTCAAAAATAATGATAATAAAGTAAGAAGGAAACTGTTCACCAGAAACTGGAGGGAAGTAAAATTAGAATAAGATGGAATTCACGCTCTGCTGCAAATAAATCAGGGGAGGGCTCCCACCAGATGATTTCAGTTTTCTCTGTAGGGCAGAAGGTTAGGAAAGAGGAAAAACAAGAGGGCTGAGGGGAAAAAAAGGTTATGAATAGTCATGCGGATAGGATGGACAGGGGAGATAAATGAATGAGTAAGATGAATTACTGAGAGACGAGAAGGAAGATGACCAAAGATTAATATCAATTCTGCTTAGCATGAAGCTAATCATTTTACCAGCTGGTGGCAACTGACACAGATTCAGAACTGAGCAAAGGATAACGTGTGGTGAGAGAATGAGAAATTATTAAGTGCCAAGAAAGATGAAGAGGAAAGTCCAGGGGCACCTGGTGGCTCAGGTCATGATCTCAGGGTCCTGGGATGGAGCCCTGAATTGGGCTCCCTGCTCAGCAGGGAGTCTGCTTCTCCTTCTCCCTCTGCCCTGCCTCATGCTCTCTCTCTCGCAAATAAACAAATGAAATATTTTTTTAAAAAGAGAAAGAGAAGTCCAATCCATTGTTCTTTCAAAACACATGAGTAGCCACTATGTGGGGTTCTGTACTGGGGCAAGGATATTCAGAAGTAAAGAGCATGATCTCGTCCCACAGGAAATTCATGCACTACTGCAGGAAAATGATGAAGAACCAAAAAAGTTGAGTACTAAGTCCTTATGGTACTTAGCAATTTTAATTTTTAAAAGGCAATTTTTAATTTTTTCTCTAGCATATTTATATTTGGATCATATAAAAACAATAAACCATAGTAATAATAAGGTATATGTTTGTCTACCTCTCACCCAACTCCTGGACCAGAACTTAAAAGATGTTTATATTCATTTAAATTCTTCTGTTTGCCTTTTAAATTTATTTTTTTTAAGATTTTATTTATTTATTTGAGAGAGAAAAAGAGAGAGAGAGAAGAGAGAGAGACAGTGAGAGAGCAGGAGAGGGGAGGTCAGAGGGAGAAGCAGACTCCCCATGGAGCTGGGTGCCTGATGTGGAACTCGATCCCAGGACTCTGGGATCATGACCTGAGCCGAAGGCAGTCGCTTAACCAATCGAGCCACCCAGATGTCCTTCTTTTTGCCTTTTACAGCTCTTTATCATGGAAGCTTTTCATAACCATCACATGTTCAGCTGTTTCTTCTAAATTTTCCATTCTAGTCAGACATATTTAACAGAGGTGTTCTACCAACTTTAATGTCCAAGAAAACTCCTCTTTCTTGTCTAAAAGAAAGAGTTGAGGAAATTTTGGGGGGGGGGGCTATTAAATGCATTTCTTACAATGTTGTTATAGGAACCTAAAAGTTAGCTTTCCCTTACAAAGATTTTAAATAATTTGTGAAGGTAATAAAAATCCACACAAATGGATAGTTGTAAGTGCTAAAAAGCACTTTCAAATGTTGTCATGGAAACTTAAAACTCTTTGAAAATGATTTATAGTATCTTTTTAGTCTGGTAAGTAAAACATTCTTTTACCTTACATTTTAAAATAAGGTTTAAAATTATCATTTAAAAAGTTACTACCCAGATGAATCTTTTTCTCTTTCCTGATCTTCTTTAATTGTGGTAAGATACACCTAATAAAACATTCACCATTTTAACACCATTTAAATGCACAGTTCAGCAGCATTAGGTACATTCATGTTGTTGATCAAACATCACCGCCATTTAACTCCACAACTTTCCATCTTGCAAAATCCAAACTCTTTACTTCTAAAATGGTAACCCCATTCCTCTCCACCCTGCAGCCCCTGGCAACTTACCATTTTTTAAAAAGATTTTATTTATTTGATAGAGAGAGATACAGTGAGAGAGGAAACACAAGCAGGGGGAGTGGGAGAGGGAGAGGCAGGCTTCCCATCGAGCAGGGAGCTGGATGTGGGACTCAACCCCAGGACCATGGGATCATGACCTGAGCTGAAGGCAGAAGCTTAACGACTGAGCCACCCTGGCACCCCGCAACTTACCATTCTATTCTGTCTCTATGAATCTGACTACCCTAAGTATCTCATATAAGTGGATTCATATTGTATTTGTCCTTATGTGCCTGACTTATTTCACTTAACAATGTCTTCAAGATTCGTCTGTACTGTAGCATGTATCAGAATTTCCTTCCTTTTTTAAAAAAAAATTGTGGTGAAACCTGTAATACAACACTGATCATCTTAACCAGTTTCTCAGTGTACAGCAGTGTTAACTATACGAACACTGTTGTCCCAACAGATATCTAGAATTTTTTTTCTTTTTTCTAAGATTTTATTATTTATCAGAGAGAGTGCACACATGCAAGCAGAGCGAAGGGCCAAGGCAGAGGGAGAAGCAGGCTCCCCACGGAGCAAGAAGCCCGATGTGGGATTCGATCCCAGGGCCCTGGGATCATGACCTGAGCCAAAAGCAGACGCTTAGCCGATTGAGCTGCCCAGGCATCCCTAGAATTTTTTCATCATGCAAAACTGAGATTCTATAGCCAGTGGAAACCATTGCCCCATCTTGCTATGACTGGCTTATTTCACCTAAAATAATGACTTCAGGTTCATCTGTATTGTAGCATATGACATAATTCCCTTGTTTTTCAAAGCTAATATTCCGTGGTGGGTATATACCATGTTCTCCTTATCCATTCATCCAACACTGGACATTGAGGTTGCTCCCATCTCTCGGCTATTATGAATAACACTATAATGAACATGAGTTTGCAAATATCTCTCTGAAATCCTGTCATCAATTCTTTTGGCTATATACATATACCCAAGGATTTCTGGGTCATACGGTAATCTACTTTCTAAAAGACGATTTTTTTAGAGCAGTCTTAAGGTTCGCCAACAAAATTGAGAGGAAGGTACAAAGGCTTCCCACATACCTCCTGCCCCCCCACAGGCATAGACTCCTCCATTATAACACTCCCACCAGAGTGGTCCATTTTATACAACTGAAGAGCCTACAATGACACATCATAATCACCCAAAGTCCACAGTCCTATGGGCATGGACAAATGTAAAAATGACATGACTCCATCATTATAGTATCATACGAATTATTTTCACTGCCCTAAGAAATCCTCTGTGGTAATTCTATTTTTTAATTTTTTAAGGAAACTCCAAACTCTTTTCCATAGAGGACATACAATTCTGTTCCTGCCAATGATGCACAAAGGTTCTCATATATTCATAGCCTCACCAACATTTGTTATTTTCTCTAAAGAAGCTGTCCTAATGGGTGTAAGGGGGTAGGTATCTCACTGGTTTTTGTGTGCATTTCCTGTATGACTAGTAGATTGAACATCTTTTCATGTCCTTATCACTGGACCATGATGTACCATCTTTGAAGAAATGTCTGTTCAAGTCCTTTGGCCATTTTTTAATTGGGTTGTTGTTGTCGAGTTATAGGAATTCTTCATAGTCTGGGCATTAACCCTTTATCAGATATATGATTTGAATATCTTTTTTCTCCTATACCATGGGTTACCTTTTCATTCTGCTGTGTCCTTGGATGCAAAGAAGTTTTAAATTTTGATGCAGTCTAATTTATCTATTCTTTTTCTTTTGTTGACTGTGCTTTTGGTTCATATCCAAGAAATTATTGCCAATGTAATGTCATGAAGTTTTCCCCTATGTTTTCTTCTAAGAGCTTTATAATTTGCTCTTACATTCCACTCTGTCATGGATTTTGAACAATTGTCTCTTAGAGGTTTGGAAATTTCCCACATAAACTTAAAATCATCTACTCCTTCCAAATCTAATATGCATCTCAAATGAGGAAAGACAAAAGGGGAAGAAAGAACGTAAAAAACAGACAAAGAATTCTCTCAGTGGCAAAAATAATGTTGGAATTAAATCTTACCAGGTCCAGTATTAGGTCACCAATCCAAAGAACAATACAGATTTTTGTTGTTGTTGTTGAGAAATCCAGGATTTTCAACTTAGGGCTGCTATTAAAATAAAAGTATTTAGGTCCCTCCACCAAAGGCTCCCTTCTCTATTATAATTTCATAGTTTTTCTATTGCCTTTTAAAATATTTATCTTCTCTATCCTCCACTGCTGTGCTTCTTGATGCTGCCATTATTAATACTTTTTTTTATGCCTAACACGTTGACTTATTTTGCAAACAGCTGCCTCAAAAGCCTAAGGGTACCTGTGTAGTTGGGCATCAATTTAAGAAGTCTTTTTTCTGGAATAATATTTATTCATTAATATTCCTGAACACCTGCTTTGTGTAAGACACTGTGAAAAAAACCAAACTGTAAAACTCAGCAAAAAGGTCTTATAAACTGGCCACAATAAGCCATACTCAGTATCATAATCACTTAGAAGGATTATGGCCTGGAAATAAACAAACCAGCAGGGCAGCATGGGGCATTTCTCCCCAGTGGGTCATCACAGCAGGCAATACAGTTGACAAGGAACTAACTCTCTTATGGCCCTCCAGCTGACATGTCAGGTTCAAGGGACCAAGACTCACACCCAGTGGGTTCAAGAAGACATGTTAGAAGATAGTTTGACACTAGATCCTAGCTTTGAATGCCAAGGAAAGGCATACAGTGTTTTATTTTATTTATTTTTTTTTTACCTCTGAGTAAGTATTATTTTACTTATTTCTGAGTAAGGGATTAATAGGATTGAAGCTCTAGCAACATTAATACAGCAGTATGTAAGGAGCTAGAAGTAGAGAGACTATAGGCAGGAAGACTATCACATTCCTTTGGGGGAACAACATTAATAGTAGTAATGTAACAGAAGTTTTATATAAATAAATATATATGTCTATATCTATATCTATATCTGTATCTATATATTTAGCAATTTACTAGTTGCCAGATACTCTTCTAAGCATTTTTCATGTATGAGGTCCTTGTAACAACCTATGAAATAGTTTTCACGCAAATATTATCTGCTTCTCAAATAGGGAAACTGAGGCATCTAGTGATCAAGTATCCTGCCAGGGTCTTGTGGCTACTAAGTGGTAGGACCAACATCTGAACCGAGATAATCTGGTTCCAGAGACTATACTTTTTTTTTTTTTAAAGATTTTATTTATTTATTTGACATACAGAGATCACAAGTAGGCAGAGAGGCAGACAGAGAGAGAGGAGGAAGTAGACTCCCCAGCTGAGCAGAGAGCCCGATGTGGGGCTCAATCCCAGGACCCTGGGATCATGACCTGAGCCGAAGACAGAGGCTTAACCCTCTGAGCCACCCAGGCGCCCCCAGAGACTATACTCTTAACAATTCAACACCATCATCTTCCAGAGTGTACTGTGTATGCTCACACTGTCTCAGATTTTAGAAAAACCCAAAAGGGATAATTCATTTCTCCCTCAGAAACCTGATAATGACAGGGCTGACAGTTCTAGTATTAGACTTAGCAAATCAATACAGATAAGGATATCATGTGGGAATAAAAAATGAGATCTTGAAGGGTAGTTGGTACCTCTTTATTTAACGCCCACCAAGTGCCAAGGATTCATGCATCATCTTATTTAATCCTCACAACCATCTATGAAGGAGGCATTGTATTTAATTCATTTTTTTTTCAGATGAGGAAATCAAATTCAGAAAGGCTGTACCTTCAGTCCCTCATTACAGAGCCAGTTAGTGGGACAGCAGCAGAATTAGAATCCAGAGTCACATTAATCTCATGCTCTTCCCACTCCCTCACGCTGAGAGCATGAAATGACAGGACAAGAATATGGTCAGTCTGGAAGGATGCTGTCCTTCTGCCCTCAAAAGGCCAGCAACCCCTAGGGAAGACTCCAGATCCGTGCAGAGGTGTGTGTGCAGCTATGTTCCTAGGCTGTCTCTTTACCCAGCTAGAAATTATACCGATGGATGCATGAGTCAGCCCTTATTCTGAGGAACCAGAACTAGCCTGTAAATTCAGGCAGGGTTAAAAGTCAGCTCTGGGGATTCCAACACACAAAATGCAAACTTAAAGCCTCATGAAGTTCAAAAACACAGGCTAGAAGTTTGTGACCCTCCACGAAGACAGGTTAAAAATAAAATTATCTGAAGAGAACTGAAGATAGCACGTGAAAGTGAGTAACCCAAGGGAACAGAGTCAGGGCTAAGGAAACTATGTTTGTTTTCTCAGCTAATCCCTATATGTTTAATCTCAAAGTTTCTCAAAACCTTACCCTTAGAAAAATCCTTATGAGACAATATTAAATTTAAAAAAGCAAAACACACTAACACACTTGAAAGATGGTGGAATTTTGGGTTTTACTTCATTTTCCTTTTCCTGAATTTTTTAAATTTCGCATACTAGGCATGTATTACATTGTTCTTCCAGGGATAAAAATAAAGTATACTAATTGAAATACTTTTAAGCAATACTCAGGAAGAGAAAAAGAAAAAAACCCAATTTCACGAAGAGTAGTTTTGTAATTCCTAAATGTGCAAAGACACTCCATCAAAATCACCTGAGACATTTGTAAAAACAAAACAAAACAAAACAAAAGAAACCAAATTTCCAGAACCCAAAGACCTACTCAGTCAGAATTTCCCTGGGCTGAACCTAGGCATCTGGAGTTTTAACAAGCTCCCCAGGTGACTATCATCTTTTTCATCAAGGATGTCCAAAAGCAGTTTCAATTCTCTTTCTCTTTTTAAGGCTCTTTGATATTTCTTTAACACCAGTTAGACTGGAAGGCAAACACAATATTTAACAGTGAGAGCAAGTGACCAGGGTGAGGACTCGGATGGCCTCATGTCTCACCATTCATCTCTGCAAACTTCTGAACATCACTTAGGGTTTTCAGTTCTTGTCTTGGACATGCTGTCACGCACAGTGCTATAGACTTGATCTTCCGGTTTATCAAGTCCAGATTGCATGGATCCAAAAAGAACACATACCTAAAGCATGGACAAAAATACCGAGATGTTATTTCACAAGAACACATTCTGGTTCGCTGCCTAATTTAACTACGCCTAAAAGCAAAGAACATCTGTGCTAGTCTATACTCCTTCACAAATTTTATCAAAGAGGAACAGATATTTCACAAATCTAATCACAGATTTTCTTTTTCGTCAATTGTTTGTAAATATACCATTAACAGTAGGGACCGGAGGAAATGTTTGTCATGATGTATTTTTCCAACATTTAAATTTTTGTAATGTATACTTTATCATTAGAAGTTATTTTTTAAAATAAGTAGTTTTATTTTTTGCCGAACTTGTGCCTTCAGAATCTCCCAAGACTGCTATATAACATAAATTGTAGTTTCTATATACTTATGTAATAAAAATAATTATATACAAAATATAAAATTATAAAAACAGATATATAAGCTTTTATTAATGAATATATAATTATAAAAATGAATTGTAAAATTATATAAAATTGAAATATAAAGTTGAATGGAGGCTTGAAGGAAATACACCAACAATTTAACTGCAGTCATCTCTGATGTTAAAATAAAATGATTTTAATCTCTTTCTTCCACTTTTCAGAAGTCTCATTTTCTAGAAAATGTAGATGACTTTTGAATTGAGATAACTACAGTTGATATTGTTTACTAGAAGGTCCATTACATTTCAACAAAGTAATGCCCAAAACTTAAATTATCCCTTCTGTATTCTATACATTTATATTTTCAAAAAGGAAAGATCCATCAGAAATTACACTGAAACATATATTTTTTTTAAATGTTAAAAAGTAGGGTGGTTCAGTCGGTTAAGCATCTGCCCTTGGCTCAGGTCATGATTCCTGGATCCTGGGATCAAGCCCTACATGGGGCTCCCTGCTCAGCGGGGAGCCTGCTTCTCTCCTGCCTGCCATTCCCCCTGCTGTGCGCTCTCTCTCTCTTTGTCAAATAAATAAATAAATAAATAAATGTTCGTATGTATGTATGTTAAAAAAGCAAAAGAGATGACAGACTGTAGATGTTGTTATCATCTGCCCAAAAAGAAAGTAAGAGCCAAATACTCTTGAGAAAAGCAAAGTCTAATGTGGAGCAACAGAAGGGGTACAAATAGGAATGCCTTCATGTCAGGGAGGAGTTAAAGAGCCTCTAGCACTGGTTTCCATGCTACTGGGTCCAAGGAAGGTTTTATGAAATCATCTATTTCCCAACAGCTTTTCCCACTTTGTTAAACGCTATTTGCTTTGCTATATAAAATAGGATTCAAACCAGGGAGTAAAACCAAATAGAAGAACTAGGTGAGAAAACTGAAAAGCAAAAATATCGGGGGCCCTGGGTGGCTCAGCTGGTGGAGTGTCTGCCTTCCACTCAGGTCATGATCCCAGGGTCCTGGGATCGAGCGCCATGTCGGGCTCCTTCCTCGGCGGGGAGCCTGCTTTTCCCTCTGCTCCTCTCCCCTGCTATGTGCTCTCTCTCTCACTCTCTCTCTGACTCCCTCTCAAATAAGAAAAATCTTAAAAAAAAAAAAAAGAAAGAAAAAATATCAAGTCAATCCATACACTGGGACAGACAATATAAAAGGATACCAGAGGGGTGCCTGGGCCTGGGTGGCTCAGTGGGTTAAAGCCTCTGCCTTCAGCTTGGGTCATGATCCCAGGGTTGTGGGATCGAGCCCTGCATCAGAGTCTCTGCTCTGTGGGGAGCCTGCTTCCCCTCCTCTCTCTCTCTGCCTGCCTCTCTGCCTACTTGTGATCTCTGTCTGTCAAATAAATAAAAAAAAAATTAAAAAAAAAAAGGATACCAGAAAAAAATGAAATATTAAAAGAATAAAGTGTATATGTTGGGGGAGGGGGGTCTGAGTGGCCTTTGCATGTGAAGTAATATTGCACACAGCAGGGATTAGGGACCAGGAACCCACACAAAGGTCAAGGATCAGCTATAAACCACCAAACTAAAAAAAATAAAAAAGAATATTTTGTAACTGGGCTAGTGGCCCCAATATCATTTATGTTCTACATAGATAAAAGGAAAGAAAGAAGCCAAGCAGAAAGGTGTTATTTGGCAGTGGAAATCAGACTGCTCCTGTGCCTGATGGTTGGGAAGGAGCACAAGGAGAAAACTTTCTGACCACCTTTGTATAGAAGCGAGTGCTCCCTTACTGATTCCCCCTCTATCTGTCCTGTGTCTGGGGGTGAGTATGTCCCGCCTGGGGCTCTGTGCAAGGAACAGCAGGAAACACACAGGTCCTTGAGGAAGGTGTCATAAAAACTTGGGAATCATTAACTACCACCACCATGGATACTGTCAGCAATACCCATAAAAATAATGGTAGTCAACATTTATAGAGTACTTACTACGTACGAGATGTCATATTCATAAACCTTTTACACACATCAACTCCCTTACCGCACAATCCTCACAACAATCCCGTCATCTGTTTTTGTTGGGGTCGGGGGGGGTGGGCAGTGGAGTTGGGGTGGGGACAGGAGTTAAGTGCACAGTTCTAAGTGATGAGCAAAGCCTGCAGAAATACCTGGAAAAATCACATGACAACAGAAAAAACGGGCTTGGGGAAAAGGAGAGACTGCCACAGGCTCCTAGGGCCTTGGATCAGTGACACGGACTTTTATAGCCTGCTGAGAACAGATACTTTGGCTGATGGTCCTGCAGGATTCTGCCCCCTCCAAGACCAAAAGTGTCCTCACTATATTCCCAGCTTTCTCTGCATCTTAAAGCACACTCTTGATTTAGCCTAGTGACTGGGCAGCAGCCTTGTACCAAGCCTAGATCAGACCCATCTGAGCCTGCTTTCTGGTTCTCTTTCTTAATAGTTCTCTGACCTTGGGGAATATATTTATCCTTCTGAGCCTGTTTCCTTATCTATAAACTGCACATTCATGACTTTATTTGATTCTCACAACAACTTTATGAGCTAGAGGCCATTACCATTCTACAGAGGACAAAATTGAGGCCCCAAGGGACTAACTACATGGCCCAAGAGAGCTAGTAGATGCCAGAGCATGAATTCAAACCTAGTCCTTCTGATTTGGAGTTTCACCCTGTGTGCAACCTGCTCAAGCCCCAGAATATTTCCTATAAAATGATAAATCATTGTAACTGTTCTATATTAACTCTGAGTATTTCTTCCACCATTCTGAAGTTCGTTCAATCCATGGCAACGTGTTCATAAGTAATTAAATTTTAACTAAATGGCATTTAACTGAATATTTACAGAGCAGGAAAAGTGCATGTGTCAAACAGACAAATTTATGATTCATTAAAACTGCACTTTCTTGCCTTTTGATTTAAAAAATGCCCTTAGTCAGGTAAATAAATCCTTACATTAGTTTCAGTTTTCACTTCAAACAAAATGAACTATATTTGCCAATTTCATTTTTTTGAAATGAAACAAATACCCAGCTCTCAAATAAGCATGACATTGGCAGACCAAATTATTTTAACTAACAAATTTACCAATGACTGGGTTTTTTTTTTTTTTAAACCAAGAAAGCGAAAGACACCAGGTAAGAGGTTATAAAACACCCTAAAAAAGGTTTCTTGAAACAGCCTACCTTGACTCTGCCACTGGGTAAATGGCTGGGAAGGGGTTGGGGTACTTGGATTTGTGATTACATGCCCTCCTTTCAAGGTGGAGAACCACAGTCACAGATAAACAGTAAACTGGAGTGAAAAGCAAATTTTCATCTCTATCCTCAGTGAGTCTTCTACTAGACCTACTAACAACTTGAAAGCAGCTTTAAGTTTCACATCCTGTAGAGGAGTGGGTATGAATAAAATACCAAAAGTGGGAATGAAAGTAGGGAGAGACGCAACAAGAGAAAAACACTTTTCACCACTTGAACAGCCCTGACACCTGTGGGCACTGGCACATATGACAAGCATACAGCATCATCACACAGTATCAAGAACACATTTGCAAAGAGGACAGCACAATAACCCAGGCGAGCTTTGAACTTCAGAGTTCGAGGAATGGCAAAACACGTGGAAGGCTGAACTGTAAAGCAAACACTACAGAGGACAGCAGGAAAGGCGTGGAAGTATGTATTATAGTCGAGATGGTTCCTGGGAACTAAAGACGAGAAACAAATAAATTAGTTTTCGACCGCAATTCTTGAAATAACAGCTTATCCCCAAAAAGACAGCAGAGGAGAGAGATCTAAAGAAAATGTCTATCTACACAGTAAACTTGTGGGCACAGATGCACCAAAGATGAATACAGGGCCGCAAGGCATGACAGCTCAGGAAAAGGGACAAGAGGTACAGAAAGAGGTGACTTTTGAAGCTGTGTTCAGGGCAGGGCAGTGAACACAGAGTGAGCCGATGCAGAGACAGAGCCATCCAGAGATGGCTCACACTGGTTTAAACTTCTCTTTTGCTTTTGCTTTCATGTTCTTCAAGGAAGATAGGGCAAGGTGGAGAATATAAAATATGCCAAGAATTTACTTTGGGCCACCAAGCATCTTTGGCATTGTCCTCACACATCCTAATTCAACAAGAGGGAACTGGGATTTACAGTTGGGCTAGCAACCAAAGGCTACACTGCCTTGAGCCCCAGGGTACGGACTCCGAGGGCTGCTCTTCCTGCCATTGGTCCTCCAAGTAAGAATAAAGGTAATGGCGAGTGAATTACAGAGCAATCACAGAGTGATTGATCTCTACATGGTGAGTTACGCTCCCATGAGAAGAATTACATAGGATGGGGCCACCTGGGTGGCTCAGTTGGTGAAGCATCTGCCTTTGCTCAGGTCATGATCTCAGGGTTATGGGATGGAGCCCCACATTGGGCTCCCTGCTCAGTGGGGAGTCTGCTTCTCCCTTCTTCCCTCTGCTGCTCCCCCTGCTTATTATCTCTCTCTCTTTCTCTCAAATAAATAAATAAATATTTTTTTAAAAAAGAATTACACAGGATAACATGTAAACACTTCATTCAGCAAACACTACAGAGTATTTATTACGTACCTACTCATGGGCTAGGCTTGGAGATACAAAATTCATTAAAAAAAAAAAAGTTCTTAAATGCAACTAACTTAACAAGCTAGAGAGGAAGAAACAAAAATGCAGTCATTCCAAATCACGTGATGGGCGGCAAGGTTGAGATGGCAGAGGAAACCGTGTCATTCTGCACAGAGCATATGGGGTTAGAGGAAGCAATACGGAGCAAGAGGCAGTTTCTAAGCCGTATTTTGAAAATGAGCAGGAATTTTCCAGACAGATGGGGAAGGGAGCGTTCTGGGCAGAGGAAACTGCATGTGTAAAAGGAGAGAAGCATGAAAGAGCATATTTAAGGAACTTGCAAGTAATTTGATAAGGTGGACTCCGGGACGGGACATCAAAGGGCTGCACCCAAGCAGAAGCGGGGGGGCTGGAGAGCGAGGCAGCCTTCGACTGCGCAGACCCAGACAGCCGCGGCACCCAGGGTGCGGCCCGCGGAACCCCCGGCGTCACCAGCCCCTCAGGGTGGAGGCCGCCGAGGGGAAGGCCGGGGCGCCCGTGGCGGGGCTCCAGAGCCGAGCCTCTGCCATTAAATTGCCTGCAGCTGCCATGGCAACTCCGCGGCAAGGCTTTTTGGAGCAAAAAGTGGCAAACAGATCCTGGTCGGCTGGCCACCTCCTGCCAAACTTGGCTCCTCTCCTCTCTCATCAGGACGGAGGCCCGGCAGCTGGAAAGCTGGCTGCAAAACCCCTCCGTCCCGCGCCTTCTGCATTAGCGATTCTGGACACGCGTTTTTCCCCCAGAGGAGAATAAAAATGGAGTCTGATCATTTTTCCAATTATTACCTCGTATCAATTTACAATTTACAGCCCCTCTCCGCAGAGCATGCTGCCATTAGTGAATCACACCGACACGGAAAACACAGCCACCTCACAGAGGCTCAATAGGACTTGGGAGAGCCTGGTCTCCGCTCCACCCGCCGTGGAACCGTGCCCGGAGGAGACCTCTGACTTCCTGTGCGGGTGCCAGCAAGGCCAGCCCAGTCATCCCACCGGGGTGGGACCCAACTGCACCGGGAAGGGCTCTGTTACACAGGACAGAGCTATGAAACCCGCATACGCAAGTCCCTAAAAAACCCCAAACGACCCCAACACACACCAACCCAACAAACTGAGGCAACACACCATAAACTAAAACCCCGCTGGCCCTCCCCTTTCTGGAACAAAGCCAAGTGGAGAGAGAGAAATATGTTGAAAGCAGTGATTTATCTTCAAAACTGTCACTCTACATAGGAGCTGAGAGAACAGCACAATGCTCACAACGCCCCCAAGATGGCAAGAAGACTAAGGAACAGAGAGAAAGGGCAGAGGTGAACTGCGGGCGACCTGACCCGTGAGGGTGAGGACAGCAGCGCCCCAGTCTCAATGAGGAAGAGGCAAAAACGTCCCCAGAGGAAGCACTTGATAAAGAAATGCCTCCCCAGCCCGGCAGCCTTCGATGCTAGCACGTCTGTGGCCCTTGATTCACAGGTAACTGCTAAGCAGGGAAACTCCCATAGTCATTTCTGGTAAATGCACAGCATCGAGAGCTGAAGACAACCTCCAGCTGTGGAGGGAGCCCAGGGATCAGAGGAAGACAGCGACACTTGGAGATGTTAACCCATCTGACCTCACCTCGCGCAGGTCTCCTTTCTGTCCCTCACTCTCTAGCTCACCCGCACCTAGAAGCCTTTGCACTTCTATCTGCCTGGAGCGTTCTTCCTCCAAAGAGCAGCACAGCCACTTATAGACCCCTCACTTGCTTCAAGTCCTCAAGCAAAAGTCACCCTCTTAATGACAGTGGGGCAGCCGCCCATCTGAAATGCTTCTCTCCACTCGGATGTGCGTCATCCATCTTTCCTGACTTCTGCTTCTCCTTAGCACCTACACTCACTAACACACTGTATATTTTACTTATTTATTGATTTATTATCTGTCTCCAGCCATAGAGTATCAGCTCCCACAGGGCAGAAATATTCTTCATCACTATATCCCTAGTGCCTAAAACAGTGCCTGGAATAAAGGAGTTCCTAACTTATTTGTTGAATTTATATGTGGGTTAACTGTGTAAGATTTTGCCAAGTGGAGGAGCGGGTGGAGGGAAGGTAAGGAAGATGATATTTTAGGTAGAAGGAAATAGTCTCATTCACTCAACAGAAACTTATCAAACACCTCTGCCAGGTGCAGGGCTAAATACGGAGTCACGATGCCATGATAAGTGAGACCAACACAAACAAGTGTTGCCCTTCCCAGCACTGACAGTCCAGAGAGAGTAAGGAGGTAATTACAAAAGCATATAAATGCTATTGCAGAGAAAAGAGGATAAGAGAATGCCTCCAAAGGGCCCCATGAATGGACAGGTGTCCAGAAGGAGGGAAATCTAAAGCCAGGACCTAAAGAATGAGTAAGAGTTTGCAAGTATGGAGGAAAGGAGGCAAAACCAGGGAAAGAAGAGCACATGAAAAGACATAAAAGTGAGACACAGCACGGTGTAACTGAGAAAATGAAAACCATCATGATGGTTGAAATGGACTGGGATAAAGAACCAGATGGCCGGACAGGCAAGCTGGAGCTGGATCACAAAGGCCTCTCAGGTGGTATCAAAAAGGTCAGAAACTTGGGAGTTCATCCTAAAGACACTGGGGAGCCACTGAGGGTTCACCAGCTGTAATGTGGGGAATGAATTAAAGGCGAGCAAGAGAGAAAGTAAAGAGACTGAATCTCTACCAAGGGGATGGCTTCGACTAAGGTGGGAATGGGAACAAAAATGAGATTTTGGAAACACTGAGGCACAATTAAGAAAACCTGATGACTGATTATATGTGGAGGGAAAGAAAGAAATTAAGCATGATGCTTAATTACAGAAAAAAAAATTAAGAAAGGAAGAAATTAAGAATGATCTGGTTTAGGGGCGCCTGGGTGGCTCAGTGGGGTGGGGCCTCTGCCTTCGGCTCAGGTCATGGTTCCAGGGTCCTGGGATAGAGCCCTGCATTAGACTCTCTGCTTGGCAGGGAGTCTGCTTCCTTTCTCTGTCTGCCTCTCTGCCTACTGGTGATCTCTGTCTGTCAAATAAATAAATAAAATCTTTAAAAAAAAAAAAAAAAAAGAATGATCTGGTTTAGACTAGGGTAGCAAGGGCATTCTGGTTTGGACTCCTGTTCAGTAAGACATGCATCTCAGAAGGAGGAATAGAGTCTGGAGGGATAAGATCACGTTCTAACTGTAGATGGTGTGACTCTGGAGTATCTATGGAGCATCCAAGTGGACCTAGACGTTGGCCAGAATGCTCTGGCAGAGAAATCTGGACAAGAAATAAAGACTGTGGAATTACCAGCATATAAATTATAACCTGGCCCAGGATACATGAGATTGTGAAAGGGAGTGTGCAGAGTTGAGATTCTGATCCTTCGCAAAATCTGTGACCCTCTTGAAATTGTAAACAAAATTTGGTGTACAAATTCACAGGCAGCTTCCTGAAGAGAGATTACTTACTTATAGTTTTGATCAGATTGCCAAAGCCCCCCCAAAGAGGTTAAAACTAAAGTCAAGTACGATGAGCAGAGAGCCAAAACAAAGGCAGGGAACTGAAAAGGCATGAGGATAAATGATTCTATCATCTAGCTAAGTGTCTGCCTACTCCTTATGCATATACTGCAAAGGGAGAAAGATCCCCAGCATGGTAACCAAGAGCTTGACAGCAAATAGTGTTCCTCATACTAAACTGAGACCAAGGAGCAAATTAAAACACCTTTCTTTCTTTCTTTTTTTTTTTTTTGAAGATTTTATTTCTAAGCAATCTCTTTATCCAACATGGGACATGAACTCACAACCTGAGATCAAGAGTCACACACGCCACCGACTGAGCCAGCCCCGTGTCCTTAAAATACCTTTTAAAAGTCAGTCACAAGAACTTTAAGTTCTTGTTAAAGAAAAGTTCTCTATTTACTCTAGTCAACCGGAGTAACACCCCAACCCCAAGTTCACTGGCAATACTACACAGTCACGCGAACCATTCTCAGAATCAGCTTGTTCCAGCACTCAGGCTGAGAAGTAGTATGTGCTGATAGTCAATGACCAGAGATCTATTTTTCTCTTTAGTTTAATAGCTTTATTGAGCTATAATTTATGTGCCATAAAATTTACCTGTTAACTGTACAGTTCAAAGTTGTATACAATTCAGTTCAATTAAATATTTTTAAGTATATTTCACAGAGTTGTTTATCACCACAATCTAATTTTAGAACATTTCATTACCCCAAAAAGAAATCTCATATTCATTAACAGTTATTCCCCATTCCCTCACTTTCTAACCCCAAGCCCTAGGCGACCATGAACAAACTATCTCTATAGATTTGTCTCTTCTGGACAGCTCACATAAATGGTATCCTAGAATATATGGTCTTTTGTGACTGGCTGCTTCTACTTAGCATGATGTTTTCATGCTTTGTCTGTGTCATTCCTCTTTATGGTTGAATAATATTATGTTGTATGGCCAGAACACATTTTGTTTATCCATTCATCAGTTGGTGCACATTTCTGTTTTCCCTTTTTGGCTATTATGAATAATGCTACTATGAACATTTGCATAGAAGCCTTTCTACGGGTGTATGTTTTTATGGATACATGTTTTTATTTCTCTTGGATAAATAATAAGGAGTAGAATTGCTGGGTCATATGGTAACTCTGTATTTAATATCTTGAGGACCTGCCAGACTTTTCCATAGCAGGTGCTCTATTTAATGTTCAGACCAGTAATGTACGAGGGATCGAATTTTTCCACATCTTTGCCAACACTTGCACCTATGTGTTTTTTACTACACCCATTCCAGTGAATGTGAAGTAATAACTCATTGTGGTCTTGATTTGCATTTCCTTCATGACTAATGATGTTGAACATCTTTTCCTGAGCTTACTGGCCATTCACCTCTCTTCTTTGGAGAAATGTCCTTTCAAATCTTCTGCCCATCATAGACTTCTTTTCAGTCTTTCAGAAGGACAGAGTAAGACAGAGACAGGCACTTGATATTATCACAACAGTATGAAAAAATTGTAAGAGAAAATAAGAATGAAAGTAAAGAAAGAAAAGAAGTTAGGAGAGAAAGTACAGGAGTCAAAGAACTAATAAAGGTCCAAGAATGGCTCCAAAAGGCAAAGAACACACAAACCAGAAGGAGAAAAGGCTGTGGTCAGAGTGGGGAGTTCTTGAATTAGTTTGAATTGATTTTATAGGTGGAGCGATAAAGGGTGATGACCAGAAACCAAGCTGTGACTACAGAAGAGTGAATCCTGAAAGCCCCCCACCACAGAGGAAATTCAGAGTTCCCAGGGCTAGATTGAGAATGAGACAGAATATGTGAAAGTGCTTTGTAAACTCCACTAATGTAAATTGGGCTAAATGAGCAGTTTTCCCCATCTACGTTAAAAAGGGAAGAAGTTCTGATAAGTAACTTTGAAACTTGTTTTGGAAGATTATAATAATGAAAATGATTGTAAAAAATAACAGTTAACATCTATGGTTCCAGGCAATATGTCAAGAAGCATACATCATTTATCGTATTTATTCCTCCAAAATACCCTAGGAAGTAGGTACTACTATTATTTTTATTTTACAAATGAAGATCTTTAGGTCACACATATTAATGTAATTTTCTCCAGTGTCTGTCATCCATGATGAAAATGTAAACCATCATTAATTATCTGTCTACTGAATCTAGCCTTATGGATATATCTCCAATTACATGAAAAATCTTACCCACCATAGAAAAACTATAAGTCCTCTTCTCAAGGTACTACTTTTATCTTTACATCAGAGAATCAAGTTTTTTGACAATCAAACATGCCCACCTTGGTACTACTTTACTCCTTTAATGCTTCAATATATAAATGGTTTCCTCTCCATAACAAAAGTATATTTGTTTTAAAGTATGGCTCAATCATTAAGCATCTACCTTTGGCTCACATCATGATCCCAGGGTCTTGGGGTCAAGTCCCATGTCAGGCTCCCTCCCTGCTCAGCAGGGAGTCTGTTTCTCCCTCTGCCCCTTCCCCACCATGTGCACTCTCTCTTTCTCGAAAAATAAAATCTTTTTAAAAATAGCTTTAGATGGGGCACCTGGGTGGTTCAGTTGGTTAAAACCTCTGCCTTCGGCTCAGGTCATGATCCCGGGGTCCTGGGATCAAGTCCCGCATCTCTGCAGGGAGCCTGCTTTCGCCTCTCTCTCTCTCTTTGCCTGCCTCTCTGCCTACTTGTGATCTCTGTCAAATTAAAAAAACAAACAAACAAAAAAAAACCTCTAGATGTCGTTTCCTTCATATTATCATTCGACAATGTCTTTCGTTAAACAGTGATTGCTATTAGTTTTTATTTTACTTGATTTCTCCTATGCTACTATCAGTTCATTTCTTGTATTTCTATTTTGTTTCCGTCACTGTTATTAACCTGCATTTAGGCAGGCTCGTTAATATACCTGGGAGTAAGTGTTGGTTTTGAACGGCAAAATTTCTTTTTGTTCAACTCTAAGCTACACAGTCACTAATTAGACAATGAGTGATCCCCTGCCCATTACCTGTTTTGTTTGGACAATACACTAACTGCCCATAGTTAAGAATCAGAAGATCAAGAGGTGCTATATGGCCAGAATGTTGTGCCCCCAAATTTCTTATGCTGAATCCTAACTTTCAAAGGTGGCTGTATTGGGAGTCTTTGAGAGGTGACTAGGTCATGAGGACGGAGCCCTCATGAGTGGGGCGAGTACCCTTATACAAGAGGTTCCAAAGACATCCCTATCTCTTCCTACCATGTGAGGACACAGGGAGAAAAGTATTAGCAATGAACCAGAAAGAAGGCCTTCATGAGAACGTGATCATTCCAGTATCTTGACCTTAGATTTCTAGTCTCCAGAACTAAGAGAATTTAATTTCTGTTGTTTTTAAGCTTCTCAGTCTGTGATATTTTGTTGAAACAGCCTAAACAGAGTAAGGCGAGAGGTCGTGTGTGCTCCCCTACTCTCCTTCCATCCATAGCTTACTGGCCTTTTTTTTTTTTTTTTTTAAGATTACTGGCTTTTTTTGAAAACGGAGCACCACTGGGCCATCCACCCACATGCCAAAAATCAGCTAAAACCAAATAGAAACTCTCCTTTCATTGGGCATACACATATCAAGTTCAGAGTGTCCAACATTCTCTATTATTTTATTCCCAGCCCACTTAAGTGATTTATAGTGACTGCCTACAGGCCTTTAAATATGCAAACTTTGGGGGCACCTGGGTGGCTCAGTTGGTTGAGTTTCTGCCTTCCGCTCAAGTCATGATCCCACAGTCCCTGGATCAAGCCCCCGTATCAGGCTTCCTGCTCAGTGAGGAGTCTGCTTCTCTCTGACCCTCCCCATCTCATATTCTCTCTCACTCTCTCCCTCCTTCAAATAAATAAATAAAATCTTTTAAAATAAATAAATAAGAATCCAAACTTTGCTGAAACCCACAAGTTCCCCTTTCTACCTTCAAAGCCAGAAAGTCCGTAGTTAATTTGGTGTATAGCTCTCTGCTCTTTTATCCCCATTTAACTGTCTTACAATATATGCTTCTGATTCTAATCCTCTCAAATTATTTTGAGAACAAGAATGATTTTTAAAATGTTCTCCCCTGAAGTTCTTTCCTGCTCCTTTATTCTGAGATTTATACTATCAATCAAGTCCAATTCACCATCCTATCAGGATATTAACTAGTATTGTATTAAATCTCTAAATTAGATTTGTTAGTACTGTCATTTTTATTATATTAAGACTACTCAGCCAGGAGTAGATTATATTCTCTTATTATTTGTTTTCTTTTCATTCTATTAAAGTATTATAATTCTCTGTTTTTGGCCCTGTATCTTGTTAGACTCTGTTTTCTCATAAAACAAATATTACGTTTTTCATTATATTTTGTCTAGTGATAAAAAACAATGACTGAATTGAGTTAGGTGTATGTTTTATAACCCATGATTTAAGCATCTCATTTCAAGATATGTTTTTGTCAAATCCCCTAAACATTCAAGTTATAGTCCCTTGTCGTTGGTTGATAGTATTATTTTTATCTCTACTGACCTACACACACTCCATTTATCTCTTTTATATAATTTGTTCCAACTAGTTATTTAAAACAGTATTATACAAGAGGTGATACCCTTCCTTTAATACTTTCCGTAATACTGGTATCGGCCACTTCTGGAAACGGCATCAGCTTCCTTTCATGTCCTCAGATTTAAAAATCTTTTTTTTTTAAACCAAGGTACCAAGGTTATTCAACAGGGAAGGCAGTATTTTCAATAGATGAAGCTGGAATAACTGGATTTTTCTATGGAGGAAGAAGACGAACCTTGACCTCTTCACACCATATGCAAACATTAAATCAAAATGGATCATAGGCATAAACATAAGAGCTAAATACAAAACTTTGAGAGGAAAAGGAAAGAGGATGTCAGCTACCTCCATTTTGACCTCAGTCTGTACTTTCTGATTAAGTTCTTCTTTCTAGCTTATCTCTTAACTCAGGCAAAAGACCCTGCAGGCAAAGCATCCCCTGATGGGAACCAAAACTACCCGCTAGAGCAGGAAGGACTACCCCGAGTCAGCAAGACCCCACGGGACTGACCCCAAGACAATGATGACCTGACCTTTACTGCCCACCAGCATGTACCCGCCCACCTTTGTCCCATATTCTCCTTAATATAAACCTAGAAGTATTTTCAGCACTTTGAAGACAGTCTTTGAGACATTAGTCAGCTGCCTTCCCGGTGCTGGCCTCACCGAAATAAATTCCTTTCTTGTTTCCCCATCACGTGTCTCTCTGCTTTTGGATTTTGTCAGGGGCAAGGGGCCGAACCCGGTCTGTTTGGGACCCCTGGAGCCAGGGGCTCCTGCGCCCCTGTGCCCCTGCTACAAAAACACAGAAACAAATCTGTATGACTTGGGATTACACCAATGACTTCTCAGAATACAAAGAACATGAGCCATTAAAAAAATATACATCTTTGTGTGTGTGTGTGTATATTTTAAATGTATCTAATGGATAAATTAGACTTCATCAAAATTAAAAACTTGCTTATCAAATGATAACCATTAAGAAAACAAAAAGGCAAACCACATATGAGAGAAATACTTGCAAAACATATACCTGACAGAGGTCTTATAAACAGAATATATAAAGAACTCTTAAGACTTTTTAAAACAAATCAAGTTGTCAAAAAATGTGCAAAAGATCTGAACAAGTACTTTACAAAAAGATATATGGATGGTTAACCAACACTTTAAAAAGATGCTCACCATCACTGGCCACTAAAACATGTGAATTAGAACCACAAGGAAATACCATCACATGCACATGTGACCAGCCAAACCTGGTCTATTTGGAACCCTTGGAACCAAGTCCTCTTGTATCCCTACACACCAGCCACATGGGAAATGCAAAATGGTGCAACACCTCCAGAAAACAGTTCCGCAATTTCTCATAAAGTTAAACATAACCTCATCATGACTCAGCAATCCCAAACCTAGGTATCTATCCAAGAGTAATGAAAGACATATCCATACAGCATCGCATGCATAGATTTCCAAAGCAGTGTTAGTTACAATAGAACAAAATTATTTTAAATAAATAACCCAAATATGCAAAAAGTAGTGAACAGACAAGCAAAATGTGGAATGGAATACCACTCAGTAATTAAAAATGAAGAAAATAGGGGTGTTTGGGTGGCTCAGTTGTTAAGCATCTGCCTTCGGTTCAGGTCATGATCCCAGAGTCCTGGGATTGAACCCCACATCAGGCTCCCTGCTCAGCGGGAAGCCTGCTTCTCCCTCTCCCACTCCTCCTGCTTGTGTTCCCTCTCTCGTTGCCTCTCTTTTTTATTAATAAAAAAATAAAATCTTAAAAAAAAAAAAAGAAAATAGGAACAAACTATTGTTTAACAACATGGATCAATCTCATTAACATTATAACGCCAAATTAAAGAGGCCAGACACAAAACACAATATACTGTATGATTTCTTGCATATAAAATTCTTTAAAGGCAAAACTATACTATCAAAATGCAGATCAGTGGTTGCTTGGGAACAAGGATGGGAGAAGAACTGGCTACAAAGAGATATCAGGCAATTTTCAGGGGGCAACAGAAATGCGGATTGTGATAGAGGGCGAGTGACTGTATACAGTTACCAGTTACAGTAAATTATACCTTAATAAAACAAACAGAATATTTCAAATTTCATCTTGAAAAATGTACTTTACAAAATCCAACTTAAAGAGTCCCTAATTAAGTCCCACACACTCAAAGTATGCAGTAAAGTATTTAACCTACTCAGAGAAAGGTTTTGACTTTGCTCTGGGCAAAGGTGTGTCTTTATTTGCCAGGGGCTTTGGGTCATAGCAGATAGTCCAACCAGTGTGGTTTAGGACGTGGGCAGGCCACACCAGATAGAATTTAGGGCAGTAGTTAACCACTTTTTTTCCTTTTCTTAAGATTTTAATTTTAAGTAATTGCTACACCCAACATGGAGCTCCAATTTACAACCTGAGATCAAGAGTTGCACGCTCCACGGACTGAGCCAGCCAGGTGCCCAAGGGGTTGACTACACTTAGACCAGCAATGTCATGCAGACTAGGAGTTTGAGTGATCTTGTGTTTTCTGCTTGATAAGAGGGGTTAGAGATGGAATCAGCCTCCTGCACAGTGAACTATACCTGCATAATGAAGCCCAATAAAAATTCTGAATACTGAGACTTGGGTGAGCTTATCAGTTGGCAATGTGCCATGTGTGCTGTTACATATCAGTGCCAGCTAAGTAAATGTCCTGACTCCATAGGGAGAAAACAATGAATGCCCCGCCTTGTGTACTTCTCTCATTGGCTGGTTTTAATCTGTAGTTCTTCCCTGTGAGTATAATAGATTTCAGTGAGTTCTGTGAGGCTTCCTAAGTATGGTCTTATGGCCCACTCAACTTGCAACTGGTCTCAGAAGTAAAGGTAGCCTTAGGGACCCAAATTTATAATTAGTGTCAGAGGTGAGGGTGGTCATGTATGGACTGTGTACCCTCCCACTTCTCAGTTGCCTTCATAACCAGGTCCCGATAAATAAATAGATGGCAAACTAATGACTTTAAAATTCACAGCTGAAGTGGTTAATAATTATCTAAAATATATTACAAAGGTCATTATCTATGAGCTTACATACAATGACAAGAGCTTTTTAGAATCTTTACAGTTGCCTGCTTCACCTGGAACCAACCCAAGTAGTGAAAGTCTGGATTGAGCATGTATAATCAGCTGTTTAATGTAGCTAGGGGAGGATACACACTGAAGCAGGTAACACAGAGAAACCAATCACCCCATCCTTGCCTCATGGCATGCATGCCATTTCAGAATTCTAAGTGGCTTTTTACTTCCCTATTCAGAATCTGCAAAACATTTCAGGTTTCAACTCCTGTATGTTCTAAGGTATGTAACTGAATCTCTTCTTTCAAATTGCTAGCAGTATTATCCATAGCAAGTATTATCCTAAAGTTAGATTTATACTAGTAACACAGATGTTACCTTTGTAAAAAGTTTGAAAATTCAAGCTAAAGAGTGGCGCGGGTCCCAAAATATGGCCAAAAAAAAAAAAATTCCAAAGCTGCCTCCATAAATTTGCCTTCAGAAAATTTACCTATCATTTTTACACCTTCTAACATTTTTCCATGAGAGAAAAATAAAGTTTAGGGGAAAGGGCACAAATAACACTCTTAAGTTTCCATTTAGAACATCCGAGGTGTTACTGTTTCCAAATGCTTATCAGCTTGTGACAAAATGAGTTCACAAATGCAAGTTCACACGGAGTATCTACCTTGGCTTCTCTTCTTTGCATTGAGCCAAGTAGGAGAGGTGATATTAATGTTAGAATCAGAGACTATTTGACAGGACACAAAGAGGACAATGCTTTCCCCCAAAGCAAAACCAAACTCATCGAAGGCTTAAAATATCTCCATTTGTTCAAACCTATCTCTAGCTATAGGAATGAGCAGGTGATCTATTGAGCTGCTCTGAAGAATACCCTGAACACTGTAAAACCCAAGCATTAGCAGTGAATGAAAGACACTGTCTCTCCTCTCTGAAGTCTCTGTAAGTCCATGAGATAAGAGTTAGGAGCTCTTCATCGTGGGTACCAGTTTTCAGCCAGCTTTAGCATGTCCTACAGAACTCCAACCTGTACACAATGTTCTTCAGCCAATGAGAACAAAGCCTGGCCTTCTAACTGGAATTCCATCCTCACAAGAGATGGGCTCTTGAGCTGCCACGTGGCCCAAGAACCCACATGACCATCCATTCACCAGTTTCCACCCCCATCACCGCTCCAGAAGCCTACTTTATTTGATTCCCCCCTTGCTAGAAGGCAAGTCCTGCTCAGATCCTCCAACCTAAGTCTCTAAAACCCTACTTCAAATGACTGTCCCTGAACCCCGAGTCACTGGCTAAGAAATTCTTCCACCAACTGGATGATCTAGAACCAAGATGCTACCCTGAAGAAGGGGGTGGATCATCAGAGAGACTTAAGCATGAGAAGGATCTGGCTGACTGTTGCTAACTGAAATGGACCATGAAACCCAGAATATAGGCTATAGGATATACAGGCTGCCTCCAGAAACTCGGAACGACTCCTCGTTGACAACCAGCAAGGAAATGTGATCTCGGTCTGACAACCACATGGAACCGAATTCTGGCAACAGCATGAATGAGCTTGGAAAAAGATTCATCCCCCAGAGCCTCCAGAGAGGAACACAGCCCTGCCGATATTTTGTTTCAGCCTTGTGAAACCTGGAACAGGGTATCAGTTGAGCCTTGCACGCAGACCTCTGACTTAGAGAGAATGTTGTTGTTTCAAGTCACTTAGTTGGTAGCCATTTGTTAACAGCTGTAGTAGCACCTAATACAGCGGTGGTTCCAGGGCCACCACCAAATTGCCTTCAGATTGTTCGAAGCCTTCATAGATTGGATAGGTTTCAAAGTTCCTTTAGTTGTAACTATTAATTTATATAACCCACCCTTTCTTCTCTAGTGTATTCTACTAAAAGTTCTTCATCTGTAAATGTTCAGAGGGGAATGCCTGGGTGGCTCAGTCTTGGTTAAGGGTCTGCCTTTGGCTGGGGTCATGATCCCAGAGTCCTGGGATCAAGTCTCCCATTGGGCTCCTTGCTCAGTGGGGAGTCCGCTTCTCCCTCTGCATGCTGCTCCCCCTGCTTGTACGTGCATGCACACACACACTCTCTCTCTCTGACAAATAAATCTTAAAAAAAATTTTTTAATCTTAAAAAAAAAAATCAGAGGTAGAGGCCCTAAAAGGTAAAAAAAAAAGGGGGGGGTAACTGGAATCATTGTGTAGCTCACCAGGAAATAATGCAAAGAGCACTAGACTGCGCATTCAAGAGTGGGTGCTAGTCCTGATACTATTGTTTCATCAAGCCGCTGATGTAACCTAAACCTCAGTCTCTGTGATCTCCAGAGCCCTTCCACCACATACATTCTATGCTGTGGATTTCTGGGGAATGAAACAGTTGAAAAAAAGAAGTAAAACTCGCATTAGATACCCTGCCACAGGTAAGGAAGGTAATTGAAAAAGGTCTCAACAAAATGCCCCCTAGAGATTTTACTTCCAAATGTATGCCATCAGCCGCCTCAGACCTCTATTTCCTGTACATCCTGTTAATACTGATTATCTGAAATCTGAGAGGCATTTTATGGTCAAAGAGCCTTTATCAGTGATTGGGGCTTTAAATGGCTTCCTTAGAGGAAAGATAAAAAGATAAAGAATAAAGTTAGATTTGTGCAAAAAATGTATCTTTGGAACCTCTAAGAAAAAATCAATACTGATATGTGAGACCTATCTCACGTACCTCCTTATGGAGAAAATTTCTTAAGAGTCACAAAGAAAGAGTCACTAAGCTCTGTGTTAGGATTATTTGCAGGATGGAGAAAACATTTCTAATAAGTGATATAATACCTACGTAAGAAGGATTGAAAGCAATTCTCTACCTACCCACACCTGGCTTTCCAATAACCTATGCACCCTAACAGTCACTGCCACCCTGCCATAGCCTCTCCCACCCCGAATACCCATGACAAAGGTGACATCCATAGTGGAAACACTTCTCCCCTCCTCCAATTATCTCCTCAGGGGCCAACAGAGCTAGATGCTTTGCTCTAGTACAGTCCCCATATCCACAGATCCAGGTATCTTAGAACTAGAAGCAGCCCTATTCTATCCAAATTGATATGGAGGACAAGGGGCTTCCCCTTTGGGAACAATTTCTATAATAATAATACTCTAAAAATTGACACATACACTGTAAAGCTAGCTTTATGGTTTTGAAAATGGTAGGCAATGTAGAACGTAGAAGAATGGTGGGTTTTGAAAACGGTAGGCAATGTAGAATTTTGGAATTGTCGATCAGAGTCCAAATATATTATTACTACCCCATCCCCCACAGCCCCCCCCCCAAAAGACTGTAAGGCTTACACTTGTTCTCTAGCATCTCTGCTACATAATAATAGCTCAACTACAAAACAAGTCATTTTCTTCTCTGAGCCTCAGTTGGCACTCAACCAGTATTTGATGGGGTGGTTTACAGAGGTTACACTCAAGGCTTACCAATATTTGACAGGATGTTTTAAGGTGGTTACACACTAGATAATCTTGAAGATCCCTTTCACCTCTGACAGTCTATGATTCTAAGATAAATGAGTTTTCTGAGTTAAGTGAGCCTCAGAATCTTATTTATAGCAGTTTCTATGCAGAAGGGTTATATATATCTTAACCAACTTAAAAGTAAACTTTGGGAACATAATCCATTTGAAGTTGGGGTCTCCCTGTAGCTCATAAAATATTATCTGCCATTTTCCTTTACATCCTTCTTACTGCAGTAAATATGTACTATCAGGTCAAAAGTATTACTTGAAGAAAAAGAACACATTACAATTAGAGTAAGAAGGCAACAGGGGCGCCTGGGTGGCTCAGTCAGTTAAGCAGCCAGATCTTGATTTTGGCTCAGGTCATGACTTCAGGGTACTGAATCAAGCCCCACCTTGGGCTCTCTGCTGGTGGAACCTGCATAAGATGCCATCTCTTCCTCTCCATCTGCCCCTCCCCTTCTCTGTCAAATAAATAAACCTTAAAAAAAAAAAGAATGATAAGGCAATAAAATATTGCCTTTTCTTTACCACTAATAGAATCCTATAGTCATTTTAGAATCTTAAACTTTTCTTTTAAAGATTTTATTTATTTGACAGAGAGAAGCAAGAGAGGAAACACAAGCAGGGGGAGTGGGAGCAGAAGAAGCAGGCTTCCTGCTAAGCAGGGTGCCTGATGTGGGGCTTGATCCCAGGACTCTGGGATCAAGACCTAAGCCAAAGGCAGACACTTAACAACTGAGCCACCTGGGCGGGCACCCTGACATCTTCAACATTTTTTGAAGATTTTATTTATTTATTTATTTGAGGGAGAGAGAGAGAGAGAGAGAGAGAGAGGAAACACATGAGCAGGGGGAGGGGCAGAGGGAGATGAAGAAGCAGGCTCCCTGCTAAGCAGGGAGCCCAAAGTGGGGCTTGATCCAAGGACCCCAGGATCATGACCTGACCCAAAGGCAGATGCTTAACTGACTGAGCCAACCAGGCGTCCCTGAAATTTTCTAATTAGAAGAGGACAAAGGAATTTCCCCTTGCTAGTCTTCTTCTAGCTTTGTTGCTTCCTCTATTACTGCAATTCAATAAGCCCCTATGAAATAACTCTCAGGTGTTCAAATCTGGGAGCTATATAAAACATGACACTCCAGCAAGACACAGTTGGGCAGGGTGGCAGAAGACTTTAAGATGCCCCAATTATTCCCACCTCTGGGAATTCACACATTGGTGTAATTCCCTCCCCTTGACTTTGGATGGAAGTTGTGACTTGCTTCTAACAAGTAGAATATGGCAAAGCTGACAGGACATCACTTCTATAATTATATTACAAAAAATTTAACTTCCATCTTGCTAGCAGACTCTACTAATACTATCCCGTGCTGGCTTTGAAGTAAACCACCATATGGAGTAGCCCACATAGCACGCACTGAGGTGGCCCCAGGCTTATGGCCACAAAGTACTAGGGATCTCTGTCCAACTATCTTGAAAGTGCTGCCAACTATATGAGTTTGGAAGGGGAACTCCCAGCAGAGCCCCAGCCCTGACCAACACATTGATGTCAATCTTGCAAGACTCTCTGAAGCAGGAGACCCAGCTAAGCTATACCCTATTCCTGACCCAAAGAAACTGTGAGATAGCAAATGTATCTTATCTTAAGCCACTAAGTTTATAGTAACATTGTTACCTAGCAAATGATAATTACTACAGGCAGAAGAAACACACATTGTAATTGGAAAAGGACTTTGAGGCAACAGAAAAACAAATTTGAGATAGGAAAGTTTGGGTAATAAAAGATCACTAAGGGATAAAGTTTGTTTTGAAATATTTCATGAAGAGCTCGGGACACCTTAAGTCTTTCAAGAATTCAGATTGGCAGAGAAGGAGAGGGGACAGTACACAGGAAGAATGAGTATCTTGAACACTACTATTACACTGAGAAACAGTGGGAAAGGACTGAAGATATACAATGGGTCTAGATCACTGGAAGCCTGGAATGTTGAATAGGCTCACCTTTAATACTGTACGCATCAACAACACTAAAGTAAATGCTCTTGAGCAGGGAAATGAACATAAAAAGTGTTTGAAAGAACTTAATCCTATCACAGCATAAAGGATGGAGAAGATTAGAGATTAGAAGGCCAAGAATAGATATGCTAGCACAACAATTGTCCTGAGGTCAACAAACATGTGTGGTAAAGAGACTCACACTCCCAAATAACCAAAGATGAGCATATTAAAACTATGAAACGGCATTTCTTGGTTAACCAAATGAGTAAAAAAATAAAAACTAGTAATACTAGCAAAGATAAAGCAATCTCAGACATTGGCAGGAATGTAAATGGAACAGACTTTATGGAAAGCCATATTCATCAATAATTTTTATTAATAATCTTAAAATAATCTTAAAATATTTATTAGTAGTTTTAATCGTATCCTCAAACTTGGTAATTCACTTCCTAGAAAATATTTCAAGAAAATAAATTTTTTACCCATTCAACAAACATTTGAGTATCTACTACATTCCAGGTACTGAGGATACAGTACTGAAAACAGACCTCACCTCTGCTTTCACAGAACTTAGAAGACACATTTAATAAATAATCACAAAATATATATGTAATTACACATATTATAGGACACAACGAGAATATTTTTATTTATATATATATATTTATTTATTGAATAATTTCATTTATTTATTTATTTATTTAAGTGCATTCAACACCCAACATGGGGTTCGAACTCACAACGCCAAGATCAAGAGGCACATGCTCTTCTGACTGAGCTAGCCAGGCACCCCGTGAGAAAGTATTTTTAAATACCTGATCTAAATCGTGAGATCAAAAAAGACCTTTCTAGGAAATAACATTATAGTGAGGACTAAAGGAGGAGTAGAATTTAGGCACATGAAGAAAGGGAGAAACTTTTCTTGTTGATGGAGAAAACAGTACTCATTCAAGCAAGAAAGAGTTTGTTGTATTCAAGATTTTAGAGGATTTATTTATTAACTTATTCAACAAATATGTATGGAGGTAGGTCCTAGTAAGTACCAGGTACTGATACTTACTGAGGATAAGAAATGGGAGAAAATAGTGATCAAGATCAAGTTGATAAAACAGATATAAAAAAAATTCTACAGCCATGGTAGGTATGGTAGCTCTGGTAGTAATGAAGAAAGATGTATCAGGAAGTGAATGAAAAAGGAGGAAACAAATGCATTTGGCAGGTAAAAGTAACAAGCGCAAAGGCACTGTGCCTTCTTTAAGACCCAAACAGGATAGACTTACCTGAGAAAGGTATGTTCAAAACGAATGAATCCTTAAAAATATTTATCTTCCATTTATAGATAGACTACTTAGATGGGTCAGCACTAAAATGTGTACATGCAGAGGAGAAGTAGAGATCAAAAATAAACAAACAGGGGGCCCTGGGTGGTACATTTGGTTGAGTGTCTGGATTTCGGCTCAGGTCATGATCTCAGGGTTGTGAGACTGAGCCCGGGTGAGAGTCTCTCTCACCTTCTCCCTCTCAATAAACAAACAAACATTTATACTTAAGGTATAGCTACACTTGGGAAACAATTTCTTCTACAGCAATCCATGAATGGCTCCCAACTATGCTTAAGCACTCAGGGAAAAGTAACCACTTTTTTTGGAATAATAAGCAGGCTCTCTTTGCAAAAGACCAATATACATAAATATATACAAGGGGTGTGTGTGTGCGTACACACACATATATATAGTGTATAGAACATATAGTACATAGAGAATATCTATATCAGTATATAGAAAATACAAGGATTTGAAATTAAAAATTGATCAAATGAACTTCCATAAGGTTAAGTGTGAAGAGTGACATTTATACAAACCTTATGGTGACAATACGCTTGGAACCATCAGCAAGTTATAAAGGGAGCCATAAACATGAGTATGACCTCATGTGAGCAACAGATCTGAGGGAAGAGAGCTCTTTTCCTCCTGTTTCCACAATTACCTAATTGGTAATATTTCATGTTTGGTACATGTCACCAGCATTGAAGAGTCAAAATGTATTGGACAGCATAGACACTACCCACAACAACAACAAAAGATGTGGAATTCTGTACTATTTTGCAACTTCTAGGAATCTAAAATTATTTCCAAAGAAAAAGTTTAAAAATATATGAATGGGCTATCTTGTTATCAGAAATAACACAAGGCCTAAACATTGTGTTAATTCTATAAAGCAATAAAAAAAGCGATAAATGAAAATCCTCCAAATTACTCTCCGTGAGTCCAATTTTCACTTCTGTCAAGGGATGCAGGGCCTTATCCAGAATAAAGCTCATAGTCTGTGTTTGATATTCCACTGACCAACCAGACTTTTGAGAAAATCACTTCAATCTCTCTAAATCTCTGCTACACCTACCTCACAGCATGGTATCATATGCTTGCCAACTATGATATGCTACACAAATAGTCACTGTTATTATTTGAAATTTTATTTATTTTAAATGCATTAGTCCTTCTTTCAATGGGGGACTATCTCTGAGATATGATTAACTATCTGGATTTCTTCAAGTTTGTGAAATTATCAAATTAATCTTAATACTTTTCAGGAAGGGCCCTGATTTAATAAACAGATTTATCTAATAATAAATATAGCTACTCTGGGGTAGTTGGGTGGCTCAGGCATTAAGCGTCTGCCTTTCAGGTCATGATCCGAGGCTTCTGGGATAGAGCCCCACATTGGGCTCCCTGATGAAGAGGGAGGGAGTCTGCTTCTCCCTCTCCCTGATACTCCCCTACTTGTGCTCACTCTCCTGTCAAAAAAGTAAATAAAATCATAAATAAATAAAGCAAGCTACATTATCCTGGAAAATGCTTCTTCACTGTTATTAATTGAATTGAGTAACCCATTACTTTGGTTAATTCTGAATACCTGTTTTCATTTATTATGCTTGTCTAATCAAGTGTGATGGGACATTAATATACAGTGTGGACAAATACATTGACATCATACCTAAGATATGTTTGATGACATTTTCCTCACAGACATTAAAAATGAAGTCATAGCTCTCATGAAGAAAAAAGACAATTAAGACAGGAATTTCATAAAATGCAAAAGATGAAGCTTGAGAACACAAAACAAATTTTAAAGTCTGACAAAGAAAATGTTATCTTTCATAAAATTGGAAATTGATGTGTACTGTACTTATAAATGATGCATCACAAAATGTTTCGTTATACCTTTAATGTTTCAAAAAACATTACCATCCCTCTGTCGCCCATCAAGTACAATCTTAGGAAGAAAAAAATAATTACGTTATTTCCTGAGTTAAAACTTCATGTACAATCTAAAGGCTAATGGGAAAAGAGAGTATAGGTAGAACCCTCTCAAATCAAGCCTTTACTCATTAAAACCTTAAGATAGTTAATTTTAACTTGGCAGCTAATTTTATTTCCTGCCAATGTATTTACAGACCAAAAACAGGACTAATTTGAGGAGGCAGTTAAAAAAATAAAAATAAAAACACCAACAGGAGACATATAAAAATAATATTCAGTAAGATATTATTTTTATAACAGTAAGAAAAGCAGGATTTTTTACCCCCCTTCATTCAGCCAACAGTCTACTCACTTCCGATGGGTGTGGTCCATGCCACTGTTTGGTATTGCTTCCAACTTTGCATTTTTCTGCCCACAGATATTTCCATAGCTGTCGTATCCTGACACTAGTCTCGCTGCTGCACCTGTTGCTATTGAAAAGCCACAAATAAATCCCTAGAAAAAAAAAAAACAGAAAAAACATACAAATAAACCAGTTCAATAACAACAGTCACTACTTGATACGATAATGAGCTTCTTTTGTCCGCTGAAGGGAACAAAGAGCTATCTCTCCTTATTGCAAACACTATTCTACTGTTTTCCTGGGATTTCACAGAAGCAGCACAGAGAAGTCCACAGGGAAACACTATTTACTACCATAACAAAACAAATCTTAAGCTCTGACATCATAAGATCGTCTATGCCTTTTATAATAGAAACAGCGGCTTCTCTGTATGGAACATCTGTGCTGTGCCAGGCTCCTACTAAGTGCTTACCAGACATTATCGCTAATCCTCAGGATGGGGAAACTGAGACCCAGAGAGGTTCAATAAGTTGCCCAACGCCAAAGAAGCTAGTAAAGATCAGAACATTAAATCAAACCCTGCTTGTTTCATTCTTTACTTTTATTTGGTTGTAAAGGAGCTCTGTTAAATGGACAACAGCAACAGATGAAAGAAAAAAAATTCAAAGAAGAATAGGTGTGTGGGTTTTAAATTATTATCACTCCGGTGCACGCAACACTCCTGTTTCCTTCCTGCAGTAAAGCTGTATACAAGCCAAAGAATTATGCCATGAAACACCACCATGCTTTTAAAACTGCAGACGCAAGGAGAGGGAGGCACTGGGTCTGTGTGCCACAAAGGTCACTCTGTTTCCTGGGAATAGGCTTCATCACAGTGCCAAAGGCAAATAAATGGTAGATGCTTCGGGAATGTATCATACCTGCTGAGTCAAGTACGCACTGACCAAGACAGAGCAATCTAGCCTACATTCACTGCAGGGAGCAGGCGTAACGATAGGAAATACGGTGAATCACTACAGATAAACTGAACTGGGCGAAAAGACTGGGGTTAGAAAAATCTTGCAACGTGGTCATTAAAAGGGTGAGTTTTTATTATCCTTCATGAAGTGGCCAATGAAGGCAGGGATTATCACCGTTTAATGTATTCTAGCCACGTCTCAGGAGTAGGACACATGTAAGCAGCTCAGCTAGATCTTGGGCCCACGGTGCTCAGATCAGTACCCACATGCACCTCCTCCAAGAAGAGTGTTTCCCTCTTAAACATACTTTCCTAAAAAGGCAAACAAACTCTTTTTTTCTAAATAAACCCTCTGGTTTTATCTTGCGGGTAAGGAAAGGGAAAGGAGGGAGAATGTGGCTCTAACTAATAGAAACTGCTTGAAACTGTGGCTTATAAAAAAGTCCACTCCAGGGCGCCTGGGTGGCTCAGTGGGTTAAGCCGCTGCCTTTGGCTCGGGTCATGATCTCAGGATCCTGGGATTGAGTCCCGCATCGGGATCTCTGCTCAGCAGGGAGCCTGCTTCCCCTCTCTCTCTCTCTCTCTGCCTGCCTATCTGTCTACTGTGAACTCTCTCTGTCAAATAAATAAATAAAACTTAAAAAAAAAAAAATTCCACTCCAGAGAGGACCGAATTGTTGCTCTCATGCCTTCTGATCCCTGCCAAGTTATGTTAAGTCTCCGTCCCTCAATTTACTCACCTGTAAAATGGGATAGTGAGTGTATAGCTCGTAAGAGCGCTGTATGGATGAAATAAAATAATCCTGTAAAGTGGTAAGAATCCTGTTCAGCACACAGTTAGAGCTCAATACATATTAGCTATTATTGTTGTTAGAAATGAGAATGTGTAAAGGAAACGATCACGGGTTCGGGGTCAGATAAAGCTTCGCTGATCAATGGAATACTGATGACTCTATATTCTACCTGTGTGACATTGGCCAAACCTGCTTAATGCTCTGTGCTTCAGTATTCCCGTCTATAAATTGAGGATAAAACCACTTACCACAAAGGCTGCTATGAGAATCGCATGAAATAATGCATGTAAGTGTCTGTTTCAATAAAAATGTTAGTACCCTTCTGCCTCCAAGGAGCAGCTAACTGCTTGCACTAGGGTTAGGCAGAGGCTGGTCGGGCCCACTCATTCACCCGTGCCTTTTGCCCTCTCCCTCCCTCTCTCTGGATTCCTCCATGGAAAATGCAAGAGAGTTCCATGTCAGGACCTCAAGCCAACAGTAAAACATGAGATAAAAACCATTTAAGCCCCTGCACACATACACATGTGCAAGCCAGCATGCCATTTTAAACGTATCGATGAACTTCCAATTAGGAAATCCCACACCGAGCAAAACCCGGAAGTGGAGGTAAACATTAGGAGGTTTAATAGCTAACCTTTCCAACACAGTTCTTTGACAAGAAGAATCAGAGAATAACAGAAAGGGCACCCAGAGAGAGCTGGATTTATACCCTGGCTCTACCACTTATTACCTACGTGACTTTGATCCAATTACATACTTGGAGTGTTTCTTCCTCATCCCTCACAAAGCACTATCATCTATTTCATAGAAGATATGAATGTCATGATGAAGACTAAAGGAGAGAGATAATGCATCTCTAAGCCCTAGCTGGTCTGGTACATGGCTGGTCATAAGACATGGTAGCTGTTAGTGGGAAATTTGAAGGATAAAGCCAGACTACAAGAAGTTGACACCAATAATTGGGGACTAACCAAAAACTCCTTCAGTTCTCTCCTTTAGCACAAAAATTTCTAGGGGGAAAATGAGTGATACTGTCAGTAATTGTGTCACCACACAGAAACATTCAGACCACAATTACAATCTTCTTTCACTAGCCTGAAATAGCAAAGCCCTTGCATAATTAAAAGGTTATGTTCTTCTTTCACTTTTTATAGAAATTTTCTTATGTTTGATAAGTACTTTGTGTTACAGATTCCTTTAAATGGTTTCTGATTTCCCTTTCTGACTATTTTTAACAGTACTGTTGGACATGTGAGTTTTCTTCTTCTTCTTCTTCTTTTTAATCATAAGCCACCTCACATCCCTCTGGGATGTAGACAGAGGATAAATTATAAACGTTACATATATATGGTAAAATGGGACACTGATGTATTTTCACCCAGGCCACTTAAATTTCTTAGTTGCTTAGTAGCTTCCAAAGCCATTAGAGAAGAGAGGTTGAGAAGCTGCAGGGGAGAAAGCAAGGAGAAAAAAGTAAGCTAATAAGATAGGAAGAAACCATGACTATTATCCCAGGGACTTCCCATATGGTAGAAGTACTGACAATGGGGAACTAGGCCAAAAATAATTAAAAATACAATCGCCTTAAAAAAAAAAAATTCTGAAGTCCAAATGCAGGAAGCAATATAGTTTCATATGAGAAAAAAAATATGGTACATGAAATTAAAATAGGATGAGAGAAACTTTACAGAATGCACTCAATAATTTAATGGCTCTAAGCAGGGAGAGGAAGAGGCATTCAAGAGAAGGAAATCATATTAATGAAGCAAATGATAAGGGGGATGAGGAAAGCTTTTATACGCCTATAGCAGAGAGCGATCACGGCAGAGAAAGTAAGCCTATTAGTAAGGAAGAGAACCGTGGCTAAAAATCTTAAAAGGACTGAGTTTCTGAAGTGCTTGCAGAACTGCTCTTTCGAGAGAGAGGAGGAGCAGACAAATGGAATCACAAACAGGAGGTGACTCAAGTCAGATCAGGGCATCTGGTGGTATGGATCCCAAGCCAGATCTTGCGAACTCGTTAAGTTCCCTATTGCCTGAGCGGGAGAAAGACAGTTTGCTAATTAATGAACTGGGTTCATTATTTCAATGTAAGAAGGAGGATTTGCTTAGATTCATTCACTATTAGTCAAAAGGAGGGACATACTTTATTTCACAAGCATGTTTGAATTTCAAATCTGGAGGCTTAACATCCAACTGAGCAAGGCAGATGGCCTTAGTTTCGGTTTTGGGGGGCAGAAAAAAAAATGGGTCAGCCAAAACCTGTGTGGCAGGTGGGGATGAAATATGAATATGGGAAAATGTTTCAAAATAAAAACACGGCAAAAAAGATCTTACTCCTACAGCTCTCTCCCAGGGATTCAAGAAAATATGCCCAGACCCTTTTTCCTCAAATACTACCTCCTTAGCTCTATCCCTAATCCTCTACCTCTATCCCTAAACTCAACCAAAGCTTGGCAGTCAATCTCCTAGTAACTAATTTGTCAAACCTCAAAGTAACATTTGGCTTCTGTTTCTCCTCTTTGTAGAACCCTGAGACCTGAAAGGCTATTAGGACTCAGCAGACAGGGTAAGAATGTCTGATGCACAGCTAATATTTATACAAACAAACAAAAAATTTAAACATTCTCCCAATCTTCCAGATCTCTCTAAAGTTTAATAGGATGCATTACTCTAAGAAAGAAGAAAGAAGCAATAAGCAAATATGACTGGAAGCCTAGAAAGGCCTGTCAATAAGCATTTATCGAGCACAATCAAACAGATGTCATGCAGGGGACGAAAAAGTTATAAGACATCAAGTTTACCCTGAAAGACCTGACATGTTCTCAAAAGATCAGAAAATAATGAGGTGTGAGGAAGCAAGATCAGAGAGGCTCAGTTTCACGGGCAGCCGGAGCAATGAATAAAAGAAATAAAACACATGGGCAAGGAGTGCTAAACACCAAAGCCAGCATGGCCTCAAACGATCCTTATGATTGTGGGGAAGTCACTTTAAATACTGAGACTCGGTTTCCCTACCTGTCACGAGGCTTGAACTAGGTTAATCTATAAAGCCCTCTCCTCGTCCCAAATTTTATGACCTTAAGGAAAAGTAGGTAGAGAGTAAAATGTTTCAGACTATACTTGCAGGAAGTAGGATAAACACATTGGGTCCAGCACAGTGACCGAGGATACAAAAAAAAAAAAAAAAAAGAGTGGACTAAAAGCAAATCGATTCAAACCTTAACAACAGTTTAAATAGCAAATTTTACATTATGTGTATTTTACAATAATTCAAAAAAAAAAAAAAGGAACGAAACAAAGATTTAACAGAAAGGAGGCAGGTATTTGGATCAGGTAACCTCAGGATAATTTTGGGCGTGCTATTCCTACTCTCTGATCCTACCATAGCTCAGACCATCACTCAGATGACTAAACACTGCAGTCAGTCTTTGAGTCTTTCACTTTGTGCTGCATGCTCAACAATAGTTAATGAGGTAGAAACACTAGGCGCTGGGAAATAGACTAGTGCTATAAAATAAAAAAGGTCCTTGAAAGTGGTCTGAAGGAACAACATATGCAACGTCGTCTCCTACCCCCAGCTCTAGTCCAGAGCCTTCTCCAAAACTCCCAACTCTGCCTTTCCCACTGCTTATCTTTACCCACACCCTACCTCCCCTGAACTCATCTTCTCATTCCACATTTCCCCAGGCCACTTTTCCTTTCCTCCATCTACCCTGTCTGCCTTTGTAGTATCATCTCTTACCAGACCACACAGGTAAGGGTATGAGTAGAGCGGACTCCTTGGTCTCCCTTCTCCATGCCTCTGGCCATTACTCTCGCCTCCTAACTGCACCAGAGGAAGTAAGAATGCTAAACTGTTTGCTTAGAATCTGAAATCCTGACGAGACCACTTTCTCCTGGCAGGTGAGGTTACTGTGTCCATGTTCCAAACAACAGCTTTTCTATTGTTCCGATTCCAGGCAACAAAGGAAGGACGATTCTCGAGGCCTCGCCTTCTAGAGCTCTTCTCTTCCAGGTCCAATCCTGCCACTGTGTAACCTAGACAAGTTACTTAACATAGCCCTGTGCCTCTGTCTTCTTATCTGTAAAATGAGAATGATGTTAACAACAGCAGCGACTTCATTGTATAGCTGTGAAATGTAAATGTTTCTGTGTCACATGCAGAATAGTCCCAAGTCCGCCATAAGCAGCGCCCGGTATCAGGAGTACGTGGTAGGGCGTCACCACTGTCCATGGTGAGCACTCCTATCAGGGCCAAGGAGCCCCCTCTTTCCTGCCTCATCTGGGCAGAGAGGGTCCAGATGGATCGATCTCTTCTCTCTTCTCACTCATACCTCTTTCCCGCGAAACAGAAAGCAGTCACACTGTCCTACATGGGAAGGATCTTTGGGCCACACAGCCCACGCTTCATTCTACAAGTTGTTTTTATGAAGGAGCTCTTCACTGAGTATAATCAGGTGACTTTCTGGCTCCTAACACAGTGCTTTGTTTATCCATCTCATTCTTGTTCCTTCAAGTACACAGAAACTGTGGTTTGGAACTTACAAGCTGCGGTCAGATTTGATCTGAAAAACCCTACTCTGAACCCTCATACAAGAACCTCTTAGTCATCCTTACTCTGCTTCCCCCTTGTCTGCAACATCGATGACACTCTCTCTTCTCCTTTATCACGACGCTATTTCAGGTTTCCCACATGTTCCCTGGACTATTCCATCAGCCTCCAAAGCAGGCCCTCTTTATAATGTGTTATAAACCATCTACAACATCGGTTACCAGAGCCATCCTTCTAAACCCGGTCACATCATTTCTTGCTCACGACCCTTCAGTGAATGGGGGACCTGGGTGGCCAAGTCAGTTAAGCGCCCGACTCTGATCTCCACTCAGGTCATGATCTCAGGGTTGTGAGACTGAGCCCTGTGTCAGGCTCCATGCTGAGTATGGAGGCTGCTTGAATTTCTCTCTCCCTCTCCATCTACCCCTCCCCTGTTCACCCTCTTCTAAAAAAAGAAGGAAAGAAAGAATGAAAGAAGAAGAGAAAACTCTTCAGTGGTTTATTGGCACCTAAAACAGGAATCCCAACCCTGGCTGAACACCACAAACACAGAGATAAAGTAGAATCAGAGGAGGGATTCAGGAAAGAGTATTCTAAATTCTAGCTGCTTCTGATAGATAATCAACTTGTCCAAAATGAGAACCACTTGACTGCTACTTACTGGAAAACAGAAATCTAGAAGCACAATGTCACATGCAACTTTTTTTTAGAACAGAGTAAATGTATGTCCAGTGATTTCAAAATATTGATAATAGTTCAAATGTCGAAGGCGAGCATGGAAGGCGGGCCTGGAAAAACCCTGGACGTAAGCGAGGAAATAAAGGTACAAATATTTATGAAGAGGTGAATGCGTGTAAGTAAAAAGATTAATGGTGAAGATGAATGAAATGAGACAAGGTCTTAAAATATTTCAAAGCATTACATAAATAAATATTTCAAAGGACAGGTATCAAGGAATTAGCAAAGAACTGCAAGTAAGGACGATGAATAAAGATTTGGCTTGAATATTCGGCCCCGAGATGACAGAAGAAGCAGACACCTTAAGGTTAAAAGAGTATTCTAGTTCTAGTACTAGAACTAGTATTCTAGTTCCTATTCTACCTTTGCCCCACAAGACCAATATTCTATTCTTGGACAAGCTAATTTTTAACCTTGTTACACCTTGCTTGTAAGCTGGAGAGAAAACCTATTTCATAAGGTAAATGGGAGAATTTAACGAGATGAATCATACAAAAGCATCAAGCATAGGATAACCTCAACAAACATTTGATGAATGTTTCTCAAAAAGAACGAAATCCTAAAGAAAAAAAAAAAACTTCTAAAAAATCATACAAAACAAATGCACAGAAGACAAAAGACTTTGTTCTACTGCTGTGTCCGCATGGCAACAGAACTTGGAAATTTCTCCAGTTCCCACATGGCAAAATGTGAGGTAAGCTCAACTGCATGAGACTAATCCATTAAAAAAAAAATCATTCCAAAACAAGTAACACTATGCCTGCAATTAAAAGTACACATAGTGGGTCTTAATAGCCATGGCACTGAAATCAAGGTTCTATTAATTACCATTGCATTAAAATGTGTCAGTGAACAGATAGCTCCCTACTCTAAGTCACTCCCAAATCAACCTATCAACATTAATTGACTGCACTTTCCTGAGCTCTTTTAGCATAGAAAATCAAAAGTACATGGAGTGGCAGGTACATGTTTTTATAAACATAATTTTGAAAGGTCAGCTGCCATCCATCTTGGGAATAATTCAGGGCGTAGGGAGAGGCTGTGCTAATTCTGTAAGCAAAAAAAAAAAAATCTTTCCCACACTCGGCACGCACACTGCATTTCAGGAACTACTCCACTAAACTAAGCAGACTCCTAAAAAACATCTTCCAAGTCCTAAGTGAGGAAATGGGTATTCTGATGTCTTCTAAATATCTTAGGTTTCATGAAACTGAGCCGTCTATTTAAAACGAACTTTCCTCATTTTACCTGCTTTATTATATCTCTTTAAAGTCGGCTGCTTTCTTTTCCTTTCTTCAGATGCGTAACAGGTCCCTGCAATTATGCTTTTTTGTCGGGATTAGGGTGGTTCTGTAGTCTGCAAATGGCATTTACGAGGTGAGCAGTTGCAGAGGACACAGAATCAGATTATCCTTAAAGAAGCTCTACAAAAGGTATGGGGAAATGAGGCTTAAAAACACTCATACATTTGTGAAAAAAAGCTGCCAGAGGTATTTATGTTTTAGTTGTAAAGACTAAGAAAGAGAGCATAATACCCCCCTGCAGAGTCCCTCTGAGGAAGGAGGAAGGAAAAGGGGCTGGCAGAAGACAGCACTGTCCTGGAAATGAAGAGGGCAGGGCTCTGGTACCAGCTCTCCCATGAACTAAAAATTGGCCTTGGCATGGTCATTTCCATCTCCGGGTTTGATGCTTTCCATCTAAGAAATGAGGGGAATAAACCAGATGGGGATTTCCAAGCCTGTTCTAACTCTAGCTGGCTTTAAACCCTGTTTTCACCCCGTTTTTTCCCAGCCCAGCACACGTGCAGTGACTCTCCAGTCCCTGAAGCCTGTGTCAGAAATCCTGCCAGGCAGGGTTCGGGTGCTATTTGAAAAAGCCCCACCGACACTCTGCACCAGGGGCTCTGCTCCTTCACCCTCGACACCCAGTGGAAAATCACCAAGTCCCTGATCTCCAATGGAGAGATGCCACCCTTTACAGCAGGCAGCGGGGGCCGAGTATGGGCAAAAGCAGAGAGCAGCCAGCCTCCTCTCTAGGAAGAACTAAAAGATGTCAGATTTGGAAACACTGTAGACATCCTCTGGCACAAACTCTAACTGTATATAAAAGAACACCAAATCCCCCAGGGGCACACTGGTGCAAAAACAGTCAGGCTTGTGTGACTGGGTTGGATACGTACTCAGGACTCAGGGGCCAGGGCTCTGCTCAACACTCCAACAAGACAATTCACAGAAATTTATGTCTCATGATCTGTCTTTCTTAAATGATCTAGTCCAGGGGACAGTTCCAATCGTCTTAATTTTATCTCATATATCAAAGGGTACCAAATACCAACAAATTGTATATGGGACAAAAATAACCGGATTCAATGGTCTCCTAGGACCTCCAGTCATAAGCAATTCAGAAGGAGTTAAACATAAATCAAATAACAAGCTCCCTCTTTAGACCAGTTCCGCATCATTCCCCTGGATCATTGAGTCCGCCAGGATCTAATGATCTGTGAGAGGGTCCTTACCATCCCAATGCAGAAGAGGATAAAGAGCAGCAGCCATGGGATGTCTGTACAGCTACGGTCCTCCAGCGGCTTCCATTCTCGTTTAGAGCTCTAACGGAAAACACACAGTAAGAGACTGGTAAGCGTTAAATGTAAAGTAGGAAGGCACAAACATACCACTGATTCCTAGATTGCTTCTTTTTTTTTTTTTTTAAGATTTTATTTATTTATTTGACAGACAGGGATCACAAGTAGGCAGAGAGGCAGGCAGAGAGAAAGGGAAGCAGGCTCCCCACTGAGCAGAGAGTCTGATGCGGGGCTCCATCCCAGGACCCTAGGAGCATGACCTGAGCTGAAGGCAGAGGCTTTAACCCACTGAGCCACCCAGGCGCCCCCTAGCTTGCTTCTTGCCTGACAAGTTTCTTTCTTTCTTCTTCTTCTTCTTTTTTTAAAAGATTTTATTTATTTATTTATTTGACAGAGATCACAAGTAGGCAGAGAGGCAGGCGGGGGCAGGGGGGGAGCAGGCTCCCTGTTGAGCAGAGAGCCCGATGCGGGGCTCGATCCCAGGACCCGGAGATCACGACCAGAGCCAAAGGCAGAGGTTTAACCCACTGAGCCACCCAGGTGCCCCTCCTGACAAGTTTCTTACTTAACATTTTAAGATACAACTCGAATATGTGTCACCTTTCTGGGAAGTCTTACCTAACTCCCATCGTTCTTCCTGGCCAGGCAGACTACTGACTGCAATGCTTTTTTTTTTTTTTTTTTTCTACCTCTATTATGGCATTTAGGATCCTGAATTGAAATACGTTGAGCTGTGTCTCCAGAAGATCAGGAGCTTCCCAAGGGAAGAGACCTCTTCTCATTTCCTGGCATCTACATGACACTGGAGGGTCCCAGATAGGTACTCAGTGTGAGCTTTTTAAAAATGAATAAACAGGGGTGCCTGTTGGGCTCAGTGGGTTAAGTGTCTGACTCTTGTTATCAGCTCAGGTTGTGATCTCGGGCTTTTGAGTTCAAGCCCCATGTTGGGCTCTAGCGCTGGATATAGAGTCTGCTTAAAATAAATAAAATTTAAAACAAGAACAAATTCTTCCAACTTCAATCTTTGTGGTAGCTTTCCCTTTGAGTGTCCAGATGCTAAACTTATAGAATGTGCTTTACATGTGTCCTCTTCTAGATAGAAAGCCCATTAAAATGAATTCCTATTCAGGGGTAGCTTCTTTTATATCTAATAAGATTCAGGAAGGAAAAACTGAATTAAAACATTTTTACAGACTGATCTGAGTAACTCCTTACCTACCTACCACCCACAGATCTTTAATCTGTTTCTGGGAAGTTTAAAAAGTTTCTAGATCAAACAGTGATCCCCCTAACTAAAGAACTAGAAGCATTCTAAACGTGAATTTGCAAAGTATTGATTAGAATCCTGATCGTATTTTTCTTTCTTAGAGCAAAGAGTCTTAAGTTTTCAAGTCATCTTACAAATACCTTTTACCAGAATGTAATTGAAATAACACCCCTAGCTTTCTAATGAACAAAAATCTCAGAGCCTCACCCCCTCTGCTAAAAAATAAACCGAAAAGGCGGAGAGATGGTAGTCTTGGGAAAACTATGGGAAAAGTTGCTGTAAGAAGACGGCTGTGGCCTCCAAAGGCTTCCATGACAAGATCAGGAAGCCATCTGGGAAGGCTTATCTGCAGGAAAGGGCACACAAGCAGAAGGCAGCTAAAGATAATAGGAGCCCTCCAGTATAATTAGCATTTGGAGTGCAAGAGTGAGAAACTGGTTCTCAGGTTTGCTTATTAGCTTTCCCTCCCTTTATTTAAAAAAAAAAGGTTTTAGCTAGGTACCCTTTAATAAGCTGATGAAAGGTACACAGTCTTGTCTTGTCTTGGGAGGTATGCATCTATTTGCGTAACGACCCCAGGTGAGGAAGCTCAACTTTAAAATACCTGCCTGTCCGGCACCACTATCCGGGTGGCTCAGGGGGTTAAGCCTTTGCCTTCGGCTCAGTTCATGATCTCAGGGTCCTGGGATCTAGCCCCACATCAGGCTCCCTGCTCAGCAGGGAGTCTACTGCCCCCGTCCCCAGCAGCCTCTCTCCCTACTTGTGATCTCCCTCTCTGTCCAATAAATAAATAAAATCGTTAAAATAAAATAAAATACCTGCCTATCAATGTTGAGGACAGAGAGTATGAACTTCAACCTTTCCTTCCTGAACCCCTTTGTGCTAACCAGATAAATGCTTTCTCCTTGTTTATTGCCTTATACTGTTCAATTGTTCAACAACAACAACAACAAAAAAAAACCCCACTACCCTTGATAGTTTGCTCCCAGACACCCACACAAGAAAACAAAAGAGCAGTAGTGAGTCATGGGGAAAAACCTTACCCGGAGACTCTAACTAGCATTAAAAACCAAGAGTGAGTAGGCAGTTTTTTTCCAGAGGAATGTAACACTGGAAATGGATAAAGGGCTCTGTTCTCTCCCTGGTTCTGTCATTAGCTAGCTACATGACTTTAGATAAATTGCTTTCTCTCTCTGGGTGGCAGGAAGGAGTTAGATTGGATCTTTTAGGTTCCTTCCAACTCTGAAAATCTGTGATCAGGAGGACAGTTTTGTGAAAATTTTTATTATGACCAAAAAAAAAAAATCTACAAAAATAATTTGACATTATTCCTTGTATTATTCAAGTTCAAGAATGCCTGTATTGTGGTCTGTGCTTTGGAAGACAGTTGCTCACAGTATAAAAAAGAATGTTTCTTTGTATTAAATAATTTCCATTTTGAGTAATCCCCATTACAGTAAAATTACTTACAAACACAGAATCTGGACACCTCTTTGAAATTCACTGTATTTATTCTAAGGTAATTCCCAGAGCAACAGCTACTTTAAAATCTGATATTTGTTTAACAGTCAGGGGTAGGGTTGGGGGGGAGCCTTGGACTGAAGGAGTTTATTTATCCACAACTATTGTCTTAGTAGTTTTACCTTAGACCAACATTCTTTTTTTAATGCTTAGATTTTCACCTATAACATAAAGAAAGTGGGATTTCATTCTTGACCAGAAACATACAAAGATTCAACATCTCAGCAATACAACTTACTGTGGGCCACTTCTAACCAAATATATTAAAAAAAAAAACAAAAACAAAAACAAAAAAACTTTTCACTGGGGATGAGAAGTAGAAAAAGGATAGGGGTTACATATAAAAAACAGTGATGAAGTACAAATTAGAACAGAAGAACCACAAAGCAGGGGGCGGTCGCCCTCACTCAAAGAATTAAAGAATCAGGGGATGGAGGGCTTACTTCTTGGAGCTATTCTGAGGATGCTGTCACACAGTAAACACTCATTCTCGGTTATTATTCTTATTCATCAACACTCACTTTTTAGTTCCCCCTCTCCCTATTGTTAAAATATCCTTTTACCAGATGGACCTCCCTAACTGAAAGAAATAAAAAAAGTAAACTTGCCTTTCCCCTTTGATTTATTAATATTTAACTTAACAGCAGCATATTTTCATTTTAGCTATTATTCTTTTTTTTTTTAAGATTTTATTTATTTGACACAGAGAGAGATCACAAGTAGGCAGAGAGGCAGGCAGAGAGAGGGGGAAGAAGGCTCCCCGCTGAGCAGAGAGCCAACACAGGGCTCGATCCCAGGACCCTGGGATCATGACCTGAGCCAAAGGCAGAGGCTTTAACCCACTGAGCCACCCAGGAGCCCCATCATTTTAGCTATTCTTCTTCTTTTTTTTTTTTTTTAAAGATTTTATTTATTTATTTGACAGACAGAGATCACAAGCAGGCAGAGAGGCAGGCAGAGAGAGAGGAGGAAGCAGGCTCCCTGCTGAGCAGAGAGCCCGATGTGGGGCTCGATCCCAGGACTCTGAGATCATGACCTGAGCCGAAGGCAGCAGCCCAACCCACTGAGCCACCCAGGCGCCCCTTAGCTATTATTCTTAATGCTATCAGTCATTCATCATAATTAACTAGGCACTATACCCAAACCTTTACATACTTGATGTCTTCTTTACATATATCTTCAGAACAGCTGGTGAACGTATCCTTATTTCACAGATTAAAAAACAACAACAAAAACTCAAGCTTAAAAGTTAAATAATCAGCCCAAGATTTTACAGCTGTGCAACCAGAATCTGAATCCAAGTACGGGACTACAAAGCCAAATCCAATGAGAATATCCTTAATTTGTACCAGTCAGTAAGGAGCAAAAAACTCCATTAGTTTTTCTTCACAACACAAAATTTGGGAGCCAAACCAATTATTTAAAATCCTATATGCACAGAGAGAGTGAGATGTTTTATGAGCCATGACATTTCTCAAGCAAGTCAAGAAGCCCAACAGTTGAAAAATTTTAATGATTCTTTAACAGATTTAACCAAGTGGCAACTGGATTTAATGCTGTCTGTTTCTTCCAATTAAAATCCACATAGACCCGGCAAAGTAAAATGTTCTACAAAACCACTTTTAAAATGTGATTTTTATCCCTTTCTCAAATTCTACATGAGATTAATACAGGCTGTCAATAAATGTTAGGTCCCTTCCTCTTCACAGAATCTTACAATTTAGGAATTAATTAGGGTCAAAGTAATCATACCCTGCAAGCCTTGAGTGACAGTGATTGAGACTGAGGGAAGAGAGAGGCAGGGTCTAGCCCAAAGGATCACATTGATTCCCCAAAACAATTCTGTTAGTCATTATTATATATTCCTGATTTTTTTCTTTTGTAAAAGAGAAAACCAAGGTTCCGAGAAAATAACTGAAAAATCTATTTCTGAAACCTGAAATCTCAATCTTTTTTTTTTTTAATTGTTTATTTTTATTTATTTGACAGAGAGAGATCACAAATAGGCAGAGAAGCAGGTGGAGAGAGAGAGAGGGAAGCAGGTCCCTTGCTGAGAAGCAAGCCTGATGCGGGACTCGATCCCAGGACTCTGGGATCATGACCTGAGCTGAAGGCAGAGGCTTAAACCACTGAGCCACCCAGGTGCCCCTGAAATCTCAATCTTAAGTGGAGAGTTGGACAATATAAGAGTTAAGGGAATGCTAAAAATAAAAAACATGGTAACGAGATGAAGAATGCTTTTGTCAGCCTCATCAATAGACTAAACACAGCTGAGGAAAGAATCAATAAACTGAAGGATAGGTCAATAGAAATTATTGACAGGGAAACACAAAGAAAAAAGAGTGAAAAATTTAAAAAAAAACCCACAACCAAGCATCCAAGAACTATAGGGCAATATCAAATGGTCTAACATATGCGTAATTAGAATCCCAGAAGAAGGATGAATGGGACAGAGAAAATGTTAGAAGAAATAATGACTAAGAATTTTCCAAAAATTATAACAAAAGAAATTTATAACAAAATTAGCATAGTTATATTTACAAAATGTTAACAAAAGAAATCAAAGCACAGATCCAAGAAGCTCAGGGAATCCCAAGCAGGATAAATCGAGCACACATATATGGGTGTGCATACACACACAATACACACCCTACATATATTATATTCAAACTGTTGGAAACCAAAAATACAGAGATTATCTTGATGGCAGTGGACAGGGGCAGGGCACAAAGATTAAACAAACTTCTTGTCAAAAACTATGCAAAGCAAAAAACTATGCAATGACATCTTTAGATTACTGAAAAAAAAATTTTTTTTAATTTTATTTATTTATTTGTCAGAGAGAGAGAGAGGGAGAGAGAGTGAGCACAGGCAGACAGAATGGCCGGCAGAGGCAGAGGGAGAAACAGGCTCCCTGCTGAGCAAGAAGCCTGGTGTGGGACTCGATCCCAGGACGCTGGGATCATGACCTGAGCCAAAGGCAGCTAGCTGCCCAACCAACTGAGCCACCCAGGCATCCCTGAAAAAATTTTTTAAAAACAACCAGCACACTAGAGGCACCTGGGTGGCTCAGTTGGTTAAGCACCTGCCTTCAGCTCAGGCCATGATCTCAGCATTCCAGGATCAAGTCCCATGTTGGGCTTCCTGCTCAATGGGGAGTCTGCTTCTCCCTCTTCCTCTGTCCCTCTCCCACCTCACTCATGCCCTCTCTCTCTCTAAAAAAAATCTCTCTTAAAAAAAAAAAAAAAAAAAGAAGCCAAAAGAACTAACACTATTAACCCAGAATCCTATACCCCTCAAAAAAATGTTTCTCAGAAATATTTTTTCAAACAAAAATTTAAGAATTTATTAACAGCAAACTCAACTACAAAAAAGTTTTTTAAAAGTCTTCAGATAGAAAGGATAAAATACCAGACAAATTTCAATGTACACAAAAAAACAAAGATTCCCAAAAATGGATAAAGTTAAAGAGTGAAATTTCCCATAATAAAGTTTTTAAATTATTTATTTATTTATCTGAGAGAGAGGGAGAGAGAGAGAGAATGTGAGCAAGGGAAGGGGCAGAGGGAGAGGGGGACAAGCAGACTCCCTGAGCATAAACCTGGAAGCAGGGCTCAATCCCAGGACCCTGAGATCATGACCTGACCAGAAACCAAGAGTCAGTTGCTCAACTGACTGAGCCAGGCGCCCTAAAGTTTTGTTGTTGTTGTTTTTTAATTAAAAAGACAAGGGTGTGACTATACGTGTACAAGGACATTTACCCTATAGTCTTTACTTACACAAGGTCAGTATCTAGGAATTGTAATTTTTAATACTAGTACTAGACCATAAAAAATAATTCTCAGTCAGACCACAACCGACCTCCATCTTATGTTTTTTCTTTTAAAGATTAATTTATTTATTTTGAGAGTGAGAGTGCACGTGCGCATGAGCAGGAGGATCAAGCAGACTCTGCGCTGAGCACAGAGCCCGACGCAGGGCTTGAGCTTTCGACCCTGAGATCATGACCTGAGCCAAAACCAACAGTCCGACATTTAACCAACTGAGTCACCTGGACCCCCCCTGACCTCTACCTCATGTTTATGTTTTATTATATTCATATCCGTGAAGATAGGGAAGAACAATGTTTAATATCTTCACATTCCTTCTTACGTTTTGCCCATCATAGATGGAAAGAAAGAAAGGGAGGGAAGGAAGGGGGAGGGGAGGGGAGGGGGAGGGGAGGAGGGAGGAAGGAAGCAAAGCTTCCACCGTATCTCTTACAGAAGTCTTAGCCCAGGCAGCTGTGTCCTAGACTCCACATTCACTACGAGCCCCAAGCACCTAGAACCATCTGATGAATCTGATGTGGTATAGCAGGGATATGTATTTTTTAAACCTGTAATGTTGTGACCTAAATGTCCACGTTATTTCTAATGAAAACATGGCTCCTGAGTGAATGTATTACAGATAATAGGAACACACAGAGCTTTGGACAAATGATATGTTATAACCAGTCAGGTCAAATCAGGTATCACTGGAGGGCATCAGTAGTAAACAGAGCAGGCAGGGTGGACCAAGGGTAGGAAAAGGTCTGGCAGATGTGAATCTAATTCATGGAAGTGGGCAGGGCAGAAAGGATTGGGAAAAAAAAGAAAAGATCAGAGAGGCAATACCAACAATCCAGAAATGAGACAAGCAGGCCTCAAACACCGAGACAGGGAGGGTCCAGGAAGTCACAAGACAGATACCCAGGTGATATCTAAGAACCAAAGACTGAATGTTTCCAGCCTCTTCATACTCTGTGCTTACTCTCTGTATGACTTTCTCCTAATTAAGATGAAAGTACGAAGCTTCCCCCAAAAGATTCTTACACTAATCTAATAACAGTATTTCCTAATGCTATGAATCTTTCCTTGACACGCCAGACTTGTGCAGACATGATTCGAAAATAATGAAAAATGTGCTACAAAAAAAAGCACAATTACACTAAGAAGTTACTCGATTTTCAGACAATACTCTCAGGCATTCTGTTGATTCTTCAGATCGATACTGAGTGCCACACAATGGACCTGAGATTCAAAGCCAAGTAAGATAGCCCCATCCTCACTGGGCTCCAGTTTAAAAAGAGAAAGACAAATTAGCTACTATGGTATCGCCAAGTGATGCCAAAATAGAGACGTGTAAAACGTAATGCAGGAAAAGAGATGTGGAACTATTGAGTAAACGCTTGTGAAATCTGTTGAAATGACCTCGCAAATTCTGAGGCAAACACTGAAAAATGATCCTTCGGTGTCTGAAATAGAATGCTGTTTTGTGCCCAAAACATACTGAAAATTCTCGCTCTCTATGGTGCGGAAATATTGACTGCCAAGTAAGAATTACTCCACTCAGAAGTGTTTAGTCGTAAACAAACAGAACATTAAGTTGGCTTAAAAATACAAAAACCAGCCATTCTTTAGCTTTGTTTCCATTAAGATTTCTTTCTATTAAAGACTCTACGGTGCCTCCAGTTAGGAATGGGCCTTCCAGTCTTTTCAGACTGAAAAGTGGTTTTACCTTCTTTGGGGGCACAATTAGTGCAGCCCTGTACTAACTAAGCTACTCAAATATTTTCATGTTGATGTCACTGGTGAGACTCCTAAGTCTGGTCGCAGACATCTAGAATTGCATCAGCTGGAAATTTTGGCTGCACTAAGTGACCACAAGCTCCTTTGTCATTTCCCCTGAGTGAGCTGGGGGACTGTATTCTCCTACATTCAAAGCAGCACGAAGCGTCAACCCAGGAGGCTGATGTTAACGCTGCCAAGAAAGGACAAGCCAGCATCCATTCCAACACTGAGGGCCAGGAGTTCACAGCTACAGCTGCCCAATACTTCTGTGTTTTGATCAATGGGGAGGTATAGCAAAAGCATTCATTATTACTAATTAGGTACAGAAGTTCAGAAATTTGAGCAGAATCAAGATTCTCCTTATAAGGTCATTGACACATGCCTACACTCCCACATGCCAGCAATGAAAGTTAAACAGGTAAATCAGGAATAACAGGAACCTGAAGCCTCCACCTCATGAGAAGCACACGGACACCATGTGTGGGCCTAGATCTCTGCAGCTTGGATCCATCCTTTCCAACCGCGCTCCTTTCCCAGATTCCAGTGAAAAGCCAACTGTGCATGTGAAGGCCAAAGCAAGCTGAGATGTAGCCTCTCATGCAGGACAGATTCCCAGAAGGTCTCCTTGAGGTGTGTTTGCTAATGTGTTGAATAATCAAATTCCCCACCCCACCCCCCTGCAGTGTTGTTTTTTTGGTTTTGGGGTTTTTGTTTTTTGGGGTTTTTTTTAGAGGAACATCATGGTCTCTCTACTGCCTGGATAAACAGACCACCTCAAAAATTGGCTCCATAGTTCCAATGGCTCTGCTACAGCGTTCATTGTCCTGGCTGCTCTTTGGCACATCCAGAAAGCCTGTAAGGTAGTCCCTGAATGCATCTCCAAGGTGACTGCCACTAGGTAGCCAGTGATTTAAATGACACATGTGGCAAACACTGGGCTATCTGTAAGGACTTTATTTTGTTCGTGCCAGTCTGTTTTACACAAAAATCTCCAGTATTAAAGACAAACAGTCACACACTCCAAATCTTCAAAGCTCCCTCCAAGGACATACTGCTTCATTAAATTCCCCAATATGCTTTTATTTGTGCAGAGTAGTAACAAAAGAATAAAAGAGCTGATGTGTATCATTTTTGCCACAATTTTCAATAGAGTGAGCAGACCTGATGAAGTTGGGCAGCAATAAAACATGGGAGGCTTTCAGCCTTCTGTTCATAGCACCTGCAAATAAAATCCTGTAATAGGATTTTGAAAGACATTGCCTGCCCTTTGGGAAAGCTCTCTCAAGGATTTGGAGTGCATAACTACTTACAGTTACCATAAGTAATCCGTTTCATTTGCTAAGTCTGGTGATGGCAATTTATATTTGAAAGGTAAAAATAAAAGCATGATTTTAACAGGCAGTTAAAGGTAATAAGATACATTGAGAGGAAAGATATAGGCATCTGTGTCCAACTGCTTTTCTTAGTTCATGAACTTTATGCTAAATCACAGACATTCATCCACTGAAGAAAAAAAGGGGGAGATGGCAACTAGAGCTGCTCTGTAAGTTATCTAGTTACACAGTGATAGAAAGATCATGGGGAGATAGCTCCCTTTTGTCTTCACCCTTCCTCCAACCACCCTAAAAATAAATAAATAACTGTAGGCCTGCTACAAAGATGTTCTTCCATCAGATTCCTCAGTGGCTGTCTTTCTTGCCATGAACACGTGATAATTAGTGGGCAGAGGCCAGAGCCATCCTCATCTGCAACACGGCTACTAGCATCTTTCACCGTATCATCAGTGAAACATGTCAAAATTATCCAGACAAGCCTTGTCTGCCGTCCTCAAACTGGATCTAATCGGTCTTTCTTCTGAATCAGTGGTGAGCAATGTTTTTAACTTGAAGTTACTATTATTTATTTATTTATTTTTGACTATCCCATTTTTATGCCTTCATTCCCACCCCCCTATTACATCCCACAAGTGTCAGAACGTATTCGCTACCTGAAGATACCAAGGACAGATGAAAAAGACCAAAGCTCTACTTTGCACCACCTCCCTGTGACAGGACAGCCAGTGTCCAGACTGCTTACTGAGTTTCCCTGTTATACTAGAAACATGTATTAAAGCAGGCGTCATACGTACTCAGCATAGGATTCTAACTCACATCTGGCTTTCTTTCCATGACACAGTAAGAACTGGCTTATGAAGTCTATACTGACTGAGGAGAAGGAATATGAAGATTACACTGACTATAACACAGTTAATGGGTGGGTAGAACTGAGTAAATGTGTTTTAAGTCAGAATTAGAGAAGTGCCTGGGTGACTCATTCGCTCTAGCGTCTGCCTTCAGCTCAGGTCATGATCCTGGGGTCATGGGATCGAGCCCTGTGTCAGGCTCCCAAATCAGCAAAAAGTCTGCTTCTCCGTCTGCACCACCCCCTGCTCATGCTCCCTCTCTCTCAAATAAATTAGTAAATAAAATCTTTAAAATAAAAATTTTAAAATCAGAATTAGATATTGCCTTTGCCAATGAAGAGGTTTTTAGGTTCACAGTAAACATGCACAGAAACAATATATGGCAGTGCGTAAGAACTCTTAAGTGACCAAATTCCTAAAATAGCTTAAAAATTTTTGGAACTCTCAAAATATGGATTAGATTCCTTTCCTCTATAAACCGATTATGTATATACCACCATTACAGTAATTATCATTTCACATTATAAATTATTTGTTTTCCCAATAGATTACAAACTTCTTGTAGGTAAGCATAACATCCCCTCCCACCCCCAGTAAATCACGGATCAGCACTTTTTATAGTTGGTACTTAAAGTTCTTCAAGTAAAAGCCTATTCCATGTAAAACAATGTGTATAGGGGCATCTGAGTGGCTAAGTCAGTTAAGCATCAGTCGTCGGCTCAGGTCATGGTCCCAGGAGTCCCAGGATAGGGCACCCCGCCTTGGGCTCCCTTCTCAGTACGGAGTCTGCTTCTCTCTCTCCCTCTACTCCTCCCTACAGCTCTCTCTCTCTCTCAAATAATAAAAAAAAAATCTTAAAAACAAAACAAAGTGTACAGAATCTTCCTCTAAGGGAGCAAACATACAATGACCATTCTTTCCACTCTACTGCCTACTTAGGGGCAAGGACTTGTTGGTTTTATTTACTGCTATACCTTCAGTAGATGAACAGTGTCTGGCACACAGCTCTAAATTTCTTTAATGAATGAATGAACAAGGCTAGGTCCCTTACCACTGGCACGACATGTTACAGCAAACATCCTTACTGTCTCTCCTGCATGAGATTACGTCCCTAAAAAGCACTGTACTGCATCATAGGCTGGAGCTTTCTCTGAGAGATATTATACAGTATGGTATTCCCCAAAGATGTTTATTAATAAATCTACAAGAAAAATAAATTTCAGATTTCAATCAGTTCCAGAAATGCTAACAAAATCTATTATTTCAAGTGGGATTGGTCTGAGACCTTACTGTGAGACTCTCGAAACTTATGGGGTCATGGGAGACATGAATACAGACAGTGCCAACCTCTCTAACAATATATTTCTGGAAACCAGAGCACAAGGATTCATGCTCCCACTGAAAAAACACTCACTTCTGAAAGTGAAGGTGGGTAGTGTTAGTTCAGACTATGCTAAAACTGAAAGCATTTTAAACTGGTTAGATATTTTTGCAAAGTATTTGACAATACATTTCAAAAAGCCAAGGAAATAATCTAAAACATTAAAAGAGCTGCAGTAAGATGTTCAATACAGCTCTATTGTGTAGAAATTAACAGAAAATAGTTAAATATGAGAATGGAATATGAAGCAATTACAAAAATACAAAGAGTTTGCACTGTAACATATAAAAATGATAATGATAACAAGTTGTATTTAAAAACATGTATGAGGGGGCGCCTGGGTGGCTCAGTGGATTGAGCCTCTGCCTTCGGCTCGGGTCATGATCCCGGAGTCCTGGGATCGAGTCCCGAATCGGGCTCTCTGCTCAGCGGGGGGCCTGCTTCCCTCTCTCTCTCTCTCTCTGTCTGCCTCTCTGCCTACTTGTGATCTCTGTCAAATGAATAAATAAAATCTTTAAAAATAAATAAATAAAAAATAAAAATATGTATGAGGGGCGCCTGGGTGGCTCAGTGGGTTAAAGCCTCTGCCTTTGGCTCAGATCATGATCTCAGGGTCCTGGAATCGAGCCCCACGTCAGGCTCTCTGCTCAGTAGGGAGCCTCCTTCCTCTCCTCTCTCTTTCTGCCCGCCTCTCTGCCTACTTGTGATCTCTGTCTGTTAAATAAATAAATAAATAAAATTTTTAAATGATATGAATAAATTAAATCTTAAAAAAATAAAATATATAAACATGGTATGAAATTGTATCCTATGCTCTGGCTCTACAACTTATAAGACAGCATATGAAAATGTACAAGCACTAGAAGGAGATAGTGCAATTTTTTTAAAAATTAAATTTATTTTCAGCATTAACAGTATTCACTTATTTTTTCATCACACCCAGTGCTCCATGCAATCCGTGCCCTCTATAATACCCACCACATGGTACCCCAACCTCCCACACCTCCGCCACTTCAAACCCCTCAAGATTGTTTTTCAGAGTCCATAGTCTCTCATGATTCACCTCCCCTTCCAATTTCCCCCAACTCCCTTCTCCTCTCTAACTCCCCATGTCCTCCATGCTATTTGTTATGCTCCACAAATAAGTGAAACCATATGATAATTGACTCTCCCTGATTGATTTATTTCACTCAGCATATTTTATTTATTTATTTATTTATTTTCAGAAAAACAGTATTCATTATTTTTTCACCACACCCAGTGCTCCATGCAATCCGTGCCCTCTATAATACCCACCACCTGGTACCCCAACCTCCCACACTCCTGCCACTTCAAAACCCTCAGATTGTTTTTCAGAGTCCATAGTCTCTCATGATTCACCTCCCCTTCCAATTTACCCCAGCTCCCTTCTCCTCTCTAACACCCCTTGTCCTCCATGATATTTGTTATGCTCCACAAATAAGTGAAACCATATGATAATTGACTCTCTCTGCTTGACTTATTTCACTCAGCATTATCTCTTCCAGTCCGGTCCATGTTGCTACAAAAGTTGGGTATTCTTCCTTTCTGATGGAGGCATAATACTCCATAGTGTATATGGACCACATCTTCCTTATCCATTCGTCTGTTGAAGGGCATCTTGGTTCTTTATATAGTTTGGCGACTGTGGCCATTGCTGCTGTGAACATTGGGGTACAGATGGCCCTTCTTTTCATGACATCTGTATCTTTGGGGTAAATATCCAGGAGTGCAATGGCAGGGTCATAGGGAAGTTCTATTTTTAATTTCTTGAGGAATCTCCACACTGTTCTCCAAAGAGGCTGCACCAATCTGCATTCCCACCAACAGTGGAAGAGGGTTCCCCTTTCTCCACATCCCCTCCAACACATGTTGTTTCCTGTCTTGTTAATTTTGGCATTCTAACTGGTGTAAGGTGATATCTCAGTGTGGTTTTAATTTGAATCTCCCTGAGGGCTACTGATGATGAACATTTTTTCATGTGTCTGATAGCCATTTGTATGTCTTGATTGGAGAAGTGTCTGTTCATATCTTCTGAACATTTTTGATATGTTTGCCTGTTTCGTGTGTGTTGAGTTTGAGGAGTTCATTATAGAACCTGGATATCAACCTTTTGTCTGTACTGTCATTTGCAAATATCTTCTCCCATTCCGTGGGTTGCCTCTTTGTTTTTTTTGACTGTTTCCTTTGCTGTGCAGAAGCTTTTGATTTTGATGAAGTCCCAAAAGTTTATTTTGGCTTTTGTTTCCTTTGCCTTTGGAGACATATCTTGAAAGAAGTTGCTATGGCTGATATCGAAGAGATTACTGCCTATGTTCTCCTCTAGGATTCTCATGGATTCCTGTCTCACGTTGAGGTCTTTTATCCATTTTGAGTTTATCTTTGTGTACGGTGTAAGAGAATGGTCGAATTTCATTCTTCTACATACAGCTGTCCAGTTTTCCCAGCGATAGTGCAGTTTTTAAATAGTCTGACTTATGATGCATTTGCCTCACTTTGATTTCCATTAATGCTGTTTAATTATGGAAAAAATAACAAAAAAGTAACACTGGCTCCCATTTCTCCAGATTATTCTTTTTCTACTTTCTCAGTATAATATCACCTATAAACAGACACAGTGTCAAAACCACCAGAAAACATTCATATCTTTCTATCTGGCACTTATTGGCAGGAGATAGAACACTTTAAACATCACTGGAAAGCTATATGCTGAGAATCAGCTGGGCAGGATCAAGGCTGTTCCTAAAGAAAGCAGAAGTGGCAACACCAGACAGATAATAAGTACACTAGCAAATATTAGAGAGGTAATACATGGGTACGCTGAGAGGAAGCAACATAAACCTGGGTTCAAATCCTAGCTCCTCTTCTAAAAAGATATATGATCAGCTAACCTGATTTCCCCACTCATCAGGTGGAGACGATTCCCATACCACATGCTATGGTTTTCAGGACTAAACGATTTTAAGTAAAGCTCCAAGCTAGGACCAGGCCCTAAACCATTGTTAATGCCCTTTCACAACTGGCAAAGGGGAAAATCTTCCCTGTGAAATATTTTAAAAATTAAATTCTCACCAATACTCATGTCAAGCATGTAATAATGGCTCCCATGTTGCATACATTCTAAAATGTGTGCCTGAAAAAATGGAAAATCAGTTATAAAGGAAATATAATCAGGAGAAATTAGTAAATGCACGGTTGTAGAGATAATTGCGGTAAATACAGAAACAAATTAAGAGTAACCTTCAAATGACAATGGCAACAAGAGCAACTGACATGCCTTCCTAGGTCTTAAAGTTTTTAAGAAATACGAAGAACACTTCAATTCTAAAACCCAGAGTCAACCGAAGTATACAAAAATCCGCCCAGTGCGGAGTCTGCTTGTCCCTCTCCCTCCTGGCCTGTGGGGGTGCGCTCTCTCTCTCTCAATAAGTAAACAAACAAAATCTTAAGGAAAAAAAAAGATTACCAAAAGAATGCTTTATTATCAAGTGCTTTAGTGACTGTGTGACACTACATACAGATTACAGCTTATATTACTGAGTATATTCCATGTGTCAGACACTTTACAGATACTAACCTATTTGATTTTCACAAGTCTATGAGGGTGGTACTATTATTCCCATTTTACTGATGACAACACTGAGGCAAAGAGGGGGTAAGTAACTTGCCCAAATCACATAACCAGTAAATACTAAAACAGCAGGGATGTGAAGCAGATAGTTGAGCTCAATGGCTCAGGACTGCTCTGCTCTTCTGTGTTGACTGTGGTTAATGTCCTGTGTGGATACTATAGACTGGAAGATGTATGTGGAAGAGAAGAAGGAAAACAGAACAATGAGAAGCATAAAAATTACAGCAAAATTACTGTCGTACATTCTGCAGCTTATTTTATCTAAATTGATTTTTTATTTTTGCACAGTTAACATTTTTCTTACAGGAAAATTATAGGCCATAATGAAGAATAGCATGTTATTAACATATTTTGTATTCTGAGTTCAAAGATAATTTCCAAATGTCCAAATATTGCTGTTGATATTTGAAGTAAACACCTGCAGTGATGTCTAACAGGTAGAACCAACTGTTGTTTCTTCCTAGCCTTCTGTAACTTCCATCATATTTTGTACAACACTGTTTGGATTTCAAAAAGGAAAATAATACTAAATGCTACTTTGCTAATAAGAAATAACATACAGGAGTGCCTGGCTGGCTCAATCAGTAGAGCATGTGACTCTTGGATCTCAGGGTCATGAGTTCAAGCACCACATTGGGTGTAAAGCTTACTTAAAAAAAAAAAAAAGAAGAAGAAGAAGAAAGCAAGAAGTCACATACAAATGCCCATCAGTTGAGGAATGGATAAATGCAATGTGGTATATCCATAGCATCGAACATAAATTTTAGAATAAAAAGGAGTGAAGCAGTGATAAATACTACAACATGGATGAACTTTGAAAACATTAAAATGAAAAAAGCCTGACACAAAAAGCCACAAATTAAATAACTCCATGTATATAAAACATGGAGAATAGGCAAATCTATAGAAAGTAGTAGAGCTTGCCTAATACTGGATGGGAGCTGAAGGGAAAATAGTACATGACTGCTCATGGGTCTCTTTGGGGGATGATAAAAATGGTCTAAAAGTGATTGTAGTGATGTTTACACAACTCTGAATACACTAAAAACTACTCAAAAGCAAATTTTAGATGGGTGAGTTGTATGGTCTAAGAACGAAATCTCGGGGCACCTGGGTGGCTCAGTCATTTAAGTGTCCAACTCTTGATTTCAGCACATTATCAGGACCTCAGGGTTGTGAGACTGAGCCCCCGCACTGGGCATGGAGGCTACTTAAGATTCTTCCTCTCTTTCTGCCCCCTAAAAAATTATGTCTCAGTAAAGTTGTTATATGTCTAAATCACAGAGAACACTTACAAGGCGACCATCCTGGCCACTTCACATGTGGTGTTCTACTGATTTTATGACAGACATCATACAAACACTTCTAATACAGCTATATTAGATATACAACAAGAAAAAAGCAGAATAGTTTTAACTGAGGTAAAGAGTTGGGTCATAATGAAATTTGATGAAAGGAAGCATTTTTGTGAGCAATCAGAAATTACAAGAATTACTAGATAGAGCACTGATTTTCACTGAGTAGTTTAATCCTCCCATGGGCAGCACAAGAGGAAAAGAGAAATAAGGCCGTACTGAACTGAATTAAAAGATAAAACAGATCAAAATAGAAAAAGAAAAGTCACCTTAAAGAGACCAAAGGGCACACATGCCAAGGCAAAACTAGACTATGGTATGAACACACCTAGGCAAAGAATGTATTTGTCTGACAAAAGGGCCAGAAAGGGCAGGTCCATGCACAGCTCCTCTTTATTTAGCATCTAGTACGTGGCACGATCTGTGCATGACCAGTTACACTGAAAAATAACAGTCTGAGAGCTAAACGTTGACATCACCCTTCCAAACTGTCTTGAGCAAGAGGTGCCAGGGCAGTGGACTCTGGACTGATGGAGAGACAATTCAGGCTTCTGACAGGCTGCTGCACTGTGAGTCATCCAGGCTGCTCTGTTCATCTGACTGCGTGTCATCAGGCAACCTTCTGACTATTCTCCAGCTTCTTCCCACAACTGAACAATTGATGTGTAATCTAACTAGAGAGCTGCAGAAAAATAAAGCAACAGAGAAACAGAAGCTCCTGTGTGTGCAAAGAGTCTGGATGAATACGTCTAGACAAAGCTGTTAACAACTGTTACTTCACCAGGTGGGATCAGAAGGACTTTCGACTTACACATTTCCATATTTGGCTTGGACCATTAAAAAAAAAAAAAAAAAAAAAAAAGGACTACTTTCCATTAAGGATAAATAGGCTAATTTTTAAATAAATAAATAAATAAATAAATAATTTGGCTTTGCCTTAATACTTACTAGCTAAGGAAACTAAAATTTTCTGGTCTGTATCTAACTTTCATATAGCCTCCTGAGTCGACATATGTCTTACGACTCAGGTTTACATGATTCTACTATTAACAGAAGGATGCTCTCTATATGTACTAGCAAACTTAACTTTCTGAGCTTCCAAAGCTCTAGGGGTTGGTGAATTCTAACATCAGCTGGGCTTCCTTGGTAAAACCTGAACCACGCCAAGTATTCTGCATTCAAATTCAATAGGCAGAAAATATTAAGGGATGCCTGGGTGGCTCAGTCAGTTAAGCAGCTGCCTTGGGCTCAGGCCATGATCCTAGGGTTCTGAGATCGAGTGGGAGTCTTTGCTCAGTGGGAGTCTGCTTCTTGCTCTGCCTGCTGCTACCCCTGCTTGTGCTTTCTCTCTCTCCCTCTCCCTCTGACAAATAAATAAAATCTTTAAAAAAGAAAGAAAGAAAGAAACAAAGAAAATCTTAAAGAGCTATAATTTAGAACCCTTTTAGAGACCTCTCCCAGCATTCCAGCATAATTTACAAATAGGCAGCTGTTGGACCTACACTGTGGCCTTGTTAGCTGGCAGGCCTGGGAAACAAAGGTTGGTTCTATACCACCACCAACCTCAGCCTACAAATAGATAAGAACTGTGCAGGAAGCCCTTGGAACATGACAGTCCTGGCCTTAGCCCGGGCCTAGAATTTGAGTCTTAAATCCAACCACCCTCCCACACCCTGCCCAGAGTTTAAAGTTAGAGGTCAGAGTACCCAGCAGTAAGGGCCACCAAATGGTATCAATATTTCAGCATCAGATAATCAGAAGGCCTTCAGCCATCCCTAAGAATGACCAGTTAGTTATTGCTAAGTGAATGCTGGGCCTGAGAATGCCACACACCCTCAAATCCCACTTCTTGATAAATCCCACTATTAAAAAAATCAAAGACATCAATTATGTAAGTCTGAAATGGAAAAGAATAATATGGGGGATTCAAGCATCAAATTGACGGATTAGAAAACCATTACAGTCCTGTGCAACCCGGAGATAACAATGTTCTATCATCAGGAGAAGGTTTTCAGGAAAGTATGTGGGCACATGAGGAGCTAAATTAATGAAAACCAGCTAAAGATCTGAAGCGATTACAGAAAACTCATAGAAAAAGACTACAAACTCCCAAATAAGTGAGAAGGAATACTGAATCATCAAATTAATAGCCCTGTAAACGACAGATACTAAACTTGCTCTTAAAAAAAAAAAAATCAACTAAGAAATATGAATGTTAATGGACTAAACTTGAATAAATAAATGCTCTAAAAACATGAACATCTGTAAACTTCCATGCCTAATGAGTCATTTAAGTTTCCGAGTTTGGGTCACTTGGGTAGCTCAGTCGGTTTGAGTGCCCAGCTCTTGATCTCAGCTCATGTCTTGATCTCAGGATCATGAGTTCAAGCCTGCCATTTGGGTGTGGATCCCATTTAAAAACAAAACAAAACAAAACAAAAAGCCCACTCATAAGAAACAATGTTTATCCATCTCCAAAGCCAAATTTCCAACTCTGGCTGACCTCATTTGTACCTTGACTGGTCTGTATCCGAACCCAGCAACCCATCCTTCCAACCAACTAGTCCTCTGTATGTCCATTTAAGTTACTTTTCTCATGCCATAGGATTAATTTTCACTAACCCCTTAAAAGTAAACAACTTCTTCTCCCTCTCTACGCCCCTATCCCATTGCATACCAATTGGTTCTTTACTGCCTAAAGTAGTTAATTACTCTCAATCATAGGCTTCAAGCAACTACACAACTTCTAGCCATATTGCTCCCATATGCAGTAAGTCTTCACGTCCTTGAAATCCAATTAAATCCTATTTCCAATCTATTAGAACTCCATATATGATCACCCAGATATCATCTGAGATGATAAATGTGAGACCGGTATACCAAATAACAAGCTAGCAATCTACTGTGGACCAGAGTACAAGCCCCTGATGGAATCCCAAAATCCAACAAAGAGGAGACAGGACCCCAAGTCTCCATACCTTGAAGCCTCCCTTCCTGACAATACCATCATTCCCTGATCATGAGACATGTCTTTGGCCTCTGAGTCTACCATAAAAAAGCATATGGCTCACTTCATCACTGTCTAAGCGTAAGACTTCCTGCTCTCACACATCATCATTCCCACGCTGACTGGTCTTTCTGGTGACCACACTTAGGAAAACTACTCTAGACAGTAACTGAACAATATCAAAAGGAAAATAAAAAACACGAGATAAGAATATCAATATGCAGACACAGAAGATAATAACACATGTGCCACTACCAAGAGTACCAAGGGCTTTAGAAGAAGAAACCGAGGGAGAAACAACCTCGGCTCTGGTCCATTCTTCTAAGTGTTCTTTTTCTGCTAAGCATTTGCCTACCAACATCTTGTCCACCACTTTGGTCCTCAACCAATACATCATTTTGTTCCCAAAGAGGCTGCTCCCAGGACGGGAACTACCCACCCCACATACCCCGTGTAAGTCCAGTTCAGGGTATTCTCCATGATACGATGGGTAGATTTTTATTCTCTGTTATCTCTATCCGATGCTTCCCAGAGAAGGCGGTTTCTGGCAGGAATGTGCTCTGGGTTGGATGATCTCTAGGTCATTTCTCAGCATGTTCTGCCATTTCTGAGCAAGTGGAGTGCTACAGCCCGCTTGCACCAGGCTCACGACAGCCAACAATGCACATCCCTTCCCAGTTCCCACTCACCGACTTCCTGTCGGCAGCCTGACATCAATACGGTAGAAGAATTTATACAAGGAAACCTGCCAGTGGGACAAACCTGGGCATTTTTTTCCCCTCCCTCACAGAGCTGGTTATTATATATTTACCAAGACACCACTACCTGCGCCTTAGTTTATCACCCAACATGTGAGTTTCTCTTTTATACAGAAATAAATTTTTTAAAAGATTTTATTTATTTCTTTGAGAGAGAGAGTGAGAGAGAGCATAAGAGGGGAGAAGTTCAAGAGAGAAGCAGACTCCCCACAAACTCGATCCCAGGATTCCAGGACCATGACCTGAGCCAAAGGCAGTTGCTTAACCAACACAGTCACACAGGCGCCCCAGAAATAAATTTTTTGTCTAGGCAAATCAATTTGACTTTGGACCTTTACTCGCTGCTTTTAAGCTCTTATCTATTTGATACAATTTTTTTCCTTCTATTTGTTTATGGTTACATGGAATTTATTTTGATGTGTAATACGAGCTTATCCATGATTTTTAACCTAAATATCTAATCAGCTGTTTTATTCAAAATGGCTCTTTTAATAAACAACCAATTATTTTATATTATGGTCTCAGGTTTATACATTCTCTTCCACTGACCTATTTTACTCTTGTGTCAACACAAAACGAGAATAACTACCATGTTTGGGTACTTCCCGTGTACCAGCAATTTGCTCAGCCTTTTATTACATTATCTCATTTGATCTCACACTTCACAGGTGAGAAAACTCAGAAGTAGATGGATTAAGTAACTGGGCCATGGTCACCTTCCTAGAATCCCAGTACTCTACCTCCAACACCTGACATCATGACTACTATGCTAAACTGTAACACACAATTGACTGCTATATGTGAAGTTTTATTATCTGATATTAGTCTCTCCTTTATTACTTAGAATCATTTTCTCAAGTCCCTCCAGAAATGTACATAATTTTCACTCAGATGTTAGATTTGTAAATTAACTGGGAAAAAAATGACATCTCAATCTTCCATCTCAATCATCCATGAACAAGGTACATTCCTCTAGTTTATTCAAGTTTTACTTTAAAAATTTCAAGTTTTATGGTATTCCTGATTTCACTACCACATATTTCTTACTAGGGTTATTTCTAGGTATCTTATATTTGTTGTTACTATACTGAAGGGATGTTCATCCCATTATGTTTCTAACTGGTTATTGTAAACACCTGGGAAAGCTCTATTGATCTATTATACTTCCCATTACACACATACACACCAACACACCCCTTTTAGTTGACTTTCTTGGTTTTTGTATTTTATTTCTTTTCAAATAATTATACTTATTTTTGCTTTATGGTTTACCATACCAGTCAGAACTTCTACAATACTGTTCGTGGCCATAGAAGTCTTGCTAATATGTTCCCGAAATAAGCAGAAAATCCTCTAGTGTGTCATCGTCAAGAATGATCTTGGCTGTTGGTTGATTTGAAATAGTCAGTCTTGTTGAAGATATAATTTTTACTTTCTTCTTTTTAAATGAATAGATGTTGAACTTTTTCAAATGTTTTTTGAGTATACTACTGAAAAAACATTAGGGTTTTTTTCTTACTGAAAACCCTATTTTATTTTTTAAAGCACATTTTTTAAAAAGATTTATTTCTTTTATAGAGAGAGAGCATGCGAGCAGAGGGAGGGGCAGAGCGGCGAGAGAGAATCTCAAGCAGACTCCCAACTGAGCAGAACCATATGTGGAACTCTGTCTTACCACACTGAGATCATGACCTGAGCCAAAATCAAGATTTAGATACTTAACCCACTGAGCCACCCAGGCACCTACCCTGAATACTTTAAACAGAAAAATTCTAGACCATCCAATAAAGAGGTAGATCTAAGTTTGGTCCTGGACTGTATGTCAGCTCTCAGGAGTCAGGAGTCCTAGGTCAGGTACAATCTGTTCTGCCACAATGTGTTTCTTTGACATGCATTAAGTCACACACAACTGGCAACAAATGAATGACATCTGCATAATGAAGAAGTCACATTGGCTCCCATGTACTTTTTCCTAGCATGTTAATGTTTCCAAGTAATCTGACACAAGTTTTCTCATGATTATTAAAGAGAAAGCCTTAGCAAGAAGACCTTGGGGGGAGTGAGGAAGCTGAAAAATCTATAGAAGTGACTTTTAAGAGGTGGCTGATTCATTGACTTCAAATAAAATGACCCGTCTCATCTTTTTTTTTTTTTTTTTAAGATCTTATTTATTTGTCAGAAAGAGAGCAAAGCAGAGGGAACAGCAGGCAGAGAGAGAAGCAGGCGCTTCGCTGAGAAAGGAGTGCAATGCGGGACTTGAACCGAGCACCCTCAGATCATGACCTGATCTAAAGGCAGATGCTTAACTGATAGGGCCACCCAGGCACTTTCCATCTTCTAAACCATCTGGCAAAGCTGTAAATGCAGATAAGGAAGCTGCAAAGACATTTCTCCCTGTATTACAATCATGGATTAATGAAGGCTATGTAACCTGGATCAGATTTTTAATTTTGATTAAAAGAGTTCTATTAAAAGTAAATACCCACTAAGACCCACTTCTTCAAAGAAGAAAGCCTGAGCACAGGAGTGTAAGGCTACAAAGAAGTTTCTCACTGCCAAACTGGGTACAACACCAGTAAACTCTAATTTTTTCTTAATACTTCTAGTAGGACTACTACTTCTGTTAGTTACAAAGTTCCTTAGTTTTAAGTGTTCTGTCCCAACTCCATTTCTCCAATCAGCCTTATTGGTTTGAGAGCCGGATTTTGCACAACATGAGGTTGTTTACTTTACTTTTGAATTGTTAAGTCTTAGTTTTTTGTTTTTTTAAGATTTTGTATGTATTTATTTGACAGAGAGACACAGTGAGAGAGGGAACACAAGCAGGGGGAGTGGGAGAGGGAGAAGCAGGCTTCCCACTGAGCAGGGAGCCTGATGTGGGCCTGGGATCATGACCTGAGCTGAAGGCAGACGCTTAACGACTGAGCGAGCCATCCAGGCGCCCTGTTAAGTCTTAGTTTTGTTCTGTTTTGGTTTGCTTGTTTTTCCAGGTTCACCTATATGGTGTGGCAGTAGAAACATCCATATTCCAGACCCATCGGGTCTACTGCAACCTACTTAGCACAGTAAAGCCCACTTGAGATGTGAGGTTCTTTTTTAACCCAGACAGTTAACAGACACAAAGTACTTGCCATCAAGGAATTTAAGATGCTTGATTTAAATATTGAAAAGTTTAAATCATTTGTCATAGACAGAGTACCTGCGGAGAAGAGAGAGGGCATATGCAAATTTCTGAAGTACATTCAAGCAAGGGCAGTGGCCACACCTGACCCCATCATCTCATTCACAATGCACACAGACCCCACCAAAACTCCTGATCGCCCACACTGCCTGCTCCACAAACACAACCTTCCCCATCTCTGCAAATAGGAATTCCACCTTCCCAAGTGTCCAGACTGAAAGCCTGCCGGCCTTCTCCACACCACATATCCCACTCATTAAGAAGTGCTAATATCTGGATGGCTCAGTTGTGAAGTTTCTGCCTTCAGCTCAGGTCATGATCCTAGCGTCCCGGGATGGAGTCCCATATCTGGGACTCCCTGCTCAGCGAGGAGACTGCTTCTCCCTCCACAGCTCTCTGGTGCTTGTGTTCCCTCTCTCACTCTCTCTCTCTGTAATAAATAAATAAAATCTATAAAAAAAGGAAAGGCTAATGTCTCTTATCTTCCAAATATGTCCAGAATCTGACCATTTTTACCACCCTCGTTCAAGCCACCATTATCTTGTACCTGAATTACAACAGCTTTCTATTGGCTTCTATCCTTGACCCCTTAACACTAGCTTCAATAAAATGAAACCCTTTTCATCGGAAAGCCAGATCATTATTCCTCTGCTCAAAACCCCACAATGCTTTCCAACATCACTCAGAGCAAAGGCCAGCTCATAAGACGGCTGAACAGCACATGAGGTGCTCCAGCACACGAGATGCTCCAGCACATGAGGTGCTTCAGCACATGAGATGCTCCAGCACCACGCACCTCTGAGCTGTAACCTTCCTTCCGTCTACACACACCTGCAACCAGGACAGCCTTGCTGGCTGGCCCTCTAGTCTCTCAGGCTTGCTACCAAATCCTGACGTTTGCAATTCAGAGTTCCCTCTGCCTAGAGTAGTCCTTTCTTGGGTAATCAAGCTGGCTTTTCCCCTCACTTCCCTTAGGCTTTTGCTCAAATGTCGTCATTTTAGTGAGGCTTCCCCTAACCACCATTCTGTATATTGCCCGCCCCCACGCACACACACATGCACACTCACACACACACACACTCACTCTCTCTCTCTCACTCTATTTCCCCTCCCTTACTATTCCCCATAGCATGTATCTCCATCTGCTAAACTGCATATTTTACTTATGTGGTGCACCTTCCCTGTCCACTAGAAAAAAAAGCCTATTGCTGTCCTGTCTCCAGGGTACCTACAAGAGTTGCTGGCACACAGAACATATTGAACTCAATTACTACTTAATGAATGAATCAGGTTCCCGGCATGAAGTGATGAAGGAAGTGACAGATTTTAACTCCAGGTTATGGCCTTCAGCATCACAAACGCAAGGAATATCTGGAAGAAGGTGAAGCGGTGCACAAAAGTTTCCTTTATTTTAATGCAGGCATATGGCTAGGCTGTGAAAACTTATTTAAAAGATTTACTGAGCTGCTTCCTCAGATCAAGGACACTTGGAATTAAAGGGCTTTGAGTGGCTGGACTTGTCAGACCCCCAGGTGACTCACAAGATTGTTCCTCCATGATGTGACAAGACATTTGAACACACCAAAACTGAAACTGCATGGGAAAAAAAAAAAAACCCCGGAGCACTGACAGGACCAACGATATACAAGTGTGCTGACTCAAACTGGACAAGTGAATCAAGCCTATGGCAACTGCATTCATTTTTCCAGGGCGGACGAACCCCTACACTCAATGGAATCACTGAATTTAAAAATGAGAGAATCTTAACAATTAATCTCAAAAGAGTATCTGTGGTTACCTTTAAATTGCATCCTTCAGGGACAGGCCTGAGTTATCAAGCATTTGTCCCACTGGCAGAGCTCACATTTTCATGAACAAAATGCAAGAGCTGAAGGCAAAATTTAATCAACAAGTCAATATTTAGGACAGTCTGAAGATGAACTTACAAGTTTAAAGTTATCCTAAAACTTCTGACATGAGCTCAATTCTAGAATGTGTTTACCATCCCTGATACTGTAAAAACATACTCTTTTTCATGAAAGGACTGAAATTAACACTGGAGCTTTCCATCTGTGATGTAACCCTAGAGTCAGGACAAACTGAAATGTGCCTGACTACATACTCAATAGCTCGAGAGTACAATTGTTTCTTAAACGCCACATTCCTATCAATACATCAAGAATGCTATTTGACTAGTTCCAGGCCTGCAACCTGTAATTTTGCAGCTTGGGGATTAGCAAGTTTATTAAATCATTCTTCAAAATGATTTTGAATTAATTCTGAAATCTTAATTTCATAAATCTGTTTTATATCATTATTAATCATCTTAAAAATATATTTAGGGGTGCTTGGGTGGCTCAGTCAGTTAAGTGTCCGACACTTGCTTTCAGCTCAGGTCATGATCTCAGGGTCCTGCGACTGAGCCCTATGTTGGGATCCCCACTCCGTTAGGAGCCTGCTTTCCCTCTCTCTCCCTCTGCCCCTCCCCCTGCTCATGCTCTCTCTCTAGAATAAATAAATAGGGGCACTTGGATGGCTCAGTTAAGCATCTGCCTTAGGCTAAGGTCATGATCCCAGAGTCCTGGGATTGAGCCCCCCTCTCAGGCTCCCTGATCAGTGGGAGTCTGCTTCTCCCTCTTTTGATCACTCTCTCAAATTAATTAATTAAAATGTTTTAAAATTTTAATTAACTAAAATAATAACCTCTTTAAAAAATAAAATAAATCTTAAAAAAAAAAGAATTTAAAATTCATGTGGGTCCACACATAGGTGGATTTCAAATTACACACAGGTTTTCCCTGTTACCTAAAAGTTTGATTTACCAAAGAACTACATTAGTTCTTATTTTTCTCAAATGAAAGAAATTCGAAGAGGATTTTCATCTTATGAAATGGTAATTGTTTCTTCAGCATCTCAAGCTTACAAAAGGTTTCATGGGAATCCTCTACTTTTGGATAGTGGGGAAGCCTGTAATTCATTACTTCAAAAGCATAGGTGCTTACTTTTCAGTAAGGACAAGGTAATGAAATACAAGGAATGCCACAGATTGGAGGAGTTAACTAAGATAAGATGGTTAAATGCAGTAATGCAGATTGGATCCTGGGATGGGAAAAAAAAAAAAAAACCAACAGTGGGAAAACCCAAATAAAGGCATTAGTTTAATTAATAGTATTATACCAACATTAATTTCTTAGTTTTTTAAATGTATCAATTTCATGTAAGATGTTAACATAGAGGAAGCTGGATGAAGGGAATACAGGAACATTCTGTATTCTTTGCAACTCTTCTGTAAATTTAAAATTATTTCCAAATAAAAATTCAAGGACTGCCTGGGTGGCTCGGTCAGATAGTGCCTGACTTTTGATTTCCGCTCAGGTTATGATCTCAGGGTCCTGGGAACAAGTCCTGTGGCCAGCTCTGGACAGACTATGGAGTCTGCTTGAGATTCTCCGTCTCCCTCTTTCCCTCCCTCTGCTCAAGGGCTCTTAAAACAACACCAACGACAACAACATAAAAGCAAACCAACCCCCCCCACACATCTTCCAGACCTAACATGACAAAATACAAATACCCCAAAACAAATGAAGGGAAACTACCTTAAGATAATAACAGCAACCACATTTACATGGACATGAAGTGATGTGAAGATCAGAATAAATCAATATTATTAGAGATAATAAATAATAGTTCAACCAAATAATCAATATTTCAATATTGATTAAATAATAATCAATCAATATTTCAATATTTCAACGAAAATTAGATATGAAGGACATTCTAAATTTGGAAGGGATGGGCATCTGGGTGGCTCAGTCAGTTAAGTATCCAGCTCTTGATTTCAGTTCAGGTCATGATCTCAGGGTCACAGGAGTTAAGTCCCACATTGAGATTTTTTCTCTCTCTCTCTGCCTCTCCCTACTCATTCTCTCTCTCTCTCTCTCAAGTAAATAAAATTCATATGGGCCCACACATAAAATAAATAAATACCTTTTTAAAAAAAATAAATAAAAGCACATAGTGGTTGTTTCTATGTGCTGGAATTATAAATGATTATTTCACTCTAAGCTCTTCTCTACAATGAGCACGTGAAGATTTTATAATCTGAACAATAAGAATACATATATTTCAGGGGTGCCTGAGTGGCTCAGTCAGTTAGGTGTCTGCCTTTAGCTCAGGTCATGACCCCAGGGTCCTGGAATCCAGCCCCACATTGGGTTCCTTGCTCAGCAGGGAGTCTGCTTCTCCCTCTCCTCCCAGCTTGTGCTCTCTGTCACTATCTCTATGTCACTCTCTCAAATAAATAAAATCTTAAAAAAAAAATACATTTTGGTGTTAGTGTATATAATCTTGAGGTGAAGTAACAGGAGGTTATTCCTGTTCCTACAAGTCTCACATTCTTGTCCCCCCTTACTCCTCCCCAACTGGCTCTGGTTTGGATTCTGATCAGTTCTCCCCTAGTCTGCTGTATCATCAGCCAGTCTTCCCCATACCCCTCCAATTATCTTCAGTCTAGTTTTCCCATTCTCATAACTTATTTTCCTAAAATTCAGGCTATAAGACATCACTTCCTGTCAAAACAAAACAAAAAACAGAACTCTAAAGGCTGTATTGACTAAGGGAGAGGCAGTAATAGTCTAAGGATGAAATTTCCAATTTTCCTTTCAAGGCTCAGCCCACTGTGTCCCAAAGAGACTAAACCCTTCCACAAACTTAATAGTCACCTTCAAGCTTCTTCTAAGTGTTTGTTCATGACCTTTTCATTAACAAAATTACTTTGGCTAACATTTACTGAGTGCTTATTATGTACTAGGCACAATGCCAAGAGATTCACATGTAATTTTTTTCCTAGAGTCTTCTCATTAACCCCTAGGGGTAAGTGTTACTAAAGGAAGAAAAGTCTGAGCTTTTGGCTAGTTTTCCCAAGGTTATCTGGCTCGTAAGTGATGGTGTAAGAAACTGAGCCCGAATCTCCAAGTTCCAAAGTCCAAACTCAACATAATCTTCTTTCCAACTTCTATCCCAGAATGCTAGCTTCTGGTACCATCCCTAATTCCTCCAGTTGGAAATGATAATCTCTTCCATGGACCTACACGGCTATTTACTTTCCTTTATAGATCTTATCCCCTCCTTCCTTGTGTGTAGGTAACAATACATATGCCTATATTACCCAATTAGATTAAAGTGCTTTGAGGACAGGAACAGCAAAATTACTATCCTTCACAATCTGGACCCATGATATTGTTAGGGAATAGAAGCACTCAGTACCTATCAAAGAAAATCATGTTCAAAGAAACTTAAGACTCCTACTTTATTCCTTCAGTTAAACACACATACATGTTTGAATTAAAGGTACAAAGAGTCTCACACAGTACAAAGAACACTGGTTTTGAAGCATGGCAAACCTGTTTACAAACTCTGGCTCTAGTACAAAGAAGCTACTATCTAACCTTGGGGCAACTCACTTAACCAACGTGCCCTTAATTTCTCATCTGTAACAGTGTGAGACTAATGATAATTAATAAGTATAAAATACACAGCACTACATGTAGCAAAGTAAATGGATAGCTACTATCACAGTAAGTTGATAAACAGTTAGGTGTTACTGCTATTTGATTCTGTAATATATTAATTAAATTCTGGGCATGGGAACTCGCTTCATCCCCAGAGTGACAGCGCCTCATTTCTAGGACTGTAAAAAGTCAGTATTTCTGTAGGTAGACGACAAAGAACACTTAGATAACAATACTCAAACTAGTGAGATGATTACGTGCTAAGTGTTCCAAGATGAGAGTGAACAGTGTAGATCAAAGAGAAACACTTCTGTAAAGGAAGGAATATGAGCTGGTTCATCAGGACAGAATTGGATAGAAGGGAGGAAAACTCTGAATAAAAAGACCATCATAAGTAAAAGCAGTGAGGCAGGAGTAAGATGCTTATTTGAAAAAAGCCAACATGCCTCAAGTACCATCTTACTCAGTGGACAAAGACCACATGAATAAACGGAGGGCAGAGTCCAGAGGGAATTCTGAATCAAATGCTGCTGTATAAGATACACAGCTCAACAGGATAAAAGGGGGAAAGAAGAAGTTTCATATTGCTCATAGGAAAACATCCAATAAAATGAGAATTAGGGATTTATCTAACGAATGCATAAAGAGTTTGTTATAATGAGCATATCCTTTGTTTTTATTAGCAGTATTCACTACTTTTAACCTCAAAGTCAGTGTTCCTAACCTACCCTATTGTTCAGCACTGTGAAACATATTTGAATGCACAGAGAAATAATAACTCAGAAAACTACCATACCCATTCACATGTGGCTGTGGTGCAGATAAAACGCAGAAGACACGGGGTTGAAAGCTTCTTACAACTAAAAAATGCTATCTGATTCTAAAGACCCTGAGGCAGGAAAAGTAATTTATTATTAATATTACTAATAACAACAACAACAAAAATCAGGCACATTCTGTTGAGGGAAAAACAAAAACTGTAATTTAAGAGCAATGCTAAATGGGTTAATGAACTAGGATACTGATCAGTACAATGGCTTGAATTATTACTGCTCTGCGACTGCAGGTTAAGAATAAGATAATATACGCAGAACATAATACTTTTTCACAATGGACTCACACCTTCAAGACTCCCATTGCTTGAATGAAATTCACTCAGTTGCAATTTTACACAAATCATATGCCATGAAATGATGTAAGAGCCCAGCATCCTGAGTTTACATACAGATTTTTCAAATCAATGGGCTACCTGTTCAATCAGAACTGGTGGGGGGAGTAGAAAAACCTAATTGACAAGTATTAATAAAAGCAAAATATAGTCCACTCACCTCCACAGTCTGTATTAACTACATGGACAATCAGGAATAAAACCTCCATTTCTAATTCATCAGCATTTTGTCTTAGAAATACACTGTGGTTGACTCTTCCTCTAGTCAAAGTTACCAGTCTTAGTTCCAGTTTATGCCCAATGGAGAAAGCCCTTTTCAGAATTACAATGTCACTGGTAAAAATATGGGAAAATTAAAAACTTCAACACACTGAATGGAATTATTTTAACATAATATTTAATGTGGTATAAATATTTATTTTTCTAATGATGTTATTTATTTTATTTATTTATTCATTTGAGAGAGAGAGTGCAGGTACACACATGAGCAGGGCAGAAGGAGAAGGAGGGAAAAGAACCTCAAGCAGACTCCTCGCAGAGCGCGGAGCCCCACGAAGGTCTTGATCTCACAACACTAAGATCATGACTCGAGTCAAAACTAAGAGTTGGATGCTTAATCAACTATGCCACCTAGGTGCCCCTTTTTCTTTTTCTTATCCATTTTCACACACATGTCACAAGAAAGGCCAGAGGCTTTGGATTTGCCTAAACCCTCAGCAGACGGGGAAGGTCTCCTTTCAGCACATGGACTAGGCACTGCTGCACAAACTGCATTTTTTCTTCAACTGGCCAATAGGCCACCCATCAACTGTGTGTGGGATTTGGGACACCTAAGACAGAGAGGGGAAACAATAACCTAAGACTAACTCCAGGTCATTTGTTTGCTCAATAGTCTTCGACCTTTGACCTCTCTCAACTGATTTTCGCATCTATAAATAGGACCCTACACCTAACACAGATAATTCATAGTGGCTCCAGATTTTTCTTCTTGGAGGCAACAGAAGCAATCTCTGATTGGAAGGGGGTACATGAAGATGCCCCTGTCCAGGAATGCACTGGAGATTATGAATACCTTAACTGTCCTATCAAGAATGGGGACTTGGGGTGCCTGGGTGACCCAGTCAGTTAAGCACCTGCCTTCAGCTCAGATCATGATCCCGGGATCCTGGAATCGAGCCCCGTATCAGGCTTCCTGCTTGGTGGGGGTCTGCTTCTCTCTCTCCTTCTACTCCTTCCCACTGTTCATTCCCTCTCGCCCTCTCTTAAATAAATAAAAACTTAAAAAAAAAAGGGGGGGGGGACTTGATGAGATACTGAGAAAGCTAAATATTCCCCAGGCTCCTCCTTGATGCCAGCACTGCTTGCTATGATAACATAGATTATAAACGGAAAAACGATGTGTAAGAGGCAAAGATGCCAAAAAAAAGAACATCCCCGTGCAGATGCATATGAGGTATGCAATACAAAATCATTTATCTCCCTTTTTAGATTAATTCAATAGATAAAGTCTGGTCTTCTAGATTCTTAAGGAGATTAAATCTTCTTATCAGAATTCAATTCAACTCAACACTGAACACCTATTACGTGCAAGCTACTAGGTAGGGTGCTGTTGAAGACAGGAAAAAAATTAAGAGATCTTCACCTTCAACTAGTATGTAAAAAGAACAAAATAATTCCCCTACTAAGAATATAAAAATATTATGAGAAAGAATACAGAAGCCCCATAATCCTGAGCCTTCATTTAAAGTCACAATCTACCTTTCAGCCAGACCCCATACTACTGATAAACACGTAACTCCAGTCATCCCAGACCACTTCTGCAAAACACACTGTGCACTGTACCCTTCTATTCTTCTGTTTGTGTCATTCCTACAGGCTGGAGTTCCTTTACCTATCTCCAACTCAAGTTATTACTCTTTCTCAAGACCAAATTCCAATCCTTTTGCTTCACAAAGCATTTCCCATGACCAGTTGGAATTAAGGAGGTGATTTAAAAAAAAAAAAAGATACCATCAAACAAAAACACTGAGGAAGAAGGGAATGAAACATCTGTACCAGAGGAGCTATAAGATAAACAGAAGACAAAGGATCTGTAGAATCTTCTAGAAAACCATCATACCATGATACACAGAAAATTAACAAGTCTAACAAGTTTTAACGGGAGGAATCCAAGATGTAAGAGAAAGCCTGTCAAGATTACAGGATACTGGGGCAACCTGGCTGGCTTGGTCAGTAGAGCATATGACTCTTGATCCTAGGGCCATGAGTTTGAGACCCACACTGTGCAGATTACTTAAAAAAAAAAAAAAGAAAGAAAGAAAAAAAAATTGCGTGACACAAAAAGCCTAGCAGCAGAAACTGGAGAAGTGCATCTAGGAATTATGAAACCCAAGGAGTTAGAGCCACAGTTGGTCTTTTTATCTATTATTCTGACAGGACTAGGAAACACGTGGAAAATTAACCACTAGTTACACAAACAGCATCAAAGAACAGAATTTATTTTTTTATGGTTTAAGATGCTACTCTACCAGGAGGTACCTTATTAAGTATGGAAGAATGCGTTTGCTCATAGACTGGCCTATCTCATCAAAAGGGCCTTGAACTAATCATGGAGAGGTAGAAGCCATGATGTAACGCATCATTCATCCTACAAGAAACACTGACTGACCAACTGCCACAGGCTGGTGCCACACTGGGGACACAGCATTCAACCAACCAGACAAATCCTGGTCCTCACGGAGCTTACGGAGGGAGAAAGCCAGTAAATACATGTAAATAATTTCAGGTGATGATCAGCTTACAGAAACATACAACCAAGTAAGAATTAGCCCATGACAGGGTTGGGGTAGAAAGGTCATCTCAGAACCGACGGAACAAGGCTGACAAATCTGAGGGTCCCGTAAGGCAGAGAGAAGAAAAGCAAGACCCTGACAAGGAAGGATGTCAGCATGTCTGAGAACAGTCATCTGGCCAGAACAGACTGAACAGAACTGGCAGGAGGGGAGCTGTAGAGGCAGGGGAAGCCAGACTGAGGCAGAAGGGAGGTCTGGATATCACACTTCAGTGTGATGGAAGTTACTGGAGGGTTCTGGGTGCAGGGAAGATGGGATCTTTTAGATCACACAGACTGCTGTGTGGAGAAAGGAGTGAAGGTCCCTGAGTACAAAACAATGTTGACTCAGACTAGGATAGTGGCAGCAAAGTTAGCACATGCCAGACATGACACATAAAGAAAGACTAGAGGCAGTCCAAAGAGAAAATGGGGTGGGGGGGAAAGTATCCCACATATGACTTCCAATGTCCAGACAACATGTGCACAGGAGGGGCCATGCACAGCTTCATGCTCTTCAATGCTTTCTCCCCACTGGGTGAGCCCCGTGAGAGCAGTAGCTGTCTTATTCTTCAGTATAGATCCAAAAGCCAGCAAAATGCTTGCAACACCAAGAGGTACTCTGAAAAGGCTTTTTTTTTTTTTTTTTAAATAAATCTTGACACAATAAACACAAGTGAGAAAGTACACCCTTTAAAGTGTTACCAAAATTTAGTAGGATGTGACTCACCACTGAGTTGGAAACACTGAAGCCCAAAAGGTGAACAGGTGAGGAAGTCCAGAGGAAACCCTAAGCTGTCTCAAAACACAAACTCACTCAAACATTTATGGAGTGTCTTCTATATCACACCAGTGCAGTATGCTGAGAACACAGGGATAAGGCAGTGTCTTATCTTAACTTAAGGGACAGTTCACACCCTGGTCATCTAGACATATAGACATCTATATGCCCTCCGCAATGGCAGAGACCCAGAGGAAACATGTCAACATCCCCACTTTTATTTTATTTTTATTTTTTTAAGATTTATTTTATTTTATTTATTTGACAGAGAGACATCACAAGTAGGCAGAGAGGCAGAGAGAGAGAGAGAGGAGGAGGCAGGCTCCCTGCTGAGCAGAGAACCCGATGCAGGACTCGATCCCAGGACCCTGAGATCATGACCTGAGCCGAAGGCAGCGGCTTAATCCACTGAGCCACCCAGGCGCCCAACATCCCCACTTTTAGAAAGGAGAATGAAGTGAATGTCCCAAACTTTGCAACTGAACATAACTTGCAACTGAACATAACTGAGTAAAATTCTAGCACAGATTAACAAAAGAGGGTTTGAGGACTCTTAAGAAGAGACAGGGGCGCCTGGGTGGCTCAGTGGGTTAAAGCCTCTGCCTTCAGCTTGGGTCATGATCTCGGGGTCCTGGGATCGAGCCCCGCATTGGGATCTCTGCTCAGTGGGAAGCCTGCTTTCTCCCCCAACCCCCCCGGGCTCTCTGCCTGCCTCTGCCTACTTGTGATCTCTGTCTGCCAAATAAATAAATAAAATCTTTAAAAATAATAATAATAATAATTAAACAATGAACAGTATTAAGACTAAAAAATAATGATATAGGGGTTTTCCAAAGGAAATGGGCCAGCCAGTCAACCCCACAATCAACAAGCCCTTTCCCAAATGAATATGAAGACATGATTGGCTTGCTGACCCAATCATCAGGTAATAAAAACTTGAGACATAACAAATAAATAAATAAATAAATAAGAAAGAACAAATATACTGGATAATAGAGTCAGAATTCCAAAAGTTTCAGAAAGTCTACAAAACTGGGCAAAAACCAACAGCTTTCAATTTCCTAGGGAAATTCAAGTTTTGTCATCATGTTTTAAAAATCCAACATTACAGAAACAGCAGGATAGGAAAAAAAGACTTAGGGCTTTTCTAATGTAAGGGAAGTACTGGAAAAGCTAATTCCAACCTGGGCAACGTGAAGAATCCAGAAGGATGGACTTCGTCTAGTTTAGTGAGCTCTTTTCTGTGTACCACGCTAATGAAACTATTAAACTAGAACTCATAAAGATGAAAGAGACTTGGAGAGTACTTCCAGTAAATGCTGACTTACTGAATACATGCATTGAACTCTGCTCCCTTCCAAAATGCCACTAAAATGACAGTAAAAGGATTTAAAATCTTTAGAGCTTGGAAGTGGGTAGGAGAGAGATAATTGACCTGGAAGACCAAAAAGCTAAATTCTGAGTCAACAGTGGAAAAGCCAGGAAGCATACCAACTTATGGTACCAAAAAACCCCCAAACCTCAGGAATTAGGGATATAACGTATCTCTGGAACCGGAGATTGAATGGAAGAATTTAGTGCAAGGAGACCCAAGGGCAGTTACATCCTGTGTGCAATGGAGCAACTAACTGTTCCTTGTCTGCCCAGAAGGACTGTGGCCCTTTTCCCCATGGAAACAAAAAAAAGTTAAGTGGAGGTTTACATATAGAGACCCACTCCCACCCAACTTTCTTTCCTCCTTGTGTCCCAGAACTCTGGCACCAGACTAGTAATGCCCTCCAAGAGACAGGAAGAAACTTCTTTGAGGAAAACCTGACCAGTCCAAAAGATACCAACACTGGGTGTTTCCCAAGGAAACAGGCCAGTGAGACCACCCTCCAGTGGAAGTCCAGTCAACCACTCTCAAATGAATACAATACTTTCAAATAACCTTTCAGAGCTCCATACTGAGCAGATAGCTAAGATTATTAGACATTTAAGGAAAGTTTTAACATGAATGCAGAGACAGAGCAAAGCTGGAAGAAACAGATGATGCAGATAGAGAACTGAATTTAAAACAAATGCGCACACATATGCACAGAGAGATAAGAACAGAAGATGCAAATATGAAAAAAAAATGTCGAAGAGAACAAAATAAAATACCCCAGGAAATTAACGGATTTTGTTATGTGACTGCCTTCGGGTCATGATCCCAGGGTCCTGGGATGGAGCTCCACATCGGGCTCCCTGCAGGTTCCCTGCTTCTCCCTCTCCCTCTGCTGCTCCCCTGCTTGTGTTCCCTCTCTCACTGTGTCTCTTCTGTCAAATAAATAAATAAAATCTTAAAAAATATACTGAAAGATAAATTGAGGAAATCTACCAGAATGTGGAGAAGACTAAGAGCTCAGAAATGAAAGAAAAGAAAATTAAGGAACAGGAGGAAAAGATAGGAAAGAATCAAAGAAAATTCAGGAAAATTTTTCCAACTGCAAAACACAAATTTCCAGATTGAAAGACTCCACAGCAGTCAGCGTAACAGATGAAAACAGATCCTTAAAAGACACAGCACTGAGGGGCGCCTGGGTGGCTCAGTGGGTTGGGCCGCTGCCTTCGGCTCAGGTCATGATCTCGAGGTCCTGGGATCGAGTCCCACGTTGGGCTCTCTGCTCAGCAGGGAGCCTGCTTCCTCCTCTCTCTCTCTCTCTGCCTGCCTCTGTGCCTACTTGTGATCTTTCTGTCAAATAAATAAATAAAATCTTTAAAAAAAAAAAAAAAAAGGACACAGCACTGAAAAATGTCAGAACATAGGTTAAAAGGAAGATCCTAAAAGGGTCCAGAGATGATAATACTAGTTGAATACCAAAAACTCAAGAAGCAGAATGGCAACAGTCAACAGCCACCCTAGAAGCAAAGATGACAAAAGAACAATACATTTTAAAGGGCTCCTGGGTGGGTTAAGCCTCTGCCTTCGGCTCAGGTCATGATCTCTGGGCTCTCTGCTCAGTGGGGAGCCTGCTTCCCCTGCTCTCTCTGCCTGTCTCTCTGCCTACCTGTGATCTCTCCCTCTGTCAAATAAATAAAAATAAAATCTTAAAAAAAAAAAGAACAACACATTTTTCTTTTTTTTAAGATTTTTATTTATTTATCAGAGAGAGAGGGAGAGAGCGAGCACAGGCAGACAGAATGGCAGGCAGAGGCAGAGGGAGAAGCAGGCTCCAGGCTGAGCAAGGAGCTAGATGTGGGACTCCATCCCAGGACGCTGGGATCATGACTGAGCGGAAGGCAGCTGCTTAACCAACTGAGCCACCCAGGCGTCCCGAGAACAACACATTTTAAATGCTAAGGGACAATAATTTCCAATCCAGAATTCTATATCCAACCAAACGTAAAATCGGTAGGAGGTAGGAATAAAGGCATGCAAGGTATTAAAAAAAAAAAAAATTATCTCAAATATCCTTTCTCAGGAAACTACATACAGGAGGAGGTATTTTACCAAATTAAGGGAATAAACTAAGAAAAGATCAGAACAGTTAACTCTGATTAAAGAAACAAAGGCTTAAATACACCACAATACAAATAAAAATACAAAAATACCACCATCACAGATATGAAACTTCAGTATTATTTGACAATTTGACAATTCTTCCTTAATTAGTATACAGTTGTAACGCAAGCCAAATCAAAACTCCAGCAGGATTTTTTTTTTTTTTTGGTAGATACTGACAAGCTGATTCTAAAATGTATAAGGGAAGACAAAAGAACAGTAACAGCCAAAACAGTTCTTTAAAAAGAAGGAAAGGTTGAAGGAATCGCACTACCTGATTTCAATATATAGTATATAAAGCTACCATAAAACAGGTGAATGAAACGAATAGAAAGCTCGGAAAAGGTCCCACACATATATGGTTGATATCTGAAAAAGGTACAAATGCAATTCAGTGGGAAAACCATAGCATTTTCAACAACTTGTACTGGAATAATTAGATACCCATATGCAAAAATGCAAACAAAAAAAAAATCCAACTGATACCTCAAATCCTCTACAAAAATGAACTCAAAATGGATCATAGACCTTAATGTAAGATGTAAAAATAGAAAATTGTAGGGCAGTGTGTACATCTAGATGCTCGGCTGGGAAGTGATCCAAAGGTCTACCTACTCCTAACACACACTAGCAACCAGTTCTGTGGTTTTCAACCTCTTTTCCTACCCATGCCCTCAGGGATCCCTGGGCCTTAGATCCTACCTAGGTGATCTGGACCTACATTAATGCCACACCAAGGAGTTTGGAGAAGAACAGATAAGTGCATACTGAATCCGCCATGCTGATCAGATTCACTGGTCTCATTCCAAGGAGAAAGATGTTCTGAACTCTTCCCAGATCTTGCAATTTTCTTCTTCCAGTTCTATTTCACCTTCTTCCCTCCTTTCCTTCATTTTCCTTACACAGATTCACAAAATAAAGAAAGCCGCATCGACATTTCAGAAACATTTTTAAGTAAACTTTTAAAACATTCACAGGATCCAGATAACTGGGACTCCAACACAAGAAGACCAAGATAATCCCTGGTATGATGTGAAGGGAAATCTCAAATTAAGAGCTTTGCGGCAGGCCTGAAAATTGGCCACCCCGGACTAGAGATACGGAAGAGATCGAGTCCAGAAATAGAAACTGAAAAGAGCATCCAAGGTATCTGAGCTGACTCAAAGAAATTCACACAAAGAGGCAAGAATTTAGAGGTAAATTAGTCATGAAGTGCATAGGAAACTAGGTAAACACCAAAACAAGACAATTACCTCCAAGAGCAACAAAAGATTATGTAAGATGGATGACATATTATGTGACCCAGCTATGAAGAACATTTACATGGTCGTGATGTAAAGACTAAATACTGATCCAAACAAAATGATGACACGTCTATAGCAGGAGGTTAGATAACAGATAACGGGGGGCTGGAAGTGTTCCCAGGGAGGGGGCCAAGAATGGTGTTGCAAGAGAGCTCCATCTTCATCATCCGTAACAGGAGGCCAAAATTAATGCCAGAAACTGGAAAACCAGGAGGCAGTAATACAAGCATGTTAGAGATACTGAGGCAAAAGCAAAAGATTTAGTTCAAAGATTTGAAAATGATGGCCTCGGGGCAACAGAAAATGGGGGAAACTTTAAAAAAAAAAATCCGGCTAGAAATGTTTGACTCTTTAAAAATATATGCATGTATTGCTTTGATAGGAATAAAAAAATAAATTTAAAAAATCAAAGCATAAGAGGGGAAAAAAACGGGGGAGCCCAGAATAGTACAGGATCTGGAATCATGACATTTAGAAATGGTTGTATAAATCAAGGGTTTTTAAGTTTAAAATACACACAAACTTGGCACATATTAAAGGCTGATTTCTATCTTTGGTGCAGTTATTCTATCTGGCTAAAGCGTGCAGAATCAGAACCAACAGTAAAGTTACATGGACACAAGAGCTCAGCTTGCAAAAAGGAAGGCATTTCTACTCACTGCCTGAAAGCCAAATTAATTGTCTCAGGAAGCAGTGAGCTCTCTGCTACTGGAGGCATTTAAGCAGAGCCTGAACAAAGTCCACCTAGTGGATCTGATACCTCGGTGGGCTGGGCTACAGAATGGCCTACAGACAGGCCCTCCCAGTTGTGGGATTCTGTAAAAGGATTTCATGTAATAATCTCCTTTGAATTAGTACTATTCTAAAGAAGAGCTAGGAACCCTCTTAGGTGAATAAGCTTGGGCACTTAGGACATGTATGTCTCTTCCTTCTATACCACCTCTCCTTTTAGCTTTTGACTTTTCATTTCAAAATCTTTTTTTTTTTTTTTAAAGATTTATTTATTTCAGAGAGAGAGTGTGAGGGAGTGAGAGACAGAAAGCACAGGCTGGGGGGAGGAGGGGGAAGGGCAGAGCGGGAAGCAGGCTTCCCACTGAGCCGGGAGCCCACTGCAGGGCTCAATCCCAGGACCTCAGGCAGGACCATGACTGGAACCAAAGGTGGCCACTCCCAGCCACCCTGGCACCCCCATCTTAAAAGTCTTAAGTATATTTACATTTGGTTACAAATCACGTAAAACATTTCTGGAAGCAGAGGAAGTGCAAATACTTAAAAGAGTAAAAGAGAAAATGTCCATCTGAGTGGGAGAAAGCTGGCAGAGAATCAAGAAGTTGGTCTAAGGTAGTGATAAGAGACAATGAAGAACCCATCGTGGGCCCTGTGGTTCAGTGGCTGAACAGATCACGGTACCCAGTTAGGTCTGAGACTCTGGGACCGCACCTCTGGTATGAGACGAGAGAGTACCTGGGCCTCCTGGCAGGGTGAAAGCAGAGAGAGCTGGGATTCAGTCAATAGCGCAGACAAGCAGCGAGACAGCCGCCAGAGATGAGTGAACAACAAAGGAATACCTTCAATTTGTTCTACTTTAAATAAAGTTACTAGAATCTTGTACTATCAAAGAACAAAAACCATACCTTAGCTTAAGTGTTGGTCATCAAATGAGGAATAAAAATATTAAACATATGGGGTACCTGGCTGGAAGAGCATGTGACTCTTGATCCGCAGCCCCATGCTGCGGGTAGAGATTGCTTAAATAAATAAAAACTTAAAAATATATATTAAACATATTACAGGTACCATCTTCTCTATGGGACTACCTCAGGAGCCAGTATGACCTGTCTATAGGCTTCAGGGAAGCTTTATTTTCTAGTAAAGGACACTACTTTTCCCTTCACTCTGCATAATAACATACTATCATGCCTACAGACACAACAAATTTATCCCAAACTTTACTGAACTCCACCTTATCAGTTAAGAAACGACACACATCATACTTCAAAAATAATGTCTATTTCTAGCTCTTATTTTTATTTTATTTTTTAAAAGGATTTATTTTAGAGAGAGAGTGCTTGGTGGGGGCGGTGGATGTGGAGGGAAGGGCAGAGGGGAAGGGAGACAATTCTCAAGCAAACTCCTGCTGTGCAAGGAGCCTGACTTGGGGCTTAATCCCAGGACCCTGAGATCATGACCTGAGGTGAAATAAAGAGTCAGCTGCTCAACCAACTGCTAACTCTTATCTTTAAAAATTAGTTTAGGGGAACCTGGGTGGCTCAGTTGGTCGGGCAACTGCCTTCGGCTCAGGTCATGATCCCGGGATTTCAGGATTGAGTCCCGCATCCGGCTCCCAGCTCCACGGGGAGTCTGCTTCTCCCTCTGACCTTCCCCCACCTCATGCTCTCTCTCACAGTCCCTCTCTCAAATAAAAAAATAAAAATCTTTAAAAAAAATAATTAGTTTAGAATCTACAAAAAAATTATTGGCGTTTTACACACTGTAAATGGGTGTAACTTATGACTATGTAAGAAAGAGAGGTGCAGGTGCACTCCAACACTGGGGGAGCCCCTACACTCCTCTGTAGACTGTAGACTTTTAGAGGCAAAGTCTCACTCTTGGTTAAAGCCAGTCTAGACTGGCCAGCACACTTGCCAGTAAACACTGAACTGAACCAAAACATATGACCCGCCTGGAATTTTCTCTGTATTTTACCAAAATTCTTGATGTTTTTTTACTTTTTTTTCAGTGCCTTCCCACTGGCCTCAGAGCCTCCTCACTCCTGCGCCACAATCATGGGCAGGTACATTTTTGCTGTGCTTTTTGTCCTTCCAGTAATACTCTGAACAAAATACACAGGCTCTATAGCTCTACCCACTCTGCTCCCCAAGGGCATTGTGAAGATGGGCCAGAAGAGCTTCCTTCGAGCATCTGCCCAAATGACTGGTTCCTTCTCTTGCTGTTGGGCCACCTGGCCACACAGCAGTCCAGATTCCCAAGTTACAAACTGGTAGGATCCTTCTGTAACCTATTAACTCTTCTTGGGAGATCTTAAACCACAAATATGAGAAACCATTCACATGAAGGCTATTAGATTATAATGCATTCGAGTGACTTAAAATTTATTTACATTGTTCTGCTAATATTTTATTTATTTACTTTTAAGGTGTTATTTATTTATCTGACAGAGAGAGAGAAAGAGATGAAAGGGAGAAGCAGGCTCCTTGCTGAGCAGGGAGCCTGATGCGTGGCTCAGGACCCTGGGATCATGACCTGAGCCGAAGGCAGATGCTCAACCAACTAAGCCACCCAGGTGCCCCAGCACTGCTAATATTTTAAAGAATGTGAAGCTTATGACGTGTTCAAACTCCATTTCGTATCTGCCGAACGGCTTCCTACCTGAGGGTTACCTGATCCAACACAATTCTTGTTACTCCCTTGTCACTTAAAGGAACTGAGAAGGAATACTTCAAGAACCATTTCTCAAGGTGTGTTCTGCAGAATAGTTCCTCAAGATGTAACGAAAAGGGGCACCTCGCTGATTCAGCGGATAGAGCTTGCGACTTTGGATCTTGGGGATATGGGTTTAAGCCCTGCTGGAGGTAGTTCACTTAAAGAATAAATAAAATATATTTTAAAATAAACGTAATTAAAAGCATTTAAGGACAAATAAACTCAAAAGGTCAGTTACGCCAAGTTAAATTGGCTTCCTGGGGTTGAGGATGGAGAGTGTGGGGCAATGAGCCTTTAAAATGCTGATATGCACTGTGACACAAAAGAGGTAAGGAAAGGGAGATGTTGGGGAGATGGCATGGAATAATCAAGAATTTCCCAAGCTTTTATGACATTAGAATCTTTTTTGGTGGGAAGATCACCTGTAGCCCTGGTGTTTGGGGAGCAGAGGCTTGGGAGAAACCCTTAAGGCATTCTTAAATAAGTAACATTTGTATCTTTACTGTAGAGTACCACCCACGGAACCCAGAGCCTGATAAGTAGTAGGTCAGAAGAAAAGTGTTCCTCCGGCCCAGGAGGCTTCTTGCTGTTTGCCTGTTACAACAAGAGAAACATGACTTTCTACTTGCTCTTGGCAAGTTTATAGATTAAACTACATTAAACTATTAAACTGTAAACTTTTAAAAATTATCACTATTATTTAAAAATAGAATTGCATTCAATTTTAAATTCAAGTATTATTTCCAAACTTTCATAACTGAAATCTACTTCAACCACCAGTGTCTATTCCAAAATGTTTTTCTTGACATAGAAGTAGTTTCAGAATGTATTTAATATGCTAGACCTAAAACTTGATAGCTTTAGAATTGTCTTCCAACACTTGATGTTTTTAGACTTGTCATGAAAATACAAAATCACATGCAAAACAGATCTGAAAAAAACTTCAGAGCCTAGCAAGCAAGGAATAAAACTCGTAAATATGCTGAGTTTTTAAAGTGCAATTTAGTTAAAAAAAAAAAAAAATCCAGCTTTTGCCCTGGTGGTAAAAATCTCTCCCTTCACAATTTGACCCTAATGTGCATGCTAATCATTTGTGCTACAAAGTCAACTTCACTGTGGCCATTTTCTTCACCCTTTCCTCTCTTATGGCTCTCCAGAGCCTTGTTGGTACTCACTATTAAGTAACACCAGCATCCATGGGCATCTCCAAACACTGACTAAATAAACATATATTCCTTATTTAAAATGATATTCTCAAGAATCTAAGTTATGGAGAAAAGGACACAAGTACAGTCACATTTGGTAAACTTACTGCCATGACAGACTTATTCAGACTCAAGGTTTTAAGAAGAATCTGTAAAAGAGCCCAGGAGGGAATATACAACAGTCCAGGGTCCCTAGAGTCCAAGGTTTGTAACTTATGAGACCACAGAAGCTGCTCCAAACTGTCATCCTGGACCTCTAGTTTGGAGTGCACAGATTTAAGGATTTAAAACCAATACCCTCTGGGAACCTGGTGGCTCAGTCGGTTAAGCGTCAGAGTCTCGATTTTGACTCAGGTCATGATCACAAGTTTGTGAGACCAAGCCAGCCTTGGGCTCCATGGTCAGTGGGGAGTCTGCTGGAGATCCTCTCCCTCTCCTTCTGCCCATCCCCCATGCTCAATGTCTAAAATAAATAAATAAATCTTAAAAAAATAAGTAAATGAGGGTGCCTGGGTGGCTCAGTTGTTCAGTGTCTGCCTTCAGCTCAGGTCATGATCGTGGAGTCCTGGGATGGAGCTCTGAATCAGGCTCCCTACTCAGCGGAAAGCCTGCTTCTCCCTCTCCCCCAGGTTATGTTCCCTCTCTCCTTGTCTCTCTCTGTCAAATAAATAAATAAAATCTTTAAAATAAATAAATAAATAAATGGAATCACTCCAACCCCCCCCAACACACACACTTTAAAGTAAGGGCAAACATTACATACAATCTCTGAATTTAAGTGACAGGTAAGTGGTGTCTGAGGTATATTTAACATACTATTCAAATGTAGTAGTCCTCAGTACAGCAGAGAGAGAGGAATGTACTGCAGTAGGAAATGTACATGCCTTGAACTACTCCAGGCTTTATACTACTTGGGGGAACTTGGGCCAACTGCCTCAGCTTTCCTTATCTGTAAAATGGGACTAACACTGACACCACCCCCTAGAGTTGAGAGAAAAAAATGAGATTTATTATATGAGAGCAGACAGGGAATGAGCACAGAGAAACCCCCAGTTCATGATCAGTCCTCTCTCATTCCCTAGTTGCCTGCTGTCCTATTTCATGCCCTTTCCTTCCCCACAGAGATGACCCATCCTGAAAGCATCTCCTCTATGCACATGACATAAAGCATTATCTGAAACCCAGTGCTAGGTCCTCCGTTGCGTATGGGAAATTGCTAGCTACATGGAAGTATCAGTATCAATATCACCTCAAAATCAGTCCACACCAAATTAAACTCATCTTCCCTTCCCCACACACTAGTCTCCATCTCCCCTTGCAATGCCTATAACACTCTTCCTCCATTATATGGAATTCTGAACTGGTTTTATCTTTCTCCTTCATCCCACATACCCAGATAAATCAGGAAAGTCTGTCCTATTTCAATTCCATAATATCTCTTCTCTGTTTTCCATTTGAGAAACAGTTTGGTCCAAGATAGTGAACAGCTTCCTGGAGTGGCATCTGTTTCCCTTTCTTCCACTTCAAGCACAGGCAAGGATGTCATATTATAATCTTCCTTAAGTCACTCTTAAAAACCCTCCACGGCTGCCTACTTCCTTCCCTTCAAATATTAAACACTTCCCTACGTGTTACATCTCTCTCTTCTCTCTACTCTGGCCAGGTCTCCTTTGTAGTAAGTTAAAGGCTTCCTTGCCTTTTCCCCAGCTGTTCCTTTCTTTGGAATGCCTCTTCTGTCTTCTACTGAAATCGGTCTCTCCTCCACTCAAAGTCCCATCCTTCAAGGCCAG